>NW_008795364.1:72353-90679 GCF_000699145.1 Aptenodytes forsteri | reverse complement strand
CTTTTTTTCTTTTAATTTAAAGTGAAATAGGTCAGTTTGAAATGGTTGGTAAATCCAAACCCAGATGCTAAATTTCCCTGCCTAGAGCGGCTGGCAGACTTGAGCTACTGGCAGTCCTCACCACTTCTGGAGAGATAATTCCATAAATTCAAGGGTAAAACTACTTGTGATGTGGCAGTCTACATTTGTCCTGAATTATTCTTTGTTCTTAGAGAAAAAAGAGGTTCTGCCATCTTCCCTTGCCCTATCCTGCATAAATTCCAGATTTCTAACTTACTATATTATTAATAAAGTTCTTCTAAGAAGGAATATTAAATATATATCTGTTCCATGAAACTGTGAGCAGTAGCACAACTTAATGTTTTTATGGCATCACCTTCCTAATAAATAAAGCATGGCTCTGTCCTTTTTCCTTCCCATTAGTGGCATTATCCGTACATTCCTGTACAGGAATAATGGCCACTACAATTACCAAAGGCTATGCTTACTAAAGAGCATGCTGAAATGACCATTCAAAAACTTGCAAGCAGCTGACTCCTAAGTGAGTGTGAAGGAGAAGAACATGTAGTGCCAGCGGGGGGAGATTCACTTATCCTCATTTCAATCCCTCAACATTCACACCAAATCTGAGCTGGTCACTTCAGGCTCTCGAGAGCCAGTGGAAAGACCTTTAAAAATACCTGCCTTCAGAGGAGCGAGGACATCGTCTGGAAGCACCTGCCCCTGGCCTAGAAAGGGAGCCTGGAGTAACCAGCTCAGCTTTCAGCATCTCATCTTAGACCCCTCAGAACCGATGATCCTTCCCAGAAACTGTCCATCCTCCCTCAGACTCTTCCTCCTTCCCCAGCCTCCACTGAACCTGCAGTCGTGCTCCCGAACTGGTAGACCAGGTTTCTAACACAGAGAAGAGTTATGCCATGCTCCCACTATCTAGAGGGCTTTTAAGATATTTGGGTCTGTGATACCCGTAAATCTCTGTAAACACTGACCCAGGACTCCTGAGGAGGCTGCAGAGGCGGTGGAGAAAGGTCAAATGTGGCCTGCATCTATCACTTGCAGCTTCACAGAGGGTAATGAGGTTCCTCTGCTTATGAAAAGCAGGGCCCAATGAATCTCTTCCACAACCATACTCTAACCCCTCTCTTGCAATTGAAGATATGCAAGGTATTCCACTTTTACCAGCTGTTTTTACACAGAACTTGTTCTGACAGTATGGTAATGGGAAACAGTATGAAACTATACACAGGGAAAGGAAGAGTGATGATTTAATGGATAGTAGTGATATTACTATTACCCTCATTGACAGAATAGATATATGATAGTATAAGAAAGGACTCGTTCTTTTTATTCTCTTCAAGCAAAAGTTTTATCCTTTATTTATAAACCAGTCACCCAATACTCTGAATGCCATATAAAATAATAAAGAAACACTGCCTGTTAAATAATCTGTTCAGAGTAAGAAAAAAAGATTAGAAAATACATACTTTAAAAAAAAAAAGAGAATGAAGCCGCTGAAGAAATTTCATCATAACTAAAGGACATACGGCAGAGCAATGACAATTTATACCAGAAGAAGAAGGTGACATTATATAACTCTTTCATTTGCTCTATGATTAGTATCCCCTCCTATATGGTAAATGTCTTCTGTTAATTCTCTCTGTTGTGCAAAAGCTTATCTAACTTGCTTCTGTTTTGTCAAGAAGAAATAATTTTCAGCAGCCAAGAACCTGAAGTGAGAAATTTTTAGTGGGAGAATATTTAATAGCTTCTGTGTGTGAAATTGTAGGCCAGAATTCAATGTCTGGCCTTTAAATAAATTAGAACAGAGTAGCATGAGTGACTCTCAATACTTTCAGAGGTGCCAAATAAATATAAGGCCATATTGTTTTTTCTCAAACAGGAAATAGCTTATTGAAATCTTGAAGTCAGTTTTTGTAATATCTTATTAAATTATGTAATATCCAAACCAGAAAAAGAGTAAGTTTTAGATAAGCATATAATATTACCAAGACAGATCTTTGCAGCATAAAATTAACCTTCACAATATTAAAACATGAGAAAAAGAATTAGAATAAAAAATTAGTGAATATTAACCTGACTAATTCTATACTGACAAAATATTTGCAAAGAAGATCAATTAAGTAATTTGGAACTCCGGAATAGGAATAATCACAATTTTTTTTTTTTTTTTGCCATTTTTAAGTACGTCTGGAGAAGTGGTTACCTTCACTATTAGTCTTGAAACAAGCTTAAGAATCCTTCATTCCTAAGAGAGAAGACTGAAAAATCATGTTCTTTCTTTCTTTCTTTCTTTCTTTCATCCTATCAAGCCACACAGGTTTATAGCTTAATGAGGAAGAAAATGGTCCTTCCTTGCACATCTACCCTATGAACATTCGTCACTGAGAACTGACAAGCAGCTTGTCCAGAAACAGTCCATCTGACGTTATTCAGTTTGCCCCATCTCTCTTAGAATTGCTGACTATTTACAAAGGTGTCTTTGATTAGCTACCCACAACTAACCTTCCTTATTACTAGGCATCTGATTTATTTTACTTTCTCAGCCTGTGGCAAGGTTGCTGAAGTAGCTTCACCACTGTTCATCCCCAGCAGAAACTCAAGCCAGAAGATGGCTCTTGCTGGTTCTGGGCCATGTTCGCTCTGTCTGCATGGCAAGAAGCCACTGTCACACGCCAAAGAGCAGCAAGCCTCGGGGACAACAGGGCAGGCATGTAGGTTGTGCAGTCTAAACTGATGCCTGCTAATATATCAAACGTGCTGAAGGCAGGAAATTTGACTGCAGAGAAGGTATTCAGCAGAAAGGGACAGCAACCTCTCCTCAGGTGAAGGTCATGCAGAGGATAGCCAACCCCAAAAACTAAGCAACGCTGGCTTTGGAATTAGGATGAAACAGGATCATTTATGTGCTGAGTTAGTATACTTCTCTTCCAGCTTTTCTAGGTATCACGGGAAGCTAAAAGCTGTCTTCTAGAAAGCCCTGAGGTATGTCTCCCATGGTATAATGAAGTCAATAGATCTAAATTCAAAGGGCTTATTATTAACCTGCAGAAGACCACGTATGCAGGTAGCATCCCTTTAAAATGACAGTATGAGAAGTCTACTCTGCTATATTGACTCACATCTTGAAAATATATCAGTCTGATTTCATGCTACAACAAATGGAGAAATTCCTTCCACTAAGAAAGGCGTTTTTTTTTCTGTTTATGCCGATTCTCTAATGAAGGGGGAGGGTTATATAATGGCACTATTTATCCATCTGTTAGCTTTCTCCTAGTATTTTATACGCCCTTGGCCAATTTCAATAAATGTGACTGAGGCAGAGGTCTCAGGGATGAGAAACAGATGACTGAGACATGGCAGAGAACTGAATTAGTGCCCTACGGGGAGGGGGAAAGGGGCAGGGGAGAGGGAAAGGGGAAGGGGAGGGGGAAGGGGAGAGCTCTGCGATTCTCCCCCTTGCTGCAGGCAGGGCGGGCAGTGTGCACCGCCCAGCAAGACCCCCATAGCGCAGACTCGGGCACAGGACCCGCAGCCAATGGTTCAGCTGGACGGGGAAGGCAACTTGGTGGGCAGGAGGAGAAATAACAGGAACGGAGGGAGGTATGGCAAGGGGAGGCGTAGGTATGCTGAGAAGGGGTTAAAGGAGGACACCACAGGGGGCTGGCATTATTGGGGGAGAGGCAGTGGACAGGACACAAATCCAAAGCAAGTCATTAATTCTGCTGCTCTTGAAATGATTGGGCTTTTGGGGAGCTGAGGAGGGGAAGTGATTTCACTCTCAGGCTGGCTACCCAATAGACAGGATGTTTGTCTATTAAGGAATTAACAGATGAGGATTAAGAGCACAGGAAGTTTACCACAGAATTGAAAAGAAGTTGGGAGAAGTCTCGCTGGATAAAATCTTCCTTCTCTGCGGAACGCACTCTCTATTCCACCGATGCCCTCTGCAGAAACAAACCAATTGCAGCCCTCGCTCAAGCACACAAAAATATAATGAATCTTTTCTCTTCCCAATTGCCTCCTCCTCTGATGAACAGAACTATCACCTCTGGATAAAGGATAGGGATTTTCTGAAATACGTCCTTGAGGTAATAAATGTCATCCCCTCTGAAAAGCAATCTCACCTCAAGATAACGAAATCTTTTTTCCATTTATCAAATATCAGAAAGATAACTATCCTTACTTGCTATTTAAATTCCTCCACAGAAATTGAATTCTCACCTCACGAATAACGATTGTTGCAATTATTTTCTCAAACAGTAAGCACCGTTCCGGTTTAAAAAAAAAAGCAGCAGGGGTTTAGTGGAACAGCATAATCTGCAGACTGAGGGAACCAAGCCATTTGTGTCCGTATTTTATAGTCTAGAAGAACTCGGGTATTGGGGTTTTTTTTCTTTTGTTTTGCTTTTTTTGGGGGGAAGGATTTTCCCATTAACTGAATATTACTTACTAGCAAATTTTGAATAAGGTTCTTGGGTCTGCCAAAATTCAGATCAAAATAAAACAGGCTCATTTATAGCTCTAGTCTGCATTTGCATGTCGTAGGGGTTTCAGATGTGTTCAGCTAAACATCATGTATACATCCTTGTGAAGAAAAGCAGTGATTTGATTCCACTCCAAAACTCCACACACAAAAATCAAAGTGACTGGAATTATACAAGCACTATGGTGGTCTGAGCACCATGAACCCAACACCACAACAATTCTCTCTGACAAGAAACAAAGCAAGAGAATTCTTTTCTTACTCTACAGTCACTTGTTTTAGAGAAAACAGTGATAAATCATCTCTAATTCAACTGACATAAATCATTAAAAACAATCTACCTTCATTGTCTGAAGACTCAGTAACGGATCTGCTTCAGAATATGCTGTCTCAGAAAAATATAAGTAGAAAGGATGCGTGCTTCTGCTTTTATAAATATATTTCAAACTATCTTTCTTGAACGATATGAAAGAGCTCTTTGTTTTGTTAAGATCGAAGTTTGATATAACTTCATATTTAAAACCTTCTACAAAACAGAAACAATGGCCACACAGTTTGCTTTTTTTTTTCCTTCTTGTTTATTCAGCTTTAGTAGTGTTAAATTTATCATTACCAATCCTTTTAAAAATAAGGTAGCAATTGATGGAGGTACCATATGAATTGACAAAAATCCCTCTTTTTTATTCTCCATTCCTTTCCCTTCTCCCCCTTTTGTTTTAATTGTCTCAAAGTCTGAAAGGAATACAGGTTCTCCCCCATAAGCCACTATTTGATCATACAAGCCTGTTTCAGAGCTATGGCTTGTGAAGGCTTAGGCTACTCCAAGGCCGTGCAGCCTCTCCCAGCAGGGCAAGACTTTCCTAGAGCTAGAAAAGAAAGCCTGGCCTTTCTGAAGACATGCCTACACCTCATGTCCCCTGTTTAAAATGACACTGTCACATTTTCTATTTAGTTGTATAATTGCATTTAAAAAAAAAAAAAATCAAAGTATTTCTGTCTACCATACAGGGTGTTTCTTTAAGGATGACAACAGCCAGCCTGGTTGCATTACAGAGACTATGGGATTATATGGTAACAACATAGATGTGACAAGGTATTCCAGGAAGGATGGTTCTTCCCTCATACATGGAGGGGATCGTAACTGGGGAGGTCTGATGGTAGGTCTGGATTCTATCTACATTCCCTAGCAGGTCTAAGCTGCTGTGGCTGGTATTTAATATCATATGGGTATCCAGCTAAAGAGTAAGACTATGTAGTGATTTAATGAATCAGTTAGGTTCTACAGACAGACCATAATACAAAGGTCGTATACTGTATGATAATATAATGGCCAATATATAGGTGATCACAAATACCTCATCAGTCACATCTGTCTGATTCTTCAGGTGTGCTAAAATTGTGGTTTTCTTCAGGCTGCTAGGACTGTATCTTTTTCTTGCTGTTTTGCATACATTACCATTATCTCAAACAGCGTATTGGCTTCATCTCTGAAGTTTCAGTCGGCTCCTGTGGCGATATCAGCAGCACACAAGTACTTTTAATAAGCTTTCAGAAAACGTAATGAGGAGGATGATTTCTCTTCAGTTCTGCTTGGCTCAGTGCTAGAGCACAACAATGGGATGTCGTCAGAATAAAAGTCTGAATCACGCCATCTCATTTGCTTCCCTTCATTAGTGTTTGGGGGAGGAGGGGGCTGTTGTGACAGCTGGTCAGTAGTGATTCAATTATATGCTCCATTCTCTGGACTTCAGTTCAAGATGTCTTTTGGCAAGCTGAGCAACTGCTTGATGATAGATTTAATAGCTAGGATTTGATAGAGTATGCAAAAGGACACGACTGATTTTGATACATTTCTCAGCCGGCATGCCTTTGAAGGTATGGAACATCCATTTCACCAGAACTTCCCATTAAGTCTAATTCTCTTCTCCATTATGTAGCGAAAGTGATCTGTAATCCCCCCCGTTCCCCCAGCGTGTGGAATTATATAGGTCAAAATGAGAGGAAAACCAGGCTCACAAGTGCTAAAGACTTGGAAAGGGATCTGTTCTAATGTAATGTTACTTCAGTAATGGTCACGTCTCAAGCAAGAGGGAGAACCTGTAAAATACAAGTTCACCGAGGATGCTCACATCAGGCCTGCAGTTGTACAGAAAAGGACACACAGGGCCCTCCGAGAGCTCCAGTAACATCACTAAGTTGTGGTGCCTTTGGGTGTCTAGGGCAGGTGAACTCTCTCATTTCTGTATCTGAGCACGCTGGCCTGTGCAGGGAAACCATTTATTCAGCCTTTGAGTTCAAAGAAGCTTGGCTGAGAGCTCTCCCACCCATCTCAAACACAAAGAAAACTGAAGTCAGTCTTCTGAAAAGCAAAGGCAGTGGAACAAATGATGAGTTAAACTGATAGCCATGACTGACTGAGAGATCTCGCTAATATTTTGCGGTCTATGCCTATCACTAGTCTTGCACTGATCCCCTCAGAACAGCTGTCTGAGTTGAAGGAAGGATGGCTGCTTCTTCCTCTGCAGAAGAACGCTTCTTCTCACTTCTGATGCAACACAGTCCAACCTGCATAGCTGGGAGATTCAAGCCTTATCTGTTCTGCCAGATTTTCCTGAGGACTTTAAGATGATTGAATAAATGATTTGGAGCAGAGGCATTTACTATCTTTTTAGATACTTTTTGCAAGCACCCTGGAAATCTGTTTTGTGAGGAATATGAACCTCATACGGATTCTCATGGAAATATGCTGTGAACATTAGTGGGGCAAAATTATTCCATTAAAAATCATAAAGCGAGAGACAACATCATTGCAGATCATCAGAATATGTGTGAAAAAACACAAAATTATTCTATTTTGCCCTTCCTTTCAGGACAGAAGCAACCGCTATTACGCTTGGCAGTGTTGCATGAAAGTAAAAGCTTCTCTTAATTCTTAGTTTTTAAAAAAAGAGGGATAATTTAGTAGTTATAGTGTAACTATACCATAGTAACAAGTATACTAACTATACTGTACTGATAATATAGCAACTATACTATAGGAAAAAGTACACTCATACTTGTGTATAACAACAACTAGATAAAGCTGACATCTTTTTCTGACAATATTAATGAATGCAACCAGTTTCATAAAAATCTTCTTTTAATATAGCACCTAGGATAAAAAGCGTAAGGGAAATAGGCAACACAGCGCTAGAAGGCTGCAAAAGAATTTTGTTACCATGGGCTCATCATTTTACAAAATATTCCCATAGATACTGGGCATACATTTTTCTTATCTAATCTATGCCCAAAGGTCATTTCTTGGGGAGGCTGACTTATTGAGGGAAAATTATGGTGTCTTTTCATTAAATCACACTCATTCGTGGAAAAGATATCACAAATAGCTAAAATTTGAAAAATGGTGAACAAATAAATAGATACAATTGAGTAAGGACAGCAAATTGTGATATCTGCCATGCCTCATCATAGTCTTTTGCCAATTGTAATTTAAATATATTTGATTATGATTGTGCCTTATGGCAGGAGCCACTTAGGAGTTTTTTAGCAGCAAACAGCCTATAAAATGCCAGTATTTCAAAAGAAAAGATTTTTAATATATTGGGTTTTAATATTTGTCCCAAATTATTTCTAAGAGTAAGGATGGAAAAGGAAATCATAGGGAGATCTAAACTTCACTGTTGTGAAAATGCTAGTTTTCTTCTTAAACAGAAGCTCAGAGTCTTTATTTTTATTAAACTTCTGTCTATGCAGAATATTCAGTTTTATTGGTTTTACTTTCTTACATAAAGATTGTAGTTTTAGCTGGTGTATCTCAGTGTTATGTTAACGCCATCTTTCTTATATTCGGTTTTATAGAACTGATTTTTCTTTACATGATATTTCTCTGGAATGGTTAGTCTCTTATCAAAATGACTGTTTAATCATTGCTGTTTAGTTCCTTGTTTTCATATCACTGTGATGACTCCTCAGGGAAGCCAACACCTGTCAGATGTTCACTTTTCTAAAATGTGCTTGAGTAATATTGCAGACAATTTTTAAAGCAGGACAATAGTGTTTAATTTCAGTATATTCTGCTTTATAAGCATAAGACTTCATCTAAAGTTTTTACTTCATCTTACCTAGTTTTGAGCTACTGTGATATTACACAAAGAGTTCTGAAATGGTCAAGTATAAAGTAGAAATCCTCCAGTAGAATAATTGTCCTTCCAGTAATGCAGAGCACATACCTTCTTTAGGGAAATAGCCCTTTTAAAAAATCTGTTTCATTTACTTTAGCTCTGATTTAAATTTTTACTAGAAGACTGAAGGAATGTTTTCCCATGTACAAAACTTTGGGACCAAACAACTGTCCTCAAACCACTCGGGTAACATGCTTCTGCTGTTAAATTTTGCGCTTAGGATGTGGCAAAAGGAAGTGAAGTGGCTGGTGCTCACAGAAATGAAGCCATCAACAGAGCCTTTGAGTGTGCTGCTGAGGCACCTGGGAGCAGTTCTGCTTACAGGCATACTGCCTCAAGCAGTAAAAACAACCGCAAAAACTTCCTCAGAGAAGGTTGTATTGAACGTCCTCAGAAAAAAAGTTTAATTTCTAAACGCTAGATCTGCTAACAGGAAATAAGTCATAATCAAGATACTGGCACTGACTAATTTGGCTTCTTGCATCAGAAGCAGGGAGGGAGTAACTGGTTTGCTTCTTCACTGTTTCTGTACTTATGGCTAGTAATACCGTAAACAGATCCAAATGCTGTAGTATTTAATATCAAAGCCATAGTACGAAAAGGACATGACCCCAAAAATAATGTACCGCATCATTTGCACTGAAGTTTATATAATGAAAAGCTGATACGCTTCCGTTCATCTGCTGATTCACACAACTCCTCAATGAGCATCACAGGTTCCCGCTTCTCCCAGCAAGGACTGGCTTCTGAGGCAATCTGCTGGCAGCGAGATGGATGGGGACCACTGCTTATCTATCCATACCTAGGTTTGGATGTTATGAGAGATGGGGTCCTCTGAATTTCTAGAACATGGGAGAAATGTAACTACATGGGAACACAAGAGGTGGGGAAGAAGATCAGGTGATGAAGTTTTCTCCTCTGATACATCACTAGATCTCAAGAAGAAGCTGGGAACATTTTCTTGTGCTTAGAGTAGAGGACAAATCTAATCTGTTTGCCCTCACAGTGCTACAGATCTGTCAAGCCTCACATATTATGTCTCATTCTGATAAATTCAGACTCTACCTCATGCTCTCCAAATATCTTCAGCACATGCATTGACGGCATTGTTTCTTGGCCTCTGGGCCCCTGGTGTTGCATATGATAAATCAACAGATACAGATATTTCGTATTTGGTAGCTCTTTCACAAGTACTGAAGCTGCACAAAGCTGGCCTAACATTTTTCTCCTAAAATCTGTTTTACTTTCTTTACAAATGAAAACTGAGATTCTTTTATGATTGCAAGAATCCAAGGAAATGGGGATTTAAGGCAAAACCTTAACACCACGTCAGTCAAAATATAATCAGAGCCCTCCTTTGTCAAGGGTTCCAGTAGGACAAGTCTAGCACCCCATTGGGAATGTGGGGTTTTTGGGTTTTTTTTGGTTTTACACTGTTTTTGACGTTATGCAAAAACAGTTCTATATTTACCGTAGCACAACCTCGGCCCTCCATGTTCTCTATCACAACTGATGATATATAAGATACCCAAAACTTTAGGGTAATATCATTCTTTCATAGTCACACTCGACTGACGATAACAGGATAAAACCAACGAGACTGTAGAATAATTTTCAAATAAAATTAATCAAAATTCTGGGTTTCATTAAAGAATATCTTTTATGCAGTGGGGGGGGTTTTTGTTGACAACCCATGAGAATTTATAAAGAATTATATTCCCTGTTCTGAATCTTACAAGAAGCCTTCAAAAACGTGCAGAAAGATACTCCTGCTGTAATATATGTTTTCCTATACAAACTCATTCACAAGTCCATCCAAGTATATCCTCAGAAACTGTCGCACCAGGAACTAAATCACATAACTAGATGATTCATTTAATCTTTCAGAAATTAAACTTAATTTACTAATTTATGTATTAATAAATGGCAACTAACAACTTCATGGTGATCTCAGCAGCTCTCCCCACATTCTGTACCAAGTCTAATGCTTGGAAACTACATTACCAAAACCGCCATCCCTTTCACGCACCATACAGATATAAACATACACACACGCTCAATAGAATATGGTTTATGAAGATCTTTCACTTAAATAAGAACAAATCAAGGATTCAGATAACCATCCAAGACAGTAAATTATTCCTATTACAGTCACCACTTCAGTCAAACCTGACAATGAAGCATTTAATCTGTTATAAAGACAGGAGAATATTCTACACCTGTTTTTGTTTAAGTCTTTTTCTTGAAACACAACACTCAAGTACAAAGGCATACTTCTTTCCAAAAAACACCATCAGGCCTTCTGAAGAGGAAAACTAACCTTTGCTGTGAAACGTTTTCTTTACAAGCCTTTGCTCTCAAAATATTTTGTTGCTGTGCATTTCTTCCAAAATCTTCTGAAACAGATATGTAAAATATCCACAGTAATTGCTTGAACCAGTATGTGAGACCTAACTGAGATTAAAAATAGGCGTAGCTAGAAGAACATCAAACAAAATGCAGGAAAATATTAAAATCTGTAAGTTCAGTCTTTTCCACAGGGTGAAGGCCTCTAGAAATTATATGTAGATCAATTTATTGTAGAAAGCCCTCTTGTCTACTTTAGCTTGCTGTAGAATTTAAATAAGGCAAACTTTTTTCCTGGAGAAAAGCAGAAACGTTTATTGTATTCAACATTCAACACTTTCCAACATTTTCCAGGAAGGGATGCATGGGACCTTACTTCAGTTAACTCTGTGTTTCAAAGGCAAAGAAAAGAGGTGCTAGGCAAGCTCACTAATTATAGAATTCAAGACTATGTTTAAAAGGAAGTGTATTGAAAGCTTTTCTACAACAATAAGTTGTTTCCTAAAGGAACATGGACAGCAATAAGAAATGCAGTATCTTAGAATTACTAGCTTAGAATTGCATGAAGTAGTATCTACCATAGGGTAAAAAGTTATGTATTTGGCTAAATTTTTGTAATAATTTATGCTTAAATAAACGTGAAAAAGGAGAGTGAAAAAAGCACATTCAGCTACACATTTTTATTTTTCAGAGAAAGGATGATCACCAGTTGTAGTCATAGGACGTGAATAGGATTCCTAGCTGGTGTTGCTTCTTTCACCTTCTCTCTGTGTCTGTTACTTGGCCATATTCAATGTCCAAATTAATAACTGAATAAAGTTCCCTTAATGCTGACAGAAGGAGCTTCTTAAGACAGTAGATAAAATATTGTCATTTCTTGCTGTATCTCCCTAAACAGTGTTTGGGCCAACAAGTTTAGATAATTTACCATTGCGTCTCACATAGGTACAAAGCCAATCTTTGCACATTACTCTGAGAGACTTGAATGAAAAGGGAGCATAGTATTGCCTGGAAAGCTACATCTGATACTGGCTGTTGTCTTCCAAAGCAGGTCTGTCCCAGCCTCTCCATTTTCAAAATCGCATGGTTAGTAAGGACTCACTTTTACATATTGAGTGCATGTGTAGTAGAAATATCTGTATTTACTGAAATGAAAGCGCTTTATATAGAGAGATCAACTGTATTTGTGTACACTGAAAATTTTCCTATATCTATAGCAGCTGTTTAGGACTGCACACTGAGGAATGGGGCAAAAAATTCTGCCTTGACTATGACACAATTTGGAAAGTTGGGTTGATAAAGGATACTGCCCCTTTCAAGAGCAACAGTTTTAACTGCCCACTCTCCCTTTTCTTTGATGGGAGCAAGCCCAAAAATTAGGGCTTTCCCCCACTTCTCCCTCCCTAATCCATCCCTTTTCCCAATCATTTCCCTTCCCGAGGCAGGAGTTGTGTGCCTGGAGCCCTTCATCTTTGAGATGGCAACATTCAGTTTTGCCTGTACTGTTGAGAAGACACGAGCCAAATCTGAAAAGCAGCAAGACCTCGACAGATCTAATTTGGGTGCACTTGTAAAGCACTGAGAGAACGAGACAGAAACAGCCCCTTCAAAAACTGTCCTTAGGACTTGGAGGAACAAGAGCAGAACTCCTGAAGAGCATTCACCTAAGATCCCTCATCGAATCAATCCTGCATAGTGCCCTGCCAGGAAGAGTCACGTTTAACCCTCCCCGTCTAGAAGTGCAATCAGCTCCTGGTTGAAACAGCAAATATGCATTTGTTACACATGGCTTTCACTATTTCAGATATTTTCAGGTGAAAAAGATTTCAGGTGGGAAACAGGGAGACAGGGTTTTAGCTAAGAAAGCACGAGACAATAGTCTTTTTAGATACGATGCAGGTTTACAGAGGGGCTCTGGTTTTATAGAGAGGGCCAAATAACTTCCCAGTCTCTAGTGCATGCCTGTAACTTCAATCCAAATTTGCAGCCAAAGACTAGAAATGCTTTCTCTAGTTCACCAAACTGGTAAAATTCCAGACTATCTCAGAATACAGGAACGTAACAGTTATTTCAACATTTTCCAGGGAAAAGATACTAGAGTTCTGTCATTTAATTTCTTCATTTTTACACCATTTCATCAGACAAAGTCTCAGCTGGAGTATTCAGTACTCTTCTATTCAGTGAATTATCCTAAATTAGGTGGGACATTCATTCTATCATGATTGAAGTGAAATTATGATATTTACAGGAAGACAGTCAAAACAAAAAAAAAAACCTGTAGTTTCTAAAACAACTTAGTTTCTAACAATGGCACTGCTAGAAAGTGCCATTGACTTTTAAAGCGGTTTAAACTGTTAAATGCCTTACCACTTTTGAAAACAGGACCTAGACTTCTAATTGACTCAAATACATTAGGAAATTGTACACAGGGTTAAGCTAGATATCCAAATATTTTTGGTAATTGACATGCTTCTCAGAACCATTTTAAGACATACACCTCTTGGGTTTTGACTGAATATTAGGTATAGCATTGTTATGAGCCCATTAATCATCATTTTTGCTCTATTGCTCCCACCTGGAAAGAATGAGCCTGTAATTGAAAAGGCAAATTTAGCATTACTATTGGTAATAACAGTTTCATTGCCATTCTCCCCAAAAAGAATTTGAAGATTATGGTGAACCATATCTCATTGATAAGTGAATGGAAGGAAAGTAAAGCTTTCTCATTACCAGGCCCCCGTGAGCTAAGTCATTTGTTTGTTGAGCAGAGCCTTCTATTGTGTTGTAACAACTACTTTTACTCCCAGATATGATAACTCTTTGAAGCGGTACCTGGGAGACACACGTGATCTACATTAGCAGAAGAGTAACACAGTGTTGCCTGATAAACTTAACCTCATTTGCTATGCACCTGGTATTTCATTGTTGTGGGCTTTTTTTCTTCTAATGATGAAAGCCACAGACTCTGATTCAAATAATTTAACTCAGCAGAGTAAATTACTTAAATCCAAGATGAAGTTTGAGATTATAAATTTCTTTTAGAAACTTCTGTTGAAAACATAATGCTGTGCTTTAGCGTTTTTTAGCTAGCTAGAGATTAGAACAGAGTTCAAATAGAGGCTTGTTATGTCGGCAGGTATGTATGTATGTTATTCTAGGATACCTTTTCAGGCTAAAATCTTTCAGTAAGCTCCTGAATCACACTGTGATTAGGAGAAGAGTATGGATAAGTGCTACAGCAAGACAGTGAAGGAGTCTTCATTTATCATAAATTACAGCTAGCATTTAAAGATAAGACACATGAAATACAAGATGGATGGATCATTCTGAGAAATTATTAATATCATAAAGTCAACAAAATTAGACTGCTGCAAAGTGGTTTTGCTACTTTTCAGTACTCTATGTGCAGAGTAAATGTGTGTGTACACTTAAACTAACAAAACAATCCAATCTGTACCTTTAGTTACAGGCTTCGGGAAGTATTTTCTGAAGCAGCATGGACTCTAAAACATCTTGGTGTCTAGCATTATGCTTGAGTGATTTTTTTTTTTTTTGACCAATCTGTACTTGTCATTGGTAAAAACCCTTATTGTTACATAAAGTAACAGTCCCTACATACAGTTGTACCAGGATACCCAGGTTATCTCATGAATTCAGAGTCAAGAGTAATACACATTGCAGTGGAATGAAAAAAAAAACCTCAAATGTAACTTTAAAGCTTCTGTGTGTCCATACTCACACAAAAAACCCATACAGCTTCCGGTACGAATCTCTGATTTGCTGAGCCATCCTCTGTTTTTATTCATTGTATAGGTAAAAGTGGGCCCCCTGACTTCAGACATTGATCAATATGCCAATAGACTTGATGAAAAAGTCTTGTTCCCTGAATATTAAATAAAATGATCCTGATCATTCTGTTCCCTTCTTTGAAGGGAACAGAAGATTATACTGCTATACAACTCCATGGTTCTAAAGAACCTAAATGCTTTTTTTTTCTCCCTTTTCTTTTCCCTGGAGAAAATGACTATAAAAGAAAAATCTGTTATGCACACAACACTCACCTTTGATACCTTTATCTGCTCACAGGAGCAAGAAGCGGACACAGTCTCTCACTAGTCACGGTTATCCGGCCTGCAGAACAGCACCGTATTTCAAGGCGTGGAGGCAGAAGCCACTCTGGCAAGTAACCAGACAGTTCTGGCCTTTTCCATATCCACTGAGTTGCTTCAGGCAACCAAACTTTTATATCTACTCATGGCCACTAAATGACCTCTCTGCATGCATCTGGCAGGAACCCCATTCATCTGCATGAGATTTTTTTGGTGCTGTCCAGTTCGTGCCTCACTTTCCTGGGCACTGAAGATACAAAGGACAAATACTGAAACGCTGTTCATATACCAGTATTCAAGCTGTGCCATTTGTTGGCTATGACTACGACTCATCTCCTCCGTCAGCTGCCATTCAGTTTTATACGTCTGGGTAATGCAGCTGCACACTGGACAGCAGAGATGAGTCTTTTTAAGAGCTTCCCACGAGTCTGCTTCCTTTCTGAATGCTTTGTGCTGGCACATCCTGAAAACAGACACTCACATATCCCAAGGAGAAGCCAATAAATCCTGTATGTGGCACCTTTTCTTATTTTTGCCTCAGAGGGCACTGCATGAAGCCATGCTTCAGTTATCCTTGCTGATTTTATGACCCTGCTGGGGAGGGCTCACCACTCTGCTCACAGGCACCTTTATGCGTTTCACAGTGCTGAGGCTCAGCAACAACCCTGCCAATGAGGGTATCTATAGCCTGATCGCTCTTTCTTTGGGACTGTCAGGACCAGCAGCTCTTTTCAGTCTTCTCACTTTTTTCTATTTTAGGCAAGCCAACCATTTTGACTCTCCTATTTCACTTATAATCCTCCAAAAATCCCCATCCATTTCACACTCTTTCTCCTCTGATCACTACCAGAAGAGGAAAGAACATTGCCCATCCCACACGGCAAAGGGTCTCAGCGTCACACAGCACTTGCAACTGTGTACGATGTGACTGTGGCAAGTAGAAAAGAAGAGATTAATAGTTCCATGAAAGAAAATACATGTTCATCCTGATGCTATCTTGTGTCACCCTAGGCTGCATGCTCCAGACTCCACCTGCCCTAAGTTAGGTACCAACATAGGATAACAGGCAGCCTGACAGCTGCAGCAGCTTGAAATGTGGTCTGAATCTGGTTTGAAACTTGAAAGTACCACTCTGGTTGCCAGACCCCTCTAATAAAGTTTCAGGTGCTGATGGTTGTTCTCTTTGCCCGCTACTGAGGCTGGCTTTCCAAATGACATTACTGACATTCACACTCCTGATTAGGAACAGTGAAGTACTAGTAGTTATCTGGTGAACACTGCTACGTTAGGCACAGTCCTCATACTCCATGTGCCACTCCCATCAAACTATGTCTACAAGATGCTGACACAAGCCTTTACAGTTGGTCTTATTCGGAAAGAACCCTTCTGTTTTTGAAGAAATTCCTCTGTGGGTTTCTCTTCAGGTTTCCTGGGCTAAAACAGGATTTCTTAATCACACTTATGAATAGCTGTGAATTACCAGGAGACACCAGGTGTGACAGCCCCTCTGCGAGTATGCAAAGATCTTCAGTATGCAGGTAAATGGATTAAAGATTAACTTGTCCTTCCCTAAGAACCTGCGAAAATTCTCTGCAAACACACAGAAAGACATATTAGCATTCTGTTTACAGATGATGATTGTGATTAAATTTTCTTCCACTTGCTCCAGCTGAGAATCATCATCTTCAAGGAAAACTCAGACAGAAGCACCTTAACACCCAATGGTTTTCTTTTAAGCCCAGAAGCAGAATCCTGCTGGAGAAGCTTGCATTATGAGAACAGTTACAATATTAAATTGTTCACAGGCAGATAAAAGCCATCACATCTACAGATGTGGACAAAGGTACTAATGTCCATATGATTCCCAAAGCATTCCTCAATAGTTTGAAAGGCACACCAGACTGACAAGATGACTGCAAAAGAGTATTTCCCCCACCCAAGCATATAGTCTTTGGAAAAACTGTCCAATTCCTGTTTCTCATCTGCCTTTAATAATCTTAGTAAAATATTTAAAAGTTCCTTTGCCTATGTAAGGTGCTGAGTTGCAAAAGATACTAAGAGGAGTAAGTGTCCTTCTAGGCTACTAAGTCAGTTTTGACACTTAAAAAGATAATCCAGACAGCTCCTCAGGGGGATTGGGGAGGAAGTCAACAAGTTGATCCTCCTATGGAAGGGAAATAACAGCAACTCTTTCCAATAGCAAAAAATCCCCTTCTTGGTAGATCCTCAAAGGGGATAATCCTCAGCTAACCTAAGATCTTAGTATTTAAAGCACACCAAGAGAAAAGAGCTACACTGAAACAATCCTCTGGTAGAGTGCACCAATCCAGAAAGCCTAAGCCTGCAAACATAATTACAAGAGGAATATGGCTAAATGTTGGTTCTAAAGGCTACCTGTAAATAATTGTTGTAATTTGTATTCAGGGGGAATTCAGCATTCCAAGTAGCCATAAAACAGAGCTCTAATAGTCTTACAGCAATTAAAACCATGTAAACAGCCTACATAAAATGCTGGAAAATAAACAAAGTTTTTCTTTCAGCAATGTGCAGCCGGAATTTGAATAAAGTGAAGTCACTTCCTTTAAATAAGTACTGAAGCAATGTCAGTGTCATTGGTCCTTTCTGAGGGACTCCATTAGAAACCACATTACTGAATGAAAGATAGACTAGAAGTACTGGTCTGCATCATCCAACTCAATATGTGAACTGATACCACACCACTGACAAGATAATGCCTTGACTTCTGTCACCTTGAAGTCTGCAAGTTGTCTACGTTATACTTAGCTTCTGCTTACTGACTCAAATCTTATTTGCTTTACTTTCTTCAATAATCCTGTTCCTCAACAGGACAAGCAGGGAATAGTTATTGCATGTTCATGTTGTTCCAAGCAGTCCTTTAAAGTCCTCTAAAAAAAATTAGCAAGCATTTCGTTCCACTGAATTAGTATACATGATACAATACATTGATTCAGGAAACTAATTTCTCTTTGCTTTTTTAGCATTTATCAATACTTAATAATGAAAACATGGAGTTTCAAATTTATTTCTCTTTCAGATTCATGGTACAATTTTAGTCCTTATTGTAGAAGACCTTAAGAATGATTTTAAAGTAAATATTCCAGCACATGTTTGTCGTGGTTTAATCTCAGTCAGCAACTAAGCACCACGCAGCCGCTCGCTCACTCCCCC
>NW_008795364.1:0-71546 GCF_000699145.1 Aptenodytes forsteri | reverse complement strand
GCCCCCCCGGCCAGCTTTCCCCAGTTTATGTACTGAGCATGACGTCACATGGTATGTAATGTCCCTTGGGCCAGTTTGGCTGTGCCCCCTCCCAGCTTCTTGTGCACCTCCAGCCTTCTCAGTCAGTAGAGCATGGGAAACTAAAAAGTCCTTGGCTAGTGTAAGCACTACCTAGCAACAACTAAAACATTGGTGCGTTATCAACTTTGTTCTCATCCTAAATCCAAAACCCAGCACTGTACCAGCTACTAGGAAGGAAATTAACTCTATCCCTGCTGAAACCAGGACAATGTTCTTCATTATATGTCAATATTCACTAATGCTGTGGATACAAAACTATCTTTTTTCTCTTACAGGTTTCTCATACAATGCCCTGCAGAGCTGACTCACCTGCAGAAAAGTTACCAGAAACCTATCTACCTGCTTTACACTACAGCTCTTCAGTACTTCCAGGAGCAGTTAGCTACTGGCTGTTCTTTCACTCCAATTTCCTTGAATCCAGGTGAAATAGCAAAACTGCTAGAAATGTAAACCATGCAATTCAGTGGCCTTGCCTAATAACAACATTCCTAATTATTACATGTCGTCATTTCTAGTACCTTTTTAGATGGCCAACTTTTTGGACAAATTTTATGATTAAAAAGCCTAATTGAAACCTTCTTCAAAAGAACAATTTTCCTCTGTTTGTATTAGATGATTAGTAATACATTTTGCACCTGACATAGGTTTGTATAAATTTTACACCATAAGTTTAGTAACTTAGTCCAAAAGGAGCATTCAGACATTTTTAAGGAGTAACCCACAATCATTGGAAAACAAATATTTAAAAAATAAATAAATAAAAAAAAAAATCACTGTTTATTTGTCAGCATTGGGAACAGTAACATGAATTCTCGCTCACGCACACCCCCCTGTGCTTGTACTTCTAACTTTTTTTTCCTTATTACTTGATAAGCTGACAGCAGTGGGCTGTTGTTCCAAGCTTTTATTTCCCTGACAGCTTGGCTTTCTTGTCTGGTTATGTTAAAAGTGAAGAATTGGTTTCCAGCTGAACTAAGGACTAGCTTGCGAAGTCCCCAATCATACTGATTCCTCTTAACTCTTCAGATAGATAGTTCCTTGTGACAGAAGCTGAATTTCCATTCACATGGGTGTAATAGCTTCAACCAGCCAGGTACCTGGGACTTTCATTTTAGCAGGATTTGGCACTGAAGAACACAACTGCATTCATTGTTCAGAGGTAAAGGACTACTATGCCCATAAATTACAACACTTTCACAGGCACAAGCATGAGCCCCTCCTGCAGTCTTCCATCCCTTCCTGTTCCACGCTGGAAAGGAAAATGCAGTAACGTCATTCCATCACAGAGGCACATAGCACATGCAGTTGGCTGACAAAAGTGCAAGTTTAAGGTCATTTCTGAGCATATTCAGGTATTCCAGTCACATTATCTCATCAGGTCATTTCTCAAGAGGCTAAAGACCATTTGGAGAACAGCTCTAGGCAGGATGGCACAGAAGCTGAGGATAAAAGCTCAGGGGCCTGGCGGAGAGGGCAGCACAATGGGGTCAGAACTGCTGGGCACATGAAAGATGACCTGAGACTTGACTACAAGCCATCCTTTCCCATTCAAATTTGTATTTCCCTCCTGGGGTAGCCAGTTGACACATGTCAAAGTGGAACCCATCTCCTTCTCATCATTTAGACAGTGTGGATGAACTTAGCAAACAGGGAAGGCATGACTGTCCATGTGAATCAGCTGTCACTCTGGACCCCTGTGCAGTATAGCCTCCTACAATTGCAGCCTTAGAAATGTTTAGGAAGAAAAAGAAAAGTAAGATCTAGGATATGAAGCCTTCCCTCTCCTTCTTTTGATCAAAAAGCTGAAATTTTAAATAGGATTTGGGAAATGAATGTATGACCAAATTATAAAAGGCTCCCAGTTTCAGTTCAACATCTGTTGCTTCCTTTGAGACGTCTGGGGAGTTGTCAAGGGTTTTATTTTTTTAATTGAGCAGTTTTGGGGGTTTTTTTTAATTGCTATTAGTTTATTATATTGCTATAATTTAACACATTAGGATGGTATAATGACCAGACACTGCACTGCTGCTTCATAGAAGAATAGGACACAGCTGCCTGTGCTTTGTGCAAGCAAAGCACTGAAAATAATAGCCTTGTGATGAAAGCACATTGAGCTGTTAATCACTTTCTAATATTCTGTGCACAGAAATATTCTTGAGGTATCTGAAATTAGACACAAAAGGCGGCGTCACTTTTGAGTAGCCATGTGACAACTATGGCCATCTAACCATATACATGTAGAAATTGCTCTAATTGAATCCATAGTAGAAAGAATACCTAATCTTTCCCTGTTTGACATATATGTCAAACTTATAATTTTCATTTCAGAAGAGTAAGTCCCAAATACTACAGAAGATGATGATTCAGATGTGCCAGTGTTTACATGATATAAGTTATTTGGGTGACTCCAGATATTGGGGAAAGTACAAAGGTATAACATGAGGTATGTATCCCAGAAGGGACAACTAAAGAAAAAAATTAAAAAAAAAAAAATCAAAGGGTCTGAACAGATTCAGAGACAAGAAGGTACACCTTCTCTCTATGGCTCTACTGTGAAATATTTCAAACGTGAAGTCTTTTACAGACAATTTAACCTTCTTTAAGAAAGTTAAGGCAGCATTCGTCTTACACTGATCAGTCTTTTGCGTGCATTAAAAAAGAATGGTTTGGACAGAGAAGAAAAATAAAGCTTTGTGTAAAGGACAAGCATTCATTAACAAACACCTGTTTATTGGAATAATCTGGAAACTTAAGATAGAGAACATTAGAAATGCCCTACTGGATCAGGCCAATGGTCCATCCTACCCAGTATCTGGTCAACAGCAGTAGCAACAGCAGATGCTATTCACCAAAAGCATGCAAGCCTGCCCACTCTGTTATCTACCCCCTCCACACTTTCCTAGCACCCACAGCGTGGGTTTGGGTTTTGTTTCTTTTTTAAGTGAGGCTTGTTAAAGAGTACCCTCTCCGCTCACTCCCATCAGTCTAGGAACCTACTGCATGTGAATGTCTATCCCAATTTTTTTTTTTTCACCCTGCTGATACAACCTGCCTCCTTATCCTCCCATCACATGAAGTTCCCGAAGCTCACTGCTGGATGAGGACAGTACTCTCTCTTATCCATCCTGAACTGATCTTCTAGTTTCCTCAAGTGGCCCCCGGTTGTAGTACTGTGGGATTTGGTCAACCACAGCTCAGCATTCATCACTGCCCTCATGGTTTTTTAGCCTCAGCCACATGTCCCCTCCTCAGGCCTCTCCACTCTAAATTGAACACTCCTGTCCTTTCCTCATAACATAACTGTCCCAAGCTCTTACCCAATTTAGCTGCTGTTCTCTACCTGCTTTACCTCTGCTACAGCCTTCTTTCAGTCACAGGCAACACAAAGTCATGCTAGCAGACCCAGGACTTGGGTGAGAGCCAGCAGACAGGTAGTATGTTTGCAGAATAGCAGCAAGCTGGGAGGAGGCAACAGTGGGTCCCTTGCAGCATGCTACACCACATCCCTTCCAAACACCAGACTGCCAAGAGTGAAGGAAGGGGAACTTCTGTCTGAAGAAATACACGTATTTTCCTATTTTATTATATAAAATAAACTTAAGGATGGGGCTGTACAGGTTGTCCATCCTTTTCCGATGAGTCATAAATGCTAGACTTTAACATGTCAGGTGTCTACGCAGACATTGTGCATTGCTATTTCATGACTCTCCAAAGTTTTCCTACTGTTTTGATCCTGAAAACATGATGAGCTTAAGTGGGAAAAAATAACATCTCAAATTAAAACCTTGCATATCGAAACTTGTCTTGCCTGTGGGGTAAACTCCAACTCAACTCTGCAACTTGCTGTCACACTCTCATTTGATACATTTCCTATAGTAAGATGGATGATTAACCTGATATAAGTATTTTCTCATAACACAGCCTCTCAGCTTGCCATCATCCCTGACTTCTAATGTTAGTAAGACAAATTCATTAGGGACACAAAAGTAGAGTCCCACAGTATGGTATCTTTTCTGATACTGCATTTTCAAGTCTTAGCTTGCCCTTCTTTATGGGAGGTTCTAAAGGATATAATTAAGTTATTTTACTTTCAAAAAAAAAATTACAAATTAAATTGACTAGCACACAATCACTTGCAAATTATTCAAATGCATTTGTAATACACGGTTTGAAATTCATGCTGCATTACTCAGTCACCCAGCTTATTCATACAGGAGTAATGAAACTATCATCTGACTTGCATATTAACTAGTCCAACACAGATCAAAGTATACACCTGACTTTCGCCTAACATTTTTAGATCAAGCTGTAAGTTTCAAGATTCTGATCAATTTAAGAGGAAGGTGATTTGCAAAACTAGCCACCAGAGCCCTACTTGTAAACTTTTATAGTGTGCATGTAATTAAAAATTTGCTTCCAGCTTTGAGCATTCATGCTTCAAAAATGTATTTTCCACACTTTTTGTTACAAAAAAAATATTAAGCATTTTTGGACAAAGGTTGTTACAGTCAAATTAAGACCAGCCTTCAATGCAAAATCCACTGGGCATATTGTAATAATTCTGCAGTATAACTGAAATTTGGTTTTCTTGTAGAACTTAAGTTTCATACTTAATTTTAAGTAGGGTGTTTTCCATGTTGACTACCACACAAAGAAAAATAAATACATTTAAACTAAGGTGAAGGAATGATCAATCTTTATGTTCTTTATCAAATTTGGAAGTTTGGTCAGACTCCACAGATTTTCTGAGCAACAGCTACCTGTTATGTGACAGCCAGCTTACATTTACCTTACTGTTGGCTGTAACTGTCACCCAGAGGTAACAGTCATACATGCAGGCCATTTCTTGGAGGTGTCTAATGACAGTGTTTGATTCAAAGTAGAGTGCACAAGAGAAGTTGTACATATACACAAATAATCAAAAGGCATTTAGGCTTTGCACATTTTTGGCTGTTATAACATTTCAGAAGTTCCTTAAAATGACAGCATAAATGCAAAACAACTATTGAGTCACCTTCTTAAGAGGCTAGTAGATCTGTATTTTGCTACGGCACTAAGCAGACTGTACCACTGTACTCCAAATGTTTGTTTCCCTCTCCTTCCATCTAATAAAGCTGCTATCAGTGTTTCCATCCACAACACACCTGACGGATTTGCGGAAAAAACCCAACAAAACACATCATGAGATCTCAGTGTAGCAGTTCCCAATTTATGGTTTACCGGGCACCATTTTGCTTGCAAGATCTTCTGATGATAGTCTCAACTACAGGAAATTAAATGGCAGAAAACAAAGCCAATAGCATTGCTCAGTGTTACTGGCTCAGTATTGCTGCTTGTGAAACAAAGGAGCATGAGAACACTATTGCAGGGAGCATTAACTCATACACTCACCAGGTATCTCATACATATGTGTGATCAGGTATAGAAGAACAATATTCAGATACCCTGCTTTTGTAAATGTTTTTCTGTTGTAATTCAGAATGTTTTGGTGCCAAAATACTTTGCAAGGGGAAAGGAAACCACTGTTAATAATAGTAGGGGAGGATTTACTCGTGAAAGATGAGTCAGGATATTGCCTGAAACGATGACTCACAAAATCGATGTCAAAGGCAGTATTATTTACATCAAAGACATTATCAAAGATCCCTCTTTCTTTTCTAATTCTTTCTTTCGTTTTGCATTTCATCTTTAATAGACTGAAAGGCATGCTTCATCCTTGAGGGGGTGGGAGGACAGGGACAGACATGAACAACACAACACTTCGGAGTGGGGAGAAATAACTCCTCCTGAGATTTAATAACAACAACCCAAAGCAATCACCTCCAGAGAATACACTGAGGATATTTGAAATTTCAACCCACAATCTTAGCTGTGCTTCTACGTCAAAACTGGTCCCAAAGTTAAGTTTTGTCCTAAAATATGGCTATGAATAAGTGGCATACTAGCCATAGCAGAAATGACTCTTGTATGTAGGGGTCAAGCTCAGTCTGCTACTGCAGACTCTGCATGGTACATAAGTAACAGACAACACTACTAAGATCACCCATAGCCCATAGCAGAAATGACTCTTGTATGTAGGGGTCAAGCTCAGTCTGCTACTGCAGACTCTGCATGGTACATAAGTAACAGACAACACTGGTAAGAGCCTTGTTTTAGTTTTATGCCGTATTTAACAGGGATAATGCAGAATGTCACCATCCCTTTGCAACTAGGCATACTACTGCATTTGTGTATGTTTTATTCAACTAGCTAGTTCCGACATTAGCATGGACTTACACAACAAATAAGGAACAGGGTTTGCCCTAAACAAGTTACAAAATGCAGGACACCAGAGAAAACCAACTCTAAATGAAGAATTTCTCTTCACTACTACAACTACTGAAGTGCATCTCCTATTCGTTAAAGATAAATGCCAATTTTATTCAGTCTGCCTAGCCAACAAGACCAAACAAATACATTTTTTGGTGATAGTTTATAACTTTTTTGGGAAAAACTAGAAGATTGTATACTCCTGTTTAGACAAAACCTGAACAGGCCAGTTTCCAACAGCCTTTTCAGATTTTTCCTTCTTTTTCTGTCCAGGTTCATTTAAGTCAGTTTCAAATCAGACAGGTTTTCTTTATATATCATTAAAACAAACAAACAAAAAAATCACAAGTTATGCCTTGTCAAAAAAGGCTGCCCAGGCAGTGAGGAGGATTATGTAACTGATTTGCAGACTGCTGTGCTTTGAGTCAAAAGGAATATAAGAGATTGCACCTCCAAGTTTAACTGATCGTACAAAGCTCGAGGAGCCTTTGTGAGAGAAGGACAGGGCTCAAAACCCAACTTTTGACAAACAGGTCAGGCACCTGCAGCGTAAGCAGAGACCAAATAGCTTCTGAGCAGCAAGGAAACACAGAGCTATACCTTAGAGGTGATGGAGAAGAGATTTTCCCCAAAGACCTGTGTTGTGTTTATTCTTTTTTAAAAAGTTGCCAGACATACCAGAAGTCTGAGAGAAAGGATCCATCCTGCAAATCTCCTGACATAGGTGCAGGAGGCATGAAGGCAGCTTATTTAAAACCCCTTTTTATTTTACTGTCTTCCCCTGCAGAACTGCGTTTCTGCATTTTCAGTTTTATCTTAGTTTGCATTCAAATAAAACCTAGCTTTAGAGACTGAAAACCTCCCTGTGGTTTTTGACGAGGCAAACTAATTTCCAGTCTTTGAGCTATGTGGGAAGCCTGCCACACAATCCCAAAAGCATAGCTACACAGGAGGTCAGAAAGTCATGCACTTTGAGTGAAAGAGTTGTTAGAAAACACCGTTGGGAGCAGGTGGTGGTGCTCTTTCAGTTTGGCGTCCTCTGCATTGGGACATTCATTCATATATATCGCCCCTTGCATGCTCTGCATCTTACCTCCATTCTTGCATAGTAGTAAAGCTTAACAAGAGCAGTTCAACCACAGATGAGGATCTCCAGCCTAATGGAGCTGAAGTCTTCTCCCTTAAAAATGACATGGAGTAGGTGTTGTAACAGGTGATGCAGTGTATGATCTGACACTTAAAAAATAACACCTGCAAGCCTATGAGGAAATTAAAATTGCACTGGCATTTCTTAATTTCTGTATTTCTGTTTTTGTTTACTATTACATATAAGAAAACTATTACCATTTTTGGATTGCCAAACACCTATCATTCCTCAGGTTATATTTCAGCATACTTGAAGCTGACAGGGAAGTAAATTTATCAAGACTCACTGAGTTTAATGAGAAATCTGCTTGGTAATTCCATGATTGATGGGGAGGGGAGGAGGGTTAAGCATTTGGTTGAACAAAAGACAGTGGCAGCAATACAGCCTTCATTGCATCCTTCACACCCACATCTGCTTCCCAGAGTATTTTTAAGGTTTTTAACCTTTTTACCAGTATCATGGAGAAACACATACTTTGTACATCTCCAATTACAGATTCTCTAAACTGCAGTTTGTTTGCATTGCAGCTGGGTGGTTTTGTCGTGTGTTTTGGGTTTGGTTTTTTCCCCCCCTTTTTTTGCCTTGCAAATTAGCAAGCTATCAGCCAGTTGTGAAAATTGCTTCTGGAATTCACCAGACGCAGGTTTTTAGTTTAAAATCTTCTTGATCACAGCATGCACAGACCCCATTAGGAGGAGGCAAGCATTGTTATGACAAACAGCAAGCCTGTCAGTCAAGGGTTAGTGAGGTTGTGTCTATGAACAGGGGCCCTTCAGGAAGTGGTCGCTAAAGGTAACTAGCGATAGGACAAGAGGAAATGGCCTCAAGTTGCACCAGGGGAGGTTTAGATTGGATATTAGGAAAAATTTCTTTACTGAAAGAGTGGTTAAACATTGGCACAGGCTGCCCAGGGAAGTGGTTGAGCCACCCACCCCTGGAGGTATTTAAAAGACGTGTAGATGAGGCACTTAGGGACATGGTTTAGTGGGCATGGTGGTGTTGGGTTGACGGTTGGACTCGATGGTCTTAGAGGTCTCTTTCAACCTTAATGATTCTATGATTCTAAGGTACCGGACCAACACGGATCATTCAGCCAGCATCCAGAAGAAAAGCAACAGCATTCCCATCCCACCCCCCTGCTCTCAGAAAATCTGCCCCTGCAAAAGGGTTAGTGGGACAGAAACAAATAAGTATTAAATGTCAATTATATGGCATAGGCAAGCATTGAAAAGGAGAAAATGGGGTCAATTGTTTTGGAGGAGGAATCCAAGTTTTGGCTTTTTTTTTTTTCTTCAAAGATAAAACAGTGAGAAGGTTAACACTGAATTAAAGCCAGTATTTTATGTCATATGGGGAGAGCTTCAGTTTTCTTGCAACAAAAGCATGGATGTATTAAAAAAAAAAATCAATTTTTCATTAACACTATATAGCAAGTTGAAATATTTTAAATCCAACCTTTCTTTCTTTCTGGACCTAATTTAGTGAAAGCTCATTGACAACTCCATACAAGAGCAAGCTGTCTATGAAAACTGTGGGTTGGGCAGGTTCATGTTGTTTGAACAAAACTCCTGCACCCCACCATTTGAAGCAACAGCTTTGGGTTTTCTACTGAAAACTGTGGGGGTCTTTTTTTAAAAAAAAGTATTTTTTTTTAATCAAATTACTTATTCTTTGCTGCTACCAAGTTAAGGAGATCTTTTCAACCATGTAATATGACAGTAATACAGTGTTCAAAATAAGCAGCTACGAGGTAAAATTATTTGCTATGAAAAACTGTAAGGATTTCCCTACAAAAACCAGGGAAAAAACCCAACGAAAACAAAAGGCAGGAGCGCGGAGCGCGGCCCCTCCCGCCAGGGGCGCGGGGCTCCAAGTGTGCTCAGGCCGCGTACAGTGGTGCAGGTCGGGCCTCAGCCCCCCCTTAGCCATCCCGGGCCTGTAAGGGCGGGGGATAGCCTCAGGGCGCCGCTGCTCACCCCCCCGCCCCGGTGACAGGCTCCAGGGGCGGCGTGGCGCAGCCCCAGGTGAGGTGAGAGAAGGGGGGAAAGGAAGGTCTGTCAGCGCCCCCGGGGCTCCAAGTGTGCTCAGGCCGCGTACAGTGGTGCAGGTCGGGCCTCAGCCCCCCCTGCTAGGCATCGCTTCTCCTCATGCAGTTGTTTTTTCACTCTGAGAGACACGAGGGAAGAAATAAGCACAGCCCCAGATTTCCGGTTTTATAAATTAGGATGACTACGTAATCATTATTATCCTCTAGTCTCTTGGGAATTCTTTTTTTACAAAATAATTATTTTAGAGAAGCATCTTGAGTTGGACAGGTATATATGCTAATAACAGCAGAAATGTAAGCACGCACCTGCTAAGCTTCCACTGTCCTTAAGACACAGGACATTACAAAGAGTCATATCTGTAATTACCTTGAGACCTCCCCTCCACAGCACCTCACGGATCTGCAGGCTCAACATGTGCCTCCCCTCAGCCTGTGCCGCCACATTTGCAGCTTCCAGCTAAAAGCCACCAGGTGAAGGCTGCCTACAGCCACACAGCTAGAGGGCAAAACCAAGAGGCCAGGAAAACTCTCCAGCCAGCCCAGGGCTGTAGCTCAGAGCATTTCCTCTTTTATTGCACACAACCAGCTGATATCAGCCAGGGCCATGGGGCACTAGTAAGCCCAGATGTCCCCAACCAGACTCACCAGAGGCCTCCCCCACGCCCACCGGCCCAGGATCTCTATTTAACCTCCACCAGGAAGCCTCCGTCCTTGCCTGAGCTGTATCAGAGGATTGCTGGGTTCTGGCTCAGTCACTGCCCCTGCCTGGCCATGGACCACCTTGATCCGGGGTATTGACTTGCTGCCTTGATCTCAGCCTGTCCCTATAGCCCTATCTGGTAATTGCTAGACCTGACCTTGACCTCTGGTTTGATTTCCAGGCTTGATCTCATGCTGACTTCATCATGGTGGTATTTACTTATAATCTAGGTTTGTGGTTCAATCTGGCTGTTGTTTCTAGGTCTGTCTTGCTTACCTTGCTGGGAGTGGTGGGACAAGCCTAAGCTGGTGAGGCCTGTGCCCTACAGGTTCTGAGGTGCCCCCTTGGCTTCTGACTTACCTTCCCATAAGCAGCAGCCATGCTCTCGCTGTAACCTGCTGTACAAACCTCATATTTGCAGCATGTTGCTTCTAGATGTGGCACAAAAGAGCTATTCTGTACATTACTGGAGCTTAGCTGGGAGCCAGCTGGGCTATTGTAACAGGAAGGTGAGTTTGTTACTACATGGTGGAAAGCTTGAGGGGAGGACTATATACTTATTCCCCTCCTTCACTTCTTTATGCAACACACTGTAGTAAAACAAATTTTACTGAAACTCTGTGCTTTTATATATATACGCACACTTAAAAAACCCACACAATGTCCATGACCTTAAATAACTTGCAATTTCAAATTCTAATGGCTGAGATCAGCTCATGCATTTATACTGCTCCACTGAGCTAAATAGAAGTGCATTAATAGTTGTAGAAAATAAAATTTTGTGTATCGAGGAACAATAAGTGTGTAGAGGACAATTGCTATGGGGATAGTCCAGACTGTCTCAATTACCAGTTACTGCTAGGTGGGTCTAGAATGCCAGGAGAAAAAAAAAAAAATTGTCTTGGTATCATACCTCAAACAGGACAAATACTGAAATAGTATCGTGGCAATTCTCAGAAAATACTCTACAGGCCTTGGTTGTGTAAACATATGTGTGGCAGGTGCACCCGTCCTGACAAGGACTGGGGGCACTAAGACCGCTGCGTCCTTATTTTTCGCGCCCTTACTTTCGCGCCTTTAAGGTGGCGAGTGCCGACCGTCACGTACGCGCTTTGGGGCAGTGATTATGGTCAGGTGTGCACCTCGGGCGAGGGGTGAGGAAGTCAAGGCCCTCAGCCAGTCAGGACTGACCGCGGGGCAGATTCGACTGGGGTGTAAATGGAGCCCCGCCGGGGGGCAAGTGGAGCCGGTCCTCCGCGGAGCGGCGGGTCCGCGGTCGGGGACTCTCGCCTTGGGTTGGGACGCCGCCCAAGGAACCTGCTTCGAGGTTGAGAGCCCTCGTCTTGTAGGTGAGTGTGCGAGTGAGTGAGTGTGCGTGCACGTTTTGGATCCTCGTTTCTGAAGCCGGCTGTGCAGTATTAACTCCTCGTACGCCATCCTGAACCTGTGGTTTACTGGTGGTGTCGGAGTGTTGACGCCTCGTTTCTAGTTAGTTTTCTGCTAAACAACTTTGGTTAAAATAAAGTTTACTTTTGAATTTATCACCTGCCTAATTTGATTACGTGAGCCTTTGTGACAATATGCCACAGCAGTAATGCAGTATGCTCAGTACCTCAGTGTTTTACTAACAGTGGTTTCTCTGCTAGTACTTCTAATACATCTTGATTTTTAAAAAGGGACTTAATGTGTAGCAGTGTGCTGACTCTGCCCTGGCAACAAAATACTTTTATATTCAAAGTACTTAGTTGTCAAGAAAGATAAACTATAATCATCTGAAAGTCAGTGCAGTTGATAGAAATGTGGCATAGGCTCTGGTTTCTGGCCATCTCCTTGTGCCCAGGTGGATTCTCAGGCAAACAGAATTGTTAATCTTGGATTTTCACAGGCTGAAACATTTCTTCCTGCTTAATATTAAACACTCCTTGTAACTGCAAGTATATAAAGTATATGCACAAATTCTGCTCTCAGTTGTTGAATCTAAAAAAACCTCTACCACCTTCAGTGCAAGCAGTTCCCACATGTATTGGACCAGGGGAGAGCAGGATGTGCCCATTTACCTTCTACTGCTTGTACCTGCCATCCTGTGCTCTGCTTAGTGGGTGCAGAGTGTGGGAGGGGAGGGTGCTCTTAGCCTCACCAAGCTAAAATCTGGGAGTTTTTTGACTGACTTTCACAACCTCTGTCCAGCTGAGCCTACTGAACCAAGTTTGGGCCTGCCTTGTGTTTTGTGCATCTCGGTGAGAGAATTTTCTCAGACTACAAGAAACATCAGGGCAGGCTTTTGCCCTGTGAAATAAAAAAAGCACATTGAAGTGAGAGAAGCTGACTATACCACTTCAGATTGATAGAAGTCATCTTAGCCTTCAACTGATTCAAGCTAAAATTTTGGAGGTGAAAGGCTTATCATTAAGATATCAGAAAATGTCATACAGCATGACATATAGCAATGGCATTCTTTTATTTTTAGAATTAATCTGATACTTTTTATGGATTTCTGAATGTTACCCTAGTATTCATGTCTCAGGGCACGTTTTCTGCAGGCAGGCAGAAATGTGGTATCTCATTTGTCCAAAGTGGCCTTCTTTGTGCTAACTTGGAAGTTACTCAGCGACTCACCTTTGATAAATGAATACCAGGAAGCTCTTGCAATACCATTCTGTTCCAGAACTGTCAGCTGCAATTTTCCATAGATTCAACAGCCCTAAATGATATTGCACCTTCTGTCTGGTAAATAATTGATATATGTCTGATAAAGCAAATGGAGCAGGAAGATTTCTGTTGCATGACTCTTCAAGCTGCTGTATATTTTCTCAGGTTTCGGCAATGCTAAACCAATTAAGAAATATATATTTACTACAAGCTCAAGCAAGTCATACATTCCACACATGAAAGAAAATTAATAATACTCTCAGAATGAGGCAATTCAGAGGGTTAATTTGCCATTGTGAGTCTTACGATTCTGAAAAGCCAGTAGACCGCAAAAATTTTAACAGGCGATTTAATTTTTCCTAACATTTATCTAGGCTTTGTTTGTATTAAACACAAATAAAATAAATGTTGGAAGAATTAGCTTGCAGCTAATCTCAGATCTGAAAGATGTTATGTATTGTATTCTTAATCCGGTAACAATGATGAAATTGTTCCCTTAGTTTCTTAGTACTTTTACTCTAAAACTGAGATACTCATTTGCCCTTGCAATGTAAGGAGGCATAAACAAGGGTTAGTGAATATCCCTCTGTAGAAGATCTTCCTATTGCTATATCTACAATAGAAGTATTGAACACTTCTGAGTGCCACAGCCAGAACACATGTACAGTTTCACCACCTCCTTCACTTATTTTCTGTCTTTACGATGTGTTGTAGAATTTAAACGCAACACAGAAATCTCCAGTGTTGTAATGCCAGCAGTTAAATCTAGAATTACTTCTACATTAAAAATTAGTGTAGAATTAAACAGTAGTATAAAATGAACTGTCACCAGATTGAAATGCAGGACTAGGCGACTCAAAATATATGCTGTCTTGTCTGGAACTCAGTTCTGTTGGTCTTAAATCTTGCAGCACTCCTCTTTCTTTAACAGACTTAGGAGAAATTAACATGTGTGTTGCTCAGACTGAATAGAAAATGATGATGTGCCGTTCCAGCACTTCCCAGAATGTCACTGTCACTTGCTGTGTGCATTAGCTGCCGGATGGATCTGAGGGATCTCCCTCAGACCAAGACTTCTTAATTCCCATACTTCTGTAACTTCTGCACAGGACTGCTGTACTTCTGCTCTAGTACTCCAGCACTGCAGATATGTTCATTTCTTTATCTAAAAGAAGGTATTCTGGGATATATATGTGGTGGCTATATATAAACGATGGTGGCTATGAAAAGACTTTGTAGTTTCCATCCTCAATTCAAAACCCCTCATTTAAAACAATTATTAAACTGCATGTAATGGAATTTTCAAGTGAACTTTATGTATTAATATGAAGTGCTGAATCCTACAATTCTTTTCCTACTTCTACCTCATTTTCATTCATCTTCAGTCTTCGCTAATCCAAATCAATGTTACTTGGACTGAGAAAGCACATTAAGAGCTATCCTCACAAAACAAGAGAAGATGCTGTACCAATTCAGTTCTCACTTACACCACTGAAAATGTGGTAATTGGAGTAAGTGCTGTGATGACAACTTATAAAAATCATCCAATTTAATAACAAAACCAATATGATCCAAAGATTTTTATTTGTTTATATGAAGTCTATGCTTTGTCAGCTATTTACATGTTATACATTATAAGTTATGTCTGATGCAATAAATAATCCACACAGATTACATTCTCAATGAAAATCAGTAAAATTTACTTACAAGATTTTTTAACATGGGGTCAGGTTCTCAGCAATGTAATAAAAAGCATGTTCATAAGTGATCTTCCAATTATCATCAGTTTTAAAATCCACCTTAGATACATGTCCATGCTAATAATGCCTAGGTGCATAACCAGTCATTAAAAAAGAGTAGTCACATTAAAATTATCTCTGAAATTTGGGCAAATGTTTCAATAAGAATGTTTTCTGCTGTTCCCTAGTCTCTAGACATCCACATACTTAGAAGTGGTAAAAACACTAGATGCTAGGCATTGTGCTATATTATCTGTTTCTGTATTGAGTTAATTTGAGCTTATAGTAAGGGAGTTTTGTTCATTTTTGAAAGCCAAAGTATTTCTTATGTTATTTCACAGAATCCATCTTTCTGAAGGGTTACCATGCAGTCTTCTCTGAAATGGCTAACATTACATAAATTCAAAGAGCATGAGTCCCATCTTCTTTCTTTTGTATTTTTTTCAGGCGGATTTAAAAAAAAAAAATCTTGAAATAGTTAAGCCAAAATGATATCTTTATATCTTTGCCAAAAGTGCTAAACTGTCCTTTTCCCTGTATAGATATGAAAAGATGTGGTCTTGCTGCTGGTGATATTTGCTCTGTGGGAAAGAAGCTGAAATAATGTTCTAAACGCAAATAGAGTACAGATGACTTGGGCCTTTTGAAAATAACTCTCTGTATTGATTCACTTCAGGAATAAAAGCCTATAGGACTGATTGAAAGTCAGCCACAAGCACAGATGAACCACTGCAGATTTTTTTGCACAAGTGGCTTGAAGGCTCTAATAAATGTCAGCTGCAGATAGCAGGTAGGGAGAATTACCCTGCAGCTATGTATCCCCACACCCCCAAATCCTTTTTATTTTGGCCCCTGAAGGCATTCAATTTAGTTTAAAAACATCCTCTTCCTTTTGTAGGTGAGGATTTTGAAAGTGAGTATGAAATAATTGTTTAATAAAGTGATCATCCAAGTGAGATAAAAAGAGAATGGTAACAAGCATTTTAAGAAAACTTTTACTGGTGTTAGGGGCTAAGTGTTTGCACTGCTTAAATGCAGCCAGCAAATTACATACTTTGGTTCCTTGAACATACCTCTAATGGAGAAAAGTTGTGTTTTTTTTTTTAAAAAAAGACTTAGTGTGAACCTAATTGTCTGACTTACCACTTTAGAGAGAGCATATTGTCTCCAGAGCTTTTGTAGAAACATTAATTCATCTTAGTTAATATTTAGTATGAAATCATATCTTTTTAACTTTCTGTAGCTTACCACTTGCTAGCCTTTTTGCTTTTCACAGTGTAGGCACAGTTAAAATCTATCTGTACCATTTCACATTGTGAGTATACGCACCCATGGGACCCTCGCATTTCTGCCCAACTGGGTGTCACGTTGAAAGACTGCCAAATGCTAGTGGCCACGCATAAATATCATAACTATTGCTTAAAAAAAGGGTCTGATCCAGCTAAAATACTTTTCAGCAGTCAAAATAGTCCGCTACAGGGAAAGTAAGGACCAGAATCCACCATGAGACTTACACTTAGAAGGAGACAACTGCAAGAGGACACATGGTGTAATTTTTGTGGGGCTGAATTGAGAAAGATAAGGTTTCATGCTTCTCTGACTCATGTTTGATCAAGAAGATTTTAATATTATTCATGATCAAATTCAATTTGGGATCTTGCACAAAGGGCTGAGAACACTGTCAGTTCATCCCTGATATGGATGGCTGGTGGGAAGTATCCTACCTATTCGTACTGCTGTCCACATGGTGTAATTTTTGTGGGGCTGAATTGAGAAAGATAAGGTTTCATGCTTCTCTGACTCATGTTTGATCAAGAAGATTTTAATATTATTCATGATCAAATTCAATTTGGGATCTTGCACAAAGGGCTGAGAACACTGTCAGTTCATCCCTGATATGGATGGCTGGTGGGAAGTATCCTACCTATTCGTACTGCTGTCTTCCTTGGGGGGGGGTGGGTGGAACTGAAAGTCAGGCATCAGTTCAGCTGAATTTAGACAAATACCTGTTTGATATAACAATGTTGTGTGCCCAGCACTGTATCATCTGGATACCCTAAAACCAGCAGATATTAAATTCACTAGATTTCTTTCAGATTTTGGCATGGTAGATGTTAGTGTTACAAGCACATCAGCTGGTGTTAGAACCCCATACAAGTTTATAGTGCGAGCCCAGCTGGAAAAGAGTTTTTCAGATACAATTTTTTCCTCCTCTTTGTTTCTAGTTCCTGTTGACCACAGGGCGATAGAACAGAGTAGTAGTGCCTGCTAATGGCTATATAGTTTTTAACCTATTAAAATGAATCCAGTAGCTCATCTCAGTTCCTGAACTGACATCATAAAACCCATGTCAAATTCAACATCACTCAGCAGTCTAAGTACAGGTAAGAAAGGAGTGAGCACAGGGGTCTAACCACCTTTCTGCAAAGACACCACTGCTAACACACTTTACACTGTCAAATGGTGGGTTTAGTAGTCACTTTGAATGTATGTTTACATTATTATTAATAAGATATATTCATTATGCAAGCATGGAAATTGGAGCTTTTCCTCTAAGAGTCAGTTGCGCTTCTTCAGAGCAAACTGTGCACACAAGAAACAGTTAGAAAGCACAACAGTCAGGCTGATTTAGCTTCTGTAGCAAATAAAAACTTGATTTAATAAAAGGGTTTCAGTGGAGCAAAGCCTCATCCTTGAATGGGCAGCAAAATCTGGCAATTTTTCCAGGATCATTAACAGGGCTTGTAAGAAGTACTACAGAACAGGAGAAAAGAATGAAGGAGATTGAAAGCTGGCTGTTAAAGAATGCAGTCTCTTTTGGATTCCTAGCAAGGCAGGCTCTTCTGATAGTGTATCTCCTTACTCTGATGGAATTGCTGCAGACTCTTGAAGATCAAGGAGCAAAAAAAAAAAAAAAGCCCACCAGCAGAAAAACTCAGAACACAATTATGCGTTTCAACCAGCGTTTGCAATTCTACTATCCCTAGGGAGAATATGGAAACTGTCAAATTTCCCCATGCTAATGACCGCATTCAGATGCTGATTTAGGAAGGGAAGACAAACAAGGTGCCTGGACAGGATAACACTGTTGGGGTACAGAAAGAAGTGAAATTAATTTGCCAGAATATGAAACCTGTTGTTTCATCAGCAAAAGACAATAGAGCAAATGAAAACTTAACTGCTATTGGTCATGAAAGTATGACAGCAGTGTAGATCCAAACCAAATAAAACCTGCTGTTAATAATCAGGGCAGACTTCAAAATCAGAAGGATAATTAGTGAATTTTTCTGGGAAGAGAAGCAAGACCTTAGGCAATGGAAATTCAAAATGGATTAAAAGGGATCTCTAAAGTTAAGAGGAGAGTGACCTGAGAGCTTAGCTGCAGATTAAAACTCAGAAGTTGTTTGGAGAATGAGAGCAATCCAATGCTTCCTAAAGTGAAACAGCCCCTCGCAGACTATTTTAAATTAATGTTACAGAGCACAGTCAAAAGCTGCCAATTCAGGAAACTAAAGCAAAGATGATGAATTTCTTGAAGTATTCATTTTGTCTTTGAGGAAAAGTTATATTGTACCAGGTAGGCAGTATTTGCAGTAAAATACTGCATTGAATTGTTCCAAAGTCATCTTATACAGTGCTTCTAGCAACTGGTAGCATTATTTTTTTGTGGTCTGTACCTCTGAGTGGCCGCTGGTACATTCACAATCTCCAGCCACAAAAGCAAGTGGTGCTTGCACATTTCTGAAAGGGCGCATCTCCCATTCTTAAATAGGAAAAATATCTTTGGACAAAACCATGAACTGTCTCACAATGGAATTACACATTTCACCCCACAACAGACATTAAGCTTTGAGCAGCAATGTTACTGCTTGCAGCTAGCTAGCTGACAGATGGCCAACAGCTGAGAGGAGAGGATGTCTCCTGGAAAAGGGATGGTAGCTGCAGGACTGAGAAGTGCCCTGATGGGATTTATCATCAACAAGGAACTGGTAGGGTGCTGCCAGATCATGACTCTAAGAAGGAGTAAAAAGGAGGATCTCAAGAATGGGGAGTGAATATCCCATTTTCTGCCTGTTACACAAAATGAGAGATCTTTCCTTTTTGCTGTGAAACTCAGCTGGTAGCTCAGGGCATTCAGGAGATATTCTAGCCACCAGGAATTGCCTTAGAGGAACAAGTAACAGCTAAAGAGCAGAAGCAACAGCAATTGCTGATCACTGTGCTGCTTCTGCAGTGATTGCAGAACAAGATGCGTTATGTGGCGTGACAACATTAGGAGGAGATACAACAACAGCGTAAGAGCAGGATCCATGATAGACATTATAGAAGGTATGATGGCATTTTGGCTAACAGCCATATCTTTGTAGAGCACTGGGCTGATGTTATTGAGAGAACACTGTCTTTATTCTTGCGCATGAGACTTTAGCATCTATGCTCCTATTGCCTTTTGAGAGAGGGAGGTTTGTGGGCGGAAATGAAAGAAATATTCAAGGAGAGTCATGAAAGCTTTAAATGACAAATCCACTACCCACCTAATGTAGCTAGTTGGCTGACTAGTAACAACTGGGATAAAATGATGGCAGGCAGAGGCCATCCAGAAACTGTTAGCTGCAGACTGAGAGAACAATTTTAAGTAGCAAAATTATAACACCGAGAACTACTGACTGTGAAAGAGAGGGCAGTACTTCTCTTTTCCTCCTCTTCTAACTGAGCACCTGCATGTTTAGTAACTGCTTTTTTAAAGCACCATCGTTATCATCAGAACCTTGAGCACAGGCTACTGATGAAGATAAAATATTGGAGATTTTGATCTTCTCTGGCAGTCCAGAGCTGCAAAATGTAAGGCTGACAAAAAGAGAAAATCCATATATGAGCCAGTGACAGTAATTGTCAGGTTTAACAAGGATGAAGGGTTATATATTATACTCCCTATCTCTATTTTCCAAGGAAAGTAATAATCTGTGTGGGTTTTGTTGTATAATTCTGAAGAAATAGGCTTGTTTTTATAGCTCAGTGATCATGACATTTATTTATTTTTACCGTAAGTTCTTAAGAGAGTTCTCAGAACCATTTTTATCCCTGACAAGCTATAGCAGTATAAATTAAATGCCTCTGATGTATAGTGTTCTGTGATTATAACAAGGATGAGTTGTTCTTGTATAATTTCATTTTCACATTACAGATTTTGTCACAAGTATGATGTACCCATATTTGGATACAAGGTTTCGTTTAGGAAAGACAACAGTAAACATCAGAGCCTTCGCTTTCTGATATTCTTGTATTTGTTTTCTCTCAGGATTAACCATCTTCCTGAGGTTTACCTGTAGAAAAGTAGACTAAATGCAGTAATATTCTGAAAAATGTGTTACGTGGGAGAGAGGCTTGCTTATGATGTATCAAATATTAAAATAATGAAGCTACCTTCCTAAACCAAGACTGTGCCACTGTATTTCAATGCAAAAAAACCCCTGTTCATTAGGCTGATGTCAAGTGTAAAACTGCTTCAAAGCAAGGAACTTGGTTAAGCTGTAGTTTCTCTTTTTTATTTTCAAGGTGGAAATAGGTTTTCCTACCCTTACTGATACTGAATAGCACCAAACATCATGAGTAGGTCTACTGATCTCTCATTTGTTGTTTCCTCTTGAGTGTTACTGTGCTCGTTGTATGTTACAACAGCATGCATACAAGCTGATACTGTAGAGCAGCTGATATGATGTAAGCTTTCACCCCTGCTTATTCCCCTGGTAACTTGTAGCAGCAAGCAAAGGGGCTGCTGTTTTTCAAGGTTTCAAATTTTGAATGTCTGCCTTGTGGTGGTAAATTGATGACACAGGCACAGGCGTTTTTGTAACCAGGAAAGACTTGTGATTTTAAGTATTTCTTCTGCTTCTTTTTTTCCTTTCTTAGGAACAACTTGCCATTTGGGAAGCAGAATTCTGTGAGCAGTTTAATTGCAGCACCTGAAAAGTGAGGCATATGCAACACCAGGTGGGCTGGCCAGTTTCTTAGTCAGCTGTTTCATCTGTTAGTCTTCTGCCTGACTTTTTATATTTACTGTATCTGCTGTTCCTTGGTCTTTACCTTCTACATTTTCAGATTTTAACAATGAAAATACTAACCTTAATGAAGTTCTCCCTTTTTAAGTCAGGTCCAAATTTGTTCATACGGATTTTCTCCGTATGCATACACATTACAAATCAAAGAAATCTGTTCTTAAAGTATCGGTCACATTTACAAATGTCTGATACATGCATTTCTTTTAAGTGCATTGACTTCAATACAAGGCAACACAGCCCTGTGCTGAGTGAGTTTGAAAAATCCCAGTAATAGCAATTTCCACTTCTCTTAAGAAATTGAAACGTGTCAGTTCACAAACACTTCCTCATACACATTTTGAACATTCACTGTCAGTGCACACATCTGTAAGTCAAAAACTGGCTAAAGGCCAACCTTATACTGTCTGAGAATTTGACAAGTCTAGTGTTAATTACCATCTTGACATACTTGGACACCCAAAAAAAAGGAACGTGCGGTTGACTGGTAAAGCAAGAAATGCTGAACATACAAACCCACACAATTCACAGATACTTGCATCATGACTTCGATAAAAATAGATCAACCATAAAGTAAACAGTACTAAGCTAGCTGGAGAAAAAAATAAGCGTTTGTTAACATTACTGTAGTTGTTATGTGACTACAATGTAGAATTGCAGGAAGAATTCACTTCTGACACTGAAAAAGAACTTTACTGGAACAAAGGTATCTCACCCTATCCTTTCATAAACTCCAATAGCTTGAATGCTTTGTACTTAATCCAAAACCAGTTTGAGCAAATAGAATCAACTCTCCCTGAAAGGAGTTTGGACCAGGCTCTAAACTAACCACAGTACAGTAATGATAACACAAATTCAGCTCATTTTTTAGGATATATATTGAAAGTGGTATTTGGTGTTTTGTCTCTTAGATGTATGTTTTTCAAGTTACAAACCTATTAAAAATAAGCACAGAATTTAACATATTTTTATACTTTAAACCTATAAAATAATGGCAAATTGTATTAATTTCTTTATTCACTTTACACAACACTTTTTTCAAGCATCAGAATCAAAATATATGAGGATTATATTATAGGATTAATTTAGCAGTGTATAACCAGTTTTGTATGTTTAAGTCAGTAGATTTTTTTCTCTTTATTTCACCAAGTTATACCACCATTAAATTGATATAATGTAGCAGTGGACGTGGCTCAGAGATTATACATAGTTTTTTGTGACTTTATGCTAGATAAAAATAAGGGAATTGAAACATTTATGTTCAGAAGAAAACAACTCGACTGATAAAATGAAACTCAGGAACTTTACTTTCGTAGGAAAGCATTTGTTCCTTTCAAAAATGTCAAAAAGTAAATTACACTTAATTAATCAAACTCTGAGTGATTCCCAATTAGTTTCCTACAGTTCTTCTATGACAGCTCTTTCCATTATTACAGAGTGTGAAAACAATAAGCAAAAGAGAATGACAATACATAATAACAAGGAGAAATTCAAATGTTATAACTTCATAAAACACTCACTCTCTTCCTCAAGCTCTGATGCTAACTTACATAAAAGTCCAAAATTAGGTTTGTGTACACAACCCAAGTAACATCTATTCAGAATGCCTCTGGCAGCTTGCAGCAGTGAAGGGACTGTCAGGTAGTGACACAGGGCTCTCCCTTGCACCTGTGACATACTGTAGGATGGGAAAGATAAAATACTTTTCATTTTAACTAAAATCTTAATTTAAATGTGTTTTAATTTCCCTAAGCAAAAACATCTCCAGGATGGAATTCTGTTCTTGTTCATCCTGCTCTTACTCACTCAAACGGTGCTGTTAGAGCCAATGAAATTACAGAACTTAACCCTCAATATTTTCCTTTCTATCCTGTAGGGAATTGAGGCATGCAATCTGAGATAACAAAACCAGCCAGGAAGTAAAAATATAACTCATAAAAGTCAGTGCTTCCACAAATGATAGCTAAGCTGAAAAAAATAGATTTGCAATATGGCGCCCATTCTTTCTACTGCATAAATGGAGTTTTAAGTTATTCTATGTAGAATGTCAGCTCTGTCGCTGTAGGAGAAACATTTCCAGAAAGGAGCACTATAATTTCTTTCTCTGTGTCAAATGTTACTGGTGTCTCCCATGCGTGAAGATCACTGATGCACTCATTTTCAATTGCATCTCCCAGACTTTGAGACTTCTGCAGATATTGTCGCAAGTGCTTCAGCAAATGATGAGCAGAAATCAGTTTATTTGTTTTAAATAGTATACTGTGCTATTATAATTTCATGCATTTACTGTTTATTTTTCTAAAAGCAAAGACAAAGTAATTCTCAGCAGTTCTGACTTGCTTCTCTCTGCTTTTATTCTTTTGAAAAAAGAAACTAAAAATGATTTGATCTTGAATATAGCTTATCTCTTTTATTCTTTTGAAAAAAGAAACTAAAATGATTTGATCTTGAATATAGCAGAGTATGTCTGAATTTCAATGCTTAATCACTGCCTTCTTAACCTTTAGCTGACTTTACCAGAAGCATCCTTTGCACTATTGTTCTGGTTCCTGTGTTGGAACAGTTAATTACTATATGGACTGCATATGTGCTTGCAACCCGAATCTCATCTAAAAGTAGCATCTGGAAATTCGGCTTGCTTTCTTATTTTGTTCCCTTTATAGGAAATCTTTCATATCATACCCATATGTGCAGGCAACTTCCAAATCTCTATATCATTGACAGCTGCTAAGTCTAGGGAGGAGGCTGCTGAAAACACGTGCATCGTAAGGTATGCACAACTTCCTTACTAACCACAGCTTCTTGATGAACAGTGTCTCCTCGTGGAGCAGAATAGAAAAACATGGAAAATGAGTTGGGTGAAAATGGACAAGAGAAGGCATATGGGGGAACCTCATGGTTACCAGAGAAAATATTTCACAAATGATGAAGAGCTGGTAAAATGTCTGGAAAGTTTCTCAGGATTGCTAATAACACAATAATAGTTATCTGCTGCTTTTCTCTGTATTTGCTATCATCTCTCAAGGATAAATTGAGAGATATTTTGATTGAGAGAGAATATCCTTGAGATATTTATCTGAAGGATAAATATCAAAACCACAGTAATCAAAGTGGTCTAAAACTTTCAGCACTGGAATTTTCTAAAATTATCCACTCACCTTAGGATGGGACAACTTAGGTAGTTCTCTCCAAAGAACAAAAATGCTGTACAGTTACACTACAAACAGGCAGGCATAGAGGCAACAGCAGCAGCGTGTCCCTCTCGAAAGCTGAGGACCCCCTTTCAGATGGGAAATAGAGCAGTTACAGTGAGAGGCAGAAATATGAGTGAGTTGAGCCTACAAAAATAATCTGAAACGTTCAGTGAAAAAAGAGTTATTTACAAAATATTAGCCTTTGACCATTGTAAGATCCACATTCAATAAAAATACCATTCAGTCTCCAAGCTAAAAAAAGATACAAGAGGATGATGGCTGCATTTTACTATCAAATTTGTTTGCACTCCAGTGCAGTGACTGTTGCAAGGCTGAGGTAGTTCTGTACATTAATTTTTCCTGCTTGCAGATGTTAAGAGGAGCATATCTGACAAACATAGGTTGAAACTGGTAATAAGAATTACAATCAGTCTCAAGGGAGAACTTCTGTCAAGAACCAGGATTTCTGCAAAATTTGGGTGAGCCACTCTTGACACTTTTGCACTGGAGATATTAGGAGCAAAGTGTGATCGGACAGTAGTGAGATCCAGCTTGCAACCCTTGAAAGGATTGGAGGAAAGGTATTGATCTCTTTTCCCAAGTAACAAGTGATAGGACGAGAGGAAATGGTCTCAATTTGTGCCAGGGGAGGTTTAGACTGGATATTAGGAAAAAATTATTCACTGGAAGGGTTGTCAAGCATTGGAACAGGCTGCCCAGGGAAGTGGTTGAGTCACCATCCCTGGAGGTATTTAAAAGACGTGTAGATGTGGTGCTTAGGGACATGGTTTAGTGGTGGACTTGGCAGTGTTAGGTTTATGGTTGGACTCAATGATCTTAAGGGCCTTTTTCCAGCCTAAATAATTCTATGATTCTATGCTGGATGCTGTTGCTGCTGCACTCAGGTGAGTGAGTTGGAAGCTCCTCAGGCAAGAGATAGAACAGAGTGACCTGAAGTTTTCACCTTATGGCTCCAAGTCTGACGCTGAGGTATTCTTTCATCTAACAGGCAAAATCACAGCAACAGCTTGGAGATGAAGTCAAGAAGTAGTAAGGGTTTATATTTAATTTTTAACAAATAATGAGGGCAACTAGCTTCCAATACCTGTTTACAGGACATAAATGTTTCATCTCCGGGAGACTATGAATAAGACTGGACTTCTTTCAGACCCAGATATTCCTGGCAGTATTCTCTATGAAATTCTTTATCCCGAGGTAGACTTGTGGTGTTTATGTTTGACATCTTAAGCATACGAGTATCCTGTTTCACACTTTGTAATACAGCTTGCCAAGGATGTTTAAACTGCATCTCAGTGTTCACAACATTTGGTTACGCCAAGCAGTCACAGACCTTCACAATTTCCCCAAGGAGCTCATGGAGCTGAAGGTGTCACAGTGCAGCCATTCGGGCCACCTGGAGTCCAGAAAGGTGGTACTTACCAGCAGCCATCTTAAATTGCATTGCAAGTTAGTATTGTCATGAGGCCTCTTTAGCCTGATATTCCTTGTCCCTGCTCCCTCCCACTGGCCCCAGGAAGTGGGGAAACCCCTTTCATAAAGTTTCTTTATTATGTAAAGCTGTTAAAAAGGTCTTTTTAATTGATGGGCTCAGCCCTATTAATAAAAATCTAAATTGTTTTAAAAACGTAATCCTGAGAACTCTCTTTAAGTGTAGGGTTTTTAGCAAACACAGTGTAAAGCAAGGCTTTAGCCCTATATTCTGCAAAGAAAATGATGGACCTTTATGCAACAGTGTCTGTTGGAGAGCAGGCCGATTTGGGCAAGCATGTTTTTGTGGCCTTCCCATCTGCCACTGGTCAAGGATCTGCTGAGAAATGATTTTTCAATAAACAAGCTGACAACTTCAGGAATTACTTCATTCTCTGAGATGTATAACCACTAAGCAGATCGAATCTAATTCCTCAGAACAAGCAGAGAAAGATTTAGGAAGCCAAAAATACTATTAAATTCCTGATGCCACTAGAATTTCTAGAAGCCATCACAGAAACAGCAGTGAGCAGGAAAGGGACGCTATAAACACCATCAGTCTGAAGAGCTCCCGTAGCTCTTTTTGGGTGGTCCAAAGCCAGCAGCCATGTGTGCGTTTCAGGGCTGAGCATAAAAGATTGACCTGAGTTTGCATTTTACATTTTGAATCCCTTTCTTTGTAGTGATAGGCTTGAAAATGTAAAGCGGTCCTGAATGCTCAACGTTTAGCATGGATTTGACCTAATTATCAAAGTTATTCCAAATCACTGCTAGCCACCAAAAGTTAGGATTCTGGGGATGTGAAGTCCTAGACGGCACCCTCAGAGTGTGTCTAGTAGGGTTGGTTTCTTCATTCAGCTAAAGATCCTATCGAGTTCTCCATCTGACTTAGGAAGGAGGCAGACCCAGTGCAGCCACATATTTCCATTGCGGTTTAATCAAGTCACGCAGGGCCAAATGGCTGAAAGTGGTCACTGTTCTGGGTACCCAATATTAAATAAAAACACTTAAAACACTTTTCATCTATTCCAAACTAAAAATCTAGCAGAAGCAGAGTCAAACCTGCAGGATGCTGAAAGCTTTGACCTTAACCTAGAAAAGCACTTTGGCTCGTAGCTAGCGTGACACACGCAACAGCGTCTAGTAACTGCTCACCTAAACTGGAGGATATGCTTTTCGGGAGAACAGGCAGAGAATTCTGTGTGTTATTTCTGATTATATTAATAATGGTTTTGTCCTCTTTGCAAGGATGTGGTAGGCAAAACTGTTTGAGAAATGCTGCTTTGCTTTAAAGAAAAGAAAAAAAATACCAAAAATGAAGATGGAGCAAGGTTTGCCAAGTTAACTAAGGTTTGGGTATTTGGAAGAACTAGTGTTCATCATCTGAAAGCCCGTAATAGTTGTCTCTGCTATTATCCTGTCAAGTATAAGTAACAGTATTAACGGAAGTGCTTTGATTCTGAAATACACGTCCTTTGAAGATCTCAGAGTATGTATCAAAAAAAGTAAGCAGAGCTTTAAAACTTTAACATCTGCATTAGGTAATAAAGATCATTAGAGTTTATAAGTAGAGGAAGTGTGTAACAATTTTGCAGTCTGCTGCACAAACATTGCCTGTAAATGGTTTCAGCCAGGGTTGCAATTAATTTTTGTTTAACTGCAAATAGTGAGGCAAAAGTTAAGGATCCATCACTGGATTGGAAGCCGCCTTTCCCTGGTTTTCTGTGGTTTCTGGGACTTTGTGAAATTAGTTTTATCTTTTACACTACAAGTTTGCAGATGTCCATGAGATATATTTTATAGAGGATACGGTTCCTGAAAAAAAGAATGCATTTTTTTCAGGGCAAATTTGCAAAAATTGTTAGTTTTTTCTCAAAGAAGAACTGGGAAAAAGATCTTGATTTCAGGTGGTTCTCCTGAATGGAAATAGTTTGCTTTTAGGACCTAATCAAATGCATTTATTCAGCCAGTCCACTTGAACTTTGGCAATGCTCAGTAGGCAATGCTTCATGTTCTCATTTTCCCATATGATATAAGCTTCCTTGCCAAACTATCCCCACCTATGAAGGAAAATTTCAATCCACAACCCTGTCTTTATTTCTTAAGTATGTTGCTGTCTGACCACTTTTTTCTAATGAATATTAAACTTTGCCCTGAGACTGAAAGACAAACATACTGAAAATTTGGAATTCCTAGTCAGATAAAATAATTTTTTATTTTCAATTAGATCTTACCTATATTGACTTTATGCATGACTGCTCCAGCTGTACCCTTGTCAAAATCAAAAATATTTAAGTGAGAGATGCTGGAAAACCAACTTCCGTTAGTGTTTAATATTCTGTGTTACAGTAGCATCTAGAGACACCAATCTGCAGTGTTGTGCTGGGGCTTACAGAAACAGTGAAAACTAATCTTTGTCCCACATAACTTGCAAGCAACAAAGAACCCTTGATTCAAGGCCTGTCTCCTAACAGTGAGGTTTCCAGCATGGGGACCACAAATTCCTGGGCTCAGAGGAATTTTTAATAAAAAGTAACTAAGGGTAATTGAGGTAATTATTGGCAGCAGGCTATATGGAGAGCTGCATTTTCACATAAGAGCTTTCAGATTATATACAATAAAAGGGTAGGCTATTTTTTGTCATTCAGATCCAATCCTTCTCTAAAGCTGTTTTTCATTTTCTCTGTTTTTTTCCTTCTTTTTTTTTTTAGAAGGTCTCATTATCTTCAGCCTAAGTTGTAGCCTAACTTCTTGTTTTGAGATAGCCTATAGGAGGTAAATACAAAAGCCAGGAACTTGAGATAAAAGGTAAGACTTCCATGTACTCACTCCACATACTCAAAGATAGTCTCTTTTTCTCTACTTTTTTTTCATAGTATCATATGCAGGAGTTAAGAAAAAAAACCCTTACACAGGCAAAAAGCATTATGTAATTAAGAAACTAAATCTCCAAGTGAAATGAAAGAAGGCTTTTGGAGTGGATTTCCACACAACTAGAACCATCAAATCACTGAAGCTTGTCAATAAGCCAGAAAGATGCAGCAGGAGAGTGATAACTACTGGGGATAAATAAGATTTGTCTGAGGGGGAACAAGTATAAACAATAATTTTCATTTTTGAATTTCATATATTTGCATGTTAAACACACAAACGTGCATCCCAGAAACATTTCTTTTTCTGGGATTGTTTTTAACTTCGTACTTCTTGTGTTCCTTTATGAGAGGCTACATTAGTTTGTATGTGATGTTGGTTTTGGATGTTTTGAGTCCAACAGCATGTGCTGAGTAACGGACCTTTTGATGTACTGTGTGAAAGACATCACAAAGCTACAACTTCCTTTTTCTTTGTGGAGTTTATAACCCTAAGCACTATTTAATTTTAGTATACCTATTTATAAGGTTATTTAGAACCTGATAGCAAAACCTTGCTATGAGCTTAAGACAGTTTTCACAGAACCTAATGAGCAAAGTGGAGGTAGGACTTGGGAACTGAATGGTCCCATGCCAGGTGATTGAATAGTTTCATTTCATTTTATTCTGGTTCTGATGCCTAGGAGCTTTGAGTATGAGAGGATTTGACAACAGTTTTACCATGACCTAGGCCGGAACAGGAGGCTATAGCCTTTGCTAATAGGAACCATTAAAAAGAACTGCATGATTTTGGCAGAAGTAGACCAAGTTGTAGTATTCAAAAGAGATAATATCTGGAATTAATTCCTTATCATAGAATGGGACTCTCCCTTACTCTATAAAGGCACAGCGTGGTAGCAGCAGGATAGCTGAGCTGTTTTTCAACTCACTAGTGCTTACTTACAGACACCTATACAAAAGGACATCAGGTACAACTTCAGAGTTAGGCAATCAAAGGATAATGCTCAGTTTATAGTCAGTTCTGCAAACTGAATTCTTTCCTACTTGTTTTGTCCAGTCTTCCTTGCCATGACACTAGTGCCAGCAGGCTATGGAGTTTCTGGCTGCATTCGTATAAACTCAACTCCATCATCATCTTCTACTGGTACTACAGAAGACTGTCCAAGCTTTCCTCTCCTGATATCCAGCAAAGAGAGAGTAACACAGAGTCCCAGCAGTCTGTAAAGTGATTAAACCTGGAGATAATTTCTTGGATCAAATATAAGCAAGATACTTTGCAATAATCTTTCAAAAGGAAAACTGTTAGGAGACCTAAAATACTGGAAAATATCCTTGAAAGTCATAGCATTAAGCATGGAAAGAATATTTGAAATAATTTTGGTCAGATCTAGAACTGCCGCGTAGAAGATGTAGTACTCAAATGCTAGGCCACTGTCCTGTGATAAACAGAGTATCCAAGGGGCCTTTTCGTAAGTCTGGGGTCTAAAACATCCCTCTCCAAAAATGAAAGCTTTGGGTAGGAATGAAACTATTGGATATTTCTGACGTACAAGCCAAGCGCTAGATGATGCAAAGGAGAAAGAAGAGAGAAAAAGGAAAGATAAAAGATTTGGAACAATATGCTAGTCTGTGCTCAGCAGATAATAATGTCAGACTTTTTTTAAAAGAAGTGTTAAAAAAAAATGAATTTATTTTTGTTCTGTCCCTCTTTTAGAAAGCACCTAATTCTTTCAATTAATTGATTTGAATGACAGTTGTAGACAGCTAATGAGCTACAGATGTCCAACTCCATAAGCTGCAGTCAGGAAAACATGGCTTATTTATTAGGCCTTTACAAGAGGAAAAAAAGCCTAAAAACTCTTTATCTGTCCTTTTCATTTGTGTTTAGTTCCTTCTAACTTTGCAAAAATCTTTAGCTCCATCTTCAGAGCAGTAATGAGTATGCACCTTCAAACCAGAGAGGTGGGAATCTGTTAAGCATATTACAACACGCTGGAAAGTAACACAGCAGAAATGCTTTGAAATACGGTTGAAAACAAGAGGGAATTTAAACGAAGTATGATGCAGAAAGCTGAAGTACAACACTTCCCACGGATTGGTCCTGATTCCAGCAGTTACTTGTGCTAAGCTGGTTTGAGGAGTTCTCGCATGGCTTAAACATACACGTATGCAAATACTTCCTTGAACAGGTATGTTTTACCAATGTGCACATAAAAGATCAGTGCAAGATCAGTGAAACTCTTGGCTGGGTTTAGGGGGAAGGAGTAGGGAGTGCAGTGAAAAATAGTGATGTATTTAAGCCAGTAAATTACTGGGTACTAAGCTGAGTGGCTTAAAGCTGCTGCTGAAAGTTGACATTCAGCTGTTGATAGCAGAGGCTGAATACTTAGGAGCCTACTGTGTTTGAAAATAGGAAAGCCATCATTTGGCAGAGTTAATGGGCCTGTTGTCAGCTGCATGACAGCTGGGTTATAGAGTAGTAAGACTAAGGAAGTCAGAGGAGTACAGGATAAACTAATTCTCAGCTGAGAGTATGGTTGCTTTAAACATCAGTACTTTAAAGGCATTTCATCACTTGGCTGTAAGTGCCAGGTCTGCTTTTGGCAATGGCTTCTTTTTTTTTAACCCCGTCCCACCAGTGCAGCTTCTGTCTGAGTTCAGGTGGAGCTAAGACCTGTGCTGCTGAGAACATTGCATCTCCCTGAATTGCCAGTGAACATAAGTAAGTTTATTTGGTTTATTATTATTTCAATTATTCCGTTTGCAGTGTTTTCAGAACCTATTTCAAGCAAATAACTCTTGCAGCTCGGTAACCAGTTTGGGTTCTAGTTTTACCGTAACCACATGGGTGTTGAAGAACAGACTTAAATCCTTACAGGCTTGATGTAAACATACACATTCAGTTTAATATGCTTCAAGTCCAGCTTTAATAAAACAGACTTCCTCTTCTCAAATTCAGCAAAGTATTGCATACTGTAATTAAAAAGACACTGACGCTAAAACCCAAGAACATTAATGTTTGCATTGTTTTTTCAATAAAGGCTAATTAAAGCAAATTTAAGTTTTAATAATAGCTAAGAGAATAGTACTTAAGACAATTCAAATTAAGCTGGACACATTATGTTCAAGGCATTGTCCTCCTTTCTGCAAAATGTAATTCTTTCAGACTTGGGAAGATACATGTTGCCCTGGAGTTTGCTTGTGATCTCTGCATCTCTCCCTCAAAGTCAGGCTGTAAAAAGAATAGCTTTAATGCCTATGAACTTGCTTTTGCCCCCATTGATTCAGAGCTGTGCAAAGAATGTTTGGACTTGTTCAATCAAACATTAAAAACTGTTAAAACCATAACCAGCTTGTGAGCTACCTATCAAAATCTGCTCCTGACATGGCTGTTGCTACTGATCTCTTTCTTCAGGGGTCACAAACAGCATGTTTGCCTCAGCTGGTACTTTCTTCTTTACTTGTCAAATGCAAGTCTGCCTAACGATGGAAACCAGATGAACCAGATTAGTTGAGGTTGAACCTCACTAATACCAAATAAGTAGTTAAAATAGAAAGTGGAGGACGAACGTGTGTGATGTGTCAAAACAGCAGCAGCTCTGGTGACTCAAATTCTACTCTTTACAGATGCTGGGTTGTGCCAGATACGGTAGGGACTGCATTAACTCATTCCTAAAAGTAGGCAATACCCTACCAGATGAACCAGATTAGTTGAGGTTGAACCTCACTAATACCAAATAAGTAGTTAAAATAGAAAGTGGAGGACGAACGTGTGTGATGTGTCAAAACAGCAGCAGCTCTGGTGACTCAAATTCTACTCTTTACAGATGCTGGGTTGTGCCAGATACGGTAGGGACTGCATTAATTCATTCCTAAAAGTAGGCAATACCCCACCAAGAAAGAAAGGCAGCAAGTGCATGTGTGGGAGTTCTCCGCTGGTTACCAAAAAGACAAATGTTTTCTGAAAAAATGCCAAGTAATTTTCTCTACCAGTAATTCAGGGAACTGAAGGGTCATATGCAGAGACTTGGAGGTCACTTTTCACAGCCCTGAGGGACAAAGTTTTAATAGGAAATAAGCTTCTCTCCCAGTCCTACGCTGACCTGAAGAAAAAGCACGATCTCTTAGGAAAACTCAAATTCATATGATGCAAGAGCTGGTAATACCAGGAAGTTGTAAGATAGTCTTCAGACAATTGCTTGCCCTGAGACTGGAGTCAAACCATCAAGACTGTCATGGCCTGCAGGGAGAGCATTTCCCAGGATCTACCCATTCTCGTCTCCTGCTAAGATTCTCTACACTGTACTCATTAGAGTGTGTGTGTAGTAATATTGGCCCTTCAAAAATGCCCAGAAACCTGAAATAAAGCAACTCTTGCCATTTGTAAAATGTAGTAGAAGAAATAAGGATGATTAAAACAATGGTCAGCTAGGCAAATTATTTATAGTCTGTGCTACTAGGTGTGATACTCTAATATTAACTGGGCTTATTTTGTAGCTGGGTTTATTTTGTAGTCTCATGTAATGCTTTTCGTAATAAGGGTCTTTCAGTCATTGTTTCTGCTTTATTTATTCTTAATGCTAGAAGAAAGTTGGTATTCTCTAGTTCTTAATTCTGGTTTTAATTAGTCTGAGCTGCCAATCTGATTGTGTCAGCATAATGATGTAAAGCGAGGGGGATACACAAGTCAGATCTTGCAACTTGATGGCTAATGGGCATTAATAGATACACTTATGGATGTATTAGTAACACTGCGATCTAGTCTGTGTTCAGTGCATTACAACTGCCTGCTCATACTCTTCCAGGAGCTGCTATTAGAATCTCATGTCAGGAATATCATGTGGATGGCTGAAATAAAGCAGTTATTTTATATAGCTGCATATAATAATTTTAACATTTTGCTGACTAGTAGGTTTTGAGCGGGAGGAACATTCAATAAATATTCTAGAGACACAAGAATGTAAAAAACGGGGTTCAAACTGCTGAAGAAAATGTTTGTCTGGGACGAACACTGCTAAATACAGCATGCAAATTCAGGTCCAACCAGACTAATTGGACCAGTCCTTTCCATCTTTTCTCCTAAATAACAAATTAAAATTAGGGACCAGAAACTTCATGGTATCACCCTTCCGTATACTGTGCAATGAGCCAGCCTGCAAACTCGCTTCTATAAAGATGTTTTTATATGGCTTCAAATTTCCACCGTTGCAATAGCCTATCTCCTCCAGCACCTAAGATGCATGAGGCACAAGGGAAGTCAGAAAAAAGGGAAAGCGGTGCCTCGCTGTCTCACTGGATTTCATTGCATGTGAGCTGCTGGAAAGCTGCAGAGTCTCTTTCAAAGCAGACGTTTGGAATTTGGAAAGTAGCTCCAGGAGCATCTCTGGTTCCACCGTCACAGACTACACCGAAGATACAGTTTGGCACAACGGCTTGATGAGGCAGTTTTTGGAGAGCATAGACAATGCTTGTTAGCATTAGAAAATATCAAAATGGCAATATACAAATGTTCGCGTCCTTCGACCCCTTGATGTTCCAGGAAAAGAGTAAAATAAAATCTAACCCTTCAGTGGGCTATTTCTGTTTTATAGCACCACAAGTTCATTTTTACTTGCGTATTGGAGAGCATTTGCCCTCTGTCAGTTCGAGTACTTTGAACAGGAGGTGCAAATCCCTGTCCTAATCCCTGGACAGAGGAAAGAGAAATCAAGAGCTGTGAACCAACCTGGGCAAATTTACTGAATAAAAGGGAATTTACTGGAATAAAAGGGAATGGCATATTGGTTTACTGGGAGAGGGGTTCCCTATTTAGCAAGGCATGTTGCCTTTCATTAAAAATACTTTTAGGAAGTACATCCCAATTCAGTTGTTCAAGGTGACCTATGGAAAGGTGCTGCGTTTAAATGATGCGTCTAGCTGATAAAATGTTGTCCGTACTAAGCACAAAAGGGTGGCATTATTTACTATCAACGTGTGAGAATAAACTGATTTTACATCTGCATTTCTAGAATCCATTTTCCTGAGTGGAGCTGTAAGCATTCTGTGGATTAAATTATAAAAATTATAAATGAATAGAAGCTAGAAAACGTGTAATTTTACATATGCTGCTTTTCTACATAATTTCATAATGTGTATGAATAGAAGAGTTTTGTTGCTTTTTCCCCCTAGTAAGGACATGAAAATAGGAGCTTTTACTAGGGTTCTTAGAACCAGCTTGTTCTACTGAGAAGCAGAACTGGCAGTAAGTGCATAATTGCTCCTTACCCTGCTGAATTTATCTTTAGAGATTTCACAAAGCTCAGCTTGCCTGCAAATGTGGAATTCCTTTTGTCATTTCCCCTTGTTCTTGCATTGTACCATGTATCATTCCATTAGTCCACAGCTTAGTTCTCATTGAACTATCATCATTCTTTTTGTGCTTAATAATGTTTACTAAGGTTTTAACAGCATTCCTGCATGCAACAATAACTGTAGCTAACAGATGAAAAACACAGCCATTTCAGCGCAAAACAATTAGCTTACATATCCTTGAGACATTGCTTGTGTTATAAAATGCAAGTTAAGAAGGAAGGAACCATGCATGTTAATTGGAAATAAAAAATACATTACTGGCATGTATTCTAATGTAGGAAAATGCAGTACTTAAACACTGCAATTAATAGGTTCATTTCATAGAGAATATTTTAAGTGTTTTAGAAGTCTGCATAAGTCATTCTGGTCATCACATGTAATTCAGGGTACTCATGTAGTACTCAAGAGACTGACAGAAAATCATCTGCCCCTTTTTTCTTCATTGTACCCAAGCCTCCTAGAACATCACTGTTCTCTGCATCCACGCATCCATTCCAATGAGGCCAGCAGTACGTATTCAGTGCCGGGCACTGGGCATACCTGGCATCACCAGGAGTCACCCAGTACCAAGCTTTCTTTGAAGTCTAGTAGAAAACCTTTCCGGGAGAGTCAAAACTCTCTTCTGCAGAAATACAGAACAAATGCAGGAGGCAAAAAGCCATTTATGTGGCCAGAGATTCTTGCTTGTGAACCCAGAAGGGGTTGGAAGAGTGACAAACTGCTGCCACCTGCTGTTGGTTCATTTTCAGGCACCGAAGCTCCAGCAAACCAAATTCACAGCAGCCAGCAGAAATTGCAAATCATTTCGTTCTTTAGGGAAAAGAGAAGAAACAACCTGCTATATTTATCCCAAGAGTAGGCAGGCACTGCTTAGACCTAGGGCACTAGTGCCACTCCTATGGTTGCTAGCATTCAGTACCTTGGCTTTTCTACCCTGCAATCGCTGCTCTGTCAGTGACTTAAATGTGTGACCTTGAGAAAGCCAATTAAGCTTTTTAATGTTATTTTCCAAGGAATAAAAGGGAAATAAAACTTTCAGTGTTTTTCACAACAGTTGGTGCTGAATATATTGATGTGGCTGTTCAGGAGTGTACTTTTTTATTATTATCTTTACATCTTAATCCTTTCAGAAGGCTATTTTAATTAAGCTTCCATTGTAATAAAATTTTCAAGCTTTGTTAATAAGCATTAATATTCAACTGTAAGGCAGTAAGTCTGCTCCAGTCGTACATATAATAGGGTGAAAAGAGAACAGCCTGAATCAACAGGGGGAGGTTAAAGTAATACGATGTTTTTGTAAAGGTCTACACCCACACATTATATGTGGCTCTATTCAGTCATCAGTGGGGTTCTCAAAAAAATTACAGGGTGCTTCTAGAGACCTGTTTTTTAAAGATGTCAGTAATCATTGAATTTCAAATCAAAGTCAGAGCTCAAGTTGACATGTTCCACGTTTACTAATAGGTGCCAATTCATGAAGCCCCGTAGTCTACTAGAGGCAGTATGATGAGTGCAATATATACTAGCCAAATAGCTAAGAGCTCTGACTATTTTTGCTACTGTAGGTATCGCATATTTTTGAAGGAAATCCTTTCCTGTTGGTGGCACTGTAGTGCAAACTGTCTTGATCTCACTGCCAAGCGTGGAAGGGTAAACCACAGAAGTGGAACTGCCAGCAGGTCATTTTCTGTGATCCAGAGGAGTCCCTCTGTGAGGGGGAATTGGATGGCCCTGGGTTAAGATGAAGTGAGCTGGTTCCCAAGCTGGCAGCTCTCTCAGGGGCAGCAGCAAAGTCTTGCAGCTCTCAATCTTGGGGATGGCCTGGAGCCTGACACCCAGCTTGAAAACTCAGGTTTTTATTTAGTTATGCTTCTGAAGGCTGCACGTGCTTACTACAAAACAAGCATTCTTTTGATCTGGAAAAGACCAGAATAAACACGAAGTATACTAGTTTCGTCCATACAGAATGACCTGAAAGCAATATGTTTGTCCACACAATTTTTAATCATTATTTCAAAACCAGGTATTTCTAAGGTCAGCACCATTGGAAGACGCTCAGATGCATGTCTGCTATACATAAAACAAGCTGCAGATATAAGGCATTCTGTGACTGCTTATGTGTGTGTTTTCTGTACTCTTTTAGGCAAATGAGCATGATTGGACAATGTGGTGTAAACTCAATAGTATTTAAGAAAGCACACTGGGGACAAACTGCCCACTGGCAATGTACAATGTGCAGCTACTTCAAGGAGCTGAGTCTCTCATTTCCAGTCTTTATGTCAAAACACAGGGCCTGTTCCTCTGTTGCTGCTTTAATTACTTCATTTTCTCAGATACAGAATTCTATTTAAATGGTGGTATTTCTCCAACTATTTTTTTGTTTGGCCATAATCAAAACAGATACACAGAGGTTGCTGTCTGTGATAAGAGCATCTTGGAGCCTCTTGGCTTTTTCAGATCAAAATTAACTCCAGGGAATCCCAGGGAGGTTCATGGTGTAGCATCAAACACTGCTGCTGTTCTAGGATGAGTTACGCTCCGTCCCTCAGTATGACAAATTCTGCCGTAACTGACTACTTCTCACTTCCTGTCTTTGCGGAATTAAAAAAAATAAGGGTTTATTTTAAGAAAAAAACCCGTGCCTCTTCTTTCTACTGTGGAAGAAGAGTAATTTATCCCCTATGTACAAACAAGTGATAGTAGTGCATCTTCACTTTCAGCCAGGAAAGTCTCCATTAGTCAACTCAATAGCACAAGTTAGAAATTTTATCTTTATTCAAAGAGAGCTGGGGTGTGAAGAAATTGTTGTTGCTGGTTTTAGTAAGAGTTTTTGTTGGCTATCACTGTTGGCCTGAGTGTAAAACAAAAACCTTATCCAAGATCTCATGAATATGGAGATTTTTAAATTAGGACAAGGTGATTAATTTTTAATGTTTTTTTGAATGTACAGCGGAGCTTCTTGTTTTCAGCTTGTACCATAAGCACAAAAAGAAGGGAGAGAGACTTCTTCTGTTTGCTTACTGGAGTAAGGCATTGCCATTCTCTGCCATCAGCCACTTTTCTTACCTTGAATGAGTCACTTCAATCTTCAGTACCTGTGCTTCTCTGTCTTACAGGCAGAGATAAGTCTGCATCACTTTGTAAGTAAATCTCTCTGAGCACTAAATGAATACTCAAGACTCACTGGTTAATCTGTGAAATGTCCTAAGGCTTGTTCATGTGATACGTTTCACCTCAGCTGAATATTAATAAATACCAGAAATTCTGAGAAAATATAATCCTTTAAGATTTCCATGGAAACTGGTCATCGCATGCTCAGACGACCTGTAGAGTAGTTCAACTAAGCCATGGAGATGGCTCAAGTTTCTCACTGGTAATCCTATTATGGTAAAGGTAGAATAGTTCATGCCCTCAACCTGTAGGTTCAAAGAACATACTTGTCTGCTCCCTTTGGAGCTAGAAACAGCACTTTCCGGAGAGGAGGGATACACATACTGACTGTTGGAAGGTTGTGCTGGACCTCATTCCTTATTTTTCCTTTCTTCTTTCAACAATTCTTACTGATAGTATTGTGATACGGATTTTGTCATTTCTGTTCACATTACAAAGTTATATAATGATCCCTATCACAAGGGGAGCAGCAGAACAGGGTACAGTGTTGACATTAGCCTAGCCTGCAACATGAAAGGTGAAGGTCTCTGGACAACTGCAGGTGGGAAAATTAACTGGAGAAAACCAGACATCAGTTCCTTCTGTTAGAGTCCTACCACAATGCCTTATCACAGAATCAGTCACTGAGGTTGGATGGCACCTCTGGAGATTGTCTAGTCCAACCCCCCTGCTTGACGTAGGGTCACCTAGGGCAGGTTGCTCAAGGCCATATCCAGTTGGGTTTTGAATGTCTTGAAAGATGGAGAACAGGTTGTTTCAGTGTTCAACCACCCACACAGTACAGTGTTTCGGTATTTTCCTTATGTTTAAGTGGAATTTTCATAATTCATTTTCCGCTTATTGTGCCTTTTGTCACTGGGCACCACTGAGAAGAGTCTGGATCCATCTTCTTTTACTGCTTCTCCCATCAGGTCCCAGCTCTCTCAGCCTCTCCTCATATGACACGTGTTCAATGCCTTAATCATCTTTGTGGCCCTTTGCCAGCTTGCTCCAGTACATCCATATCTTCCTTGCGCTGGACCTAGACTCCAGATGTGTCTCACCAGTGCTGAGTAGAAGGGGAGAATCACCTCCCTTGAACTACCGGCAACACTTTTCCTATTACAGGCCAGGATACCACTGAGCTTCTTTACCACAAGGGTGAATTGCTGGCTCATTTTCAACTTTGTGTCCACCAGGACACCCAGGCCCTCTTCTACCAAGCTGCTTTTCAGTCACTCGGCCCAAGCCTGTACTGTTGCATGAGGCTATTCCTCCCAAGTTACAGGATTTGGCATTTTGTTTTGTTGAACTGCATGAGGCTTTTGCCAGTCCATTTCTGCAGACTGTTTATGTCCCTCTGAATGGCAACACAACTGTGCAGTGTATCAGCCACTGCTCCCAACTTCATATCATCTACAAACCTGCCAAAGGTGCACTCTGTCCCATCATGCAGGTAGTCAGTGATGCCGTTAAACAGTACTGGCGCCAGCATCAGCCCCTGGGAAACACCATTACGGACAAATCTCCAGCTGGAGGTCATGCCACTGATCACAGTCTTCTGAGCCTGGCAGGTCAGGCAGGTCTCAGTCCACCTTGTGGTCCACTTATCTAGCCTGTTTGTCTCAGTTTGTCTATGAAGAAGTTTTGAGAGACAGTGTCTTACTAAATTTGAGAGACGTAACATCCACTTACTACTTTATTATTTCAGTGTATTAAGTTTGAAATGCAAGAATCTATGAGATGCCATAGGGGAAAATGTAATAAAATATCTTAAATTGAGATGCATGACCTTTCTTAGGTTTGCTCACTCCAACACAGACAGTGTTTTGGGATAGTCCAACTAGGTTTACTGGCATGCAACAAATTTGCCTGATTACAACAGATGAAAAATATTGCTTAGGCAATTGAAAGTGAGGGCTGTCAAGGTCATGGTCCTGATTATGGAATGCTTTTCAATGGTTCTCTCCTGATGTGCTAAGTTGCTATAGTGATTATCCATCTGCTTTTACAGCAACTTCATAAACATCAAGGAAAGCTAATCCATTTGCCTGTAATACTCATTCTGAATATTAAACTGTTATATGAAAGAGGGTGATACTTGACAGTTCTAGTTCATTAAAGGTTTCCCTGAACAGACCTGAAATGATAGTACAGGGCATTTGGGGCTCTAGACAAAAGTTTTTCAAACCTGCGAAGCAAAGTAAGGAAATTACCTATGTAAACAAGAACAGCAACTTGTGCTGATAAATCTTATCCAGAATTTCTGAATCAAATTGTATGTTTGTAGTATATATACAGCCAAAGGAAACACCACAGTGTAGTGTTTATTCTTTGCAGGATATGGGTACTATCATAATACAGTACCAATGCGTAGTTTGAGGATCATGTCTCTGTTAATTTAATTAAGGGGCCCTGCATATTAGGACCTGCCATCTATTAACCACATAAAGGATGTAGTCACCTGGAAGATCCTGTAATTCAGGCGATAGCACGAGGGTCTTAGTGGACAGGGATCCTTTTTTCCCTTACCTTGTTGTGTTTCAGTTCCCTTTCTTTGTAACATAAAGCATAGACAATAAAATAAGAACTTTCTCAAGCTCTTGCAGAGCACTTCAGTCAGCAGATATCCATACATTTTGCAAGTAAATACCTCTCCATTGTTGCAAACGTAGTAAGGTGGATCCTGGAATGACACAGAATTACATAGCATATATGTATGCTTGTGTAAGTAGTCATGCAGATAAAAATATTTTGTTTGTTCCTTTTAGAACATTGGCAGGGTTGCTTTGAGTTCCTACTAGTTATATAATTTAACTTGAAATTACTCTGCATAGGACTTTGGAAATAATAGCTAAGATTTTCAGATAACTCAGAAAACTAAGTCATGCTGTGATGGATAATTTCAGTCAGAGACTTTCTGGTTTGTGTGTGTGGCTTCTTGCACAGCAGGATAAAGTTCCAGAATTGGAGATCCTGAATACCCCTGTGGTGCAATGAATAAATAATAGTGCTTGATCCAAAACCAATTAAAAGCAAGTCAGCTTTAAGTCATGCTTAAGCACAAACGACAAATTGGGAACAGATCATAGCATCTTGCAAGACATCCAGCTGTTAAATCTTGATAAATATATTTCTTCCTAGCCAGGCATTTCATGGCTTATAGTTTCACTCCAGGCTCTTTAAGAAAGTTGACAAGGGACCTCTCAAAAAGTAAATAACGTCTCCCAGTCCCTAAAATGAAAGAAAGGAAAAAGAACAAGAAACACTTTTTGGCAAGTTGTCAACAGCAGCTTGATATTTTGCAGCCTACTCTGAGAAATGGAAAACTACTGAAAGTGTTTAAAACTGTACATCTTCCCTTGATGCAGGAAGGCATCCGCAGTGGGACTGTGTAAAGTAGGATGATTTTAATTTATTAGAACACTTAAAATACTTAAGAGATTACAATCCTTTCTCACAGCTAAAGACCTTTTAAAGATTTAAACCACTCAGATAATTTGAATTTGTACATCACAGAGCAAGAACCCCATCTGAACCAGGATTGTATAATGCAAGGACATGTATACATAAGAGCAAATCTAAAAAGTGCTTCCATTTTGGGGAAGACTGTGTAGCCTAAGGGAACTAACCAGTCATATTCACCTTTTTCTTTAATCAGTACTGAAAACAGAAGTAGAAATGAAAGAGAAATGTCTGAGCCCAATCAATCCCTTTTTTTTAAAAAAAAGCAATGAGGCTGTACCCAGAGAGCGGGCTTATGAGAAATAAATAAGATGTTGTGAATGAACGTGGTGTTTGCATGCTAGGGAGTAGGCAACTGGCATGAAGGACAGCGGAATACTTGGACAAGGATCCTATGTATGAGATTGTGGATTTGCTTGTGATAGATGGTCTAAGGGCTGATAAAACCAGGAATGTGTGGCCATCTAAGAAAGATAGCCAAGCGTTCATGTTCTAACAGTAGCAGAAGGAGATGCTTAGAGGAGGTGGGAAGAAAAGAGAATAACGGAAGATGGGCTCTTAGTAGCCCTCTAGCTTGTGTGCCATCTGGAGGCCCAGTGGAAAGAATATTTAGAAATAAGTGCAAAGATGCTAGCAAATCTGAGACCCAAGTGTCAGCGCTGAGTTTTGTGATGCCTACATTTGCCTGCTTGGGAATGATGGCAACCAACTCCTATGACGAGGCATATAATTGGCATATGATGAATGTTTTTATTCACTGTGAGTTTGCTAGCTAGAAAACACTTAATTCAGCACAGGAGAGTCAGTATTCGTAAAGGCAGTATTGTCATATAAGTGGAACACTAAATCAAAGCAGCAAGACAACAGGCCAGAGATGAGATGATGAACTGCAGTTTACCTGGGCAGGGACTTGTGTGTTTTCTTCAGAACAAAATTGAGTAAATGTAATAATTTAGCAATGGGACTCAATGGAGCAACTAAGCTCTGTTCAGGCAGGTGATGGGCAGATACAGTTATTGGGATAGATAACGAGGCTTCCTTGTAACTGCTCAGTGGCAACTCTTTTCTCCAGAGCTTCACTATGGAAGAATACCCATCCCATTATTCTAGAAATAGGTATTTACTTACCCATCCCGTTATTCAGAAATGTCAAGCAGGGACTAAGAGGTAGTGGCTTATCCTTCTCCTCGCTTAGGAAGAAAGATAAAAATTAAATTAACCTATCTCAGCTCAGAAGGTCTAATTTTCTAGGTTTGGCTATCTTTGTAGAGTGAAGAAGTCTCCTAAGACAAGTAGGAAATAAATCAAAATAGTCTGTTTGGGTTTGCACTGGAAATGTGAGTGCTACAAAGGCAAAATTCCCCAGAAACAGATCAGAAAACATGGTTTGTTTTTTTTCCCATCTATATGAAGGAAGCAGGTTTTTATGCCTCAGTGCTTTGTTGTGGGTTGTTATGCTCCTGAGCTGTAGTACGGGCACAGCTGTCACCAGTAAACAGCCTATGCCACAGTCTGACAACTGGATGAGTACCATTAAACTCTTACCTTTCACACAGTTTGCAAGCTCATTGTATTTCATGTTCATGAAAATAGCAGGTGTTTGCAGGTACCCAGGTTCCAAAGGCTATTTGTATTTACAAACGTGTGCACTCCAATTTACAAATACGAGTTAGATGGTTGCAAATATGCTTTCAGTTGTACAATCTAGTTCTAAAAAATTAGCTATATTAGATAAACAAAGGGGTACTTTCCCAGCCACGTCATTAAGATAGCTCATGATTCAGACTTACCTTGGGGGTTTTGTTCTCAGGGAGGTGAGGTGGGGAGGTAGTGTTGGTATCTCCCCCCTTGCAAGAGTTTCAGTAGCGGTCATCCATTTTTTTTCTCTGAAGTCCAATTTAAAATTTCCCTAGGATAAACAAGGAGGGCAACTATGGCACTCTGTGGAAAAACAACTTTGCAAAAGTTCAAGTGCTCTGACAGGAACTATGGAAGAATTTGCTATATTGCACTCTATTATAAGCATTCTTGGACTCTATTCATAGCTTGTCTATCAAACTTTAAAAAACAGAATTTAGGAGCTGAAGCCATTTAAAGAGTTGTTGCCTGGGACGCTGCTGAAGGCACAATACCCACAACAGTGTCTCAAAAAACACTTCTTCTGCCTCCTTTTGCACTGTATTTAATATTTTTTCTTCTGCCTCTCCCTCTAACTAAAACTCTAACCTAACTGGCCTTTAAGTCCATTCAGTTGGGGAAAGACATATGATAACAAATTTTTGTGGTCAGAGATCCCCCACAGCCACATGTCAGATTTCTCGTCTCTTCACTGCACTGACTGGCACTGGCACTCAAGGCTTTTGTTAGGGTTTCTTGATTTTTTTCTCAACTATCTGTCCATCAGACCCTCTCTTTAGCACCTTGCACAGCACTGAAATTGGACACTGAATGGTGCCTCTTGGTGATAATTGTTTTAGAACAATGCAGCTCTTCCAAAGGGGAAAAAAAATTGTTTTGAATTTGTTTTGTTGGGTTTTTTATGGCCAATGCTTCCATAGCAAACTGTATCTAAATCAGGTGTTTGATTTTTTCTGAGAACTCTTATTTACCCATGGTTCCCCTTTTGCACTTGATACAGGTCAAAATTGCTCAGCAATGTTTTCTAACATCATCAATAATTCACAAACTATAATGGAGCCAAGAATCATTTTTTATTTATAAAGCTTTTTTTTTTGCATGGGAATTTCAGGCTTGGTTTGTATATGGCAGGAATAATGTATGACGGGGTGTGAACTTTAATGGCTTATAGAGTATGCAGGCTTCATATGTTGTTGAGCGGAAGGCTGTGAGGCCACTTGCACTGGAGAAGAGAATCTAACTCGTTAGCACCATCGACCCATACACTATGTGGCTGCTTACAGAGATACATTATTTCCACTGCATTGACCCTGTCAAGAAGTGTAGGCTTAACATCTCATCTGCTGGTCCCTAAAATGTTAAGACATTGTTGGAGAATATGTCAGAGAGAAAATCTACCAATATTGCTTTCCCTGAAAATACTACCCTGCCTGGAACTAATAGCCACTTTAAACTCAGCAGCAGTGAGCCTGTGAGAGCCTAGCTGACAGCACATGGCCCCAGGGTCCTCAATATCACACGTTAGGGCAGGGAGCAATCCAGCAGAATAGCTTTGAAACATGAGAGGAGCTAACACTGTGTCTATGCAGTATGGTCCTGTCTGGCTGCAAGGATATCAGGAGTCATTGACACCAATTTTGTGGGCTCTGATGTCGTTGCACAGACGAGACCAGATGATGCAGACACAGGTCTGGCATCTCTGGGAGCTATGTGGCCATGCATACGCATATTTTGGGACATGTGAGGAGTCACCTTACATGGTAGGGCTTTATTTGAATGCATGACTAGAAATTAACATCTGGTTGACAGAAAACAGTCCTTCACCTGTGCTTTTCCCCCAGCTCATGACTGGCCAACATACATGGTTTAGATGATGAGCTGTAAGTGAAGGCAAATATTACTAATGTACCTGTGTGTTCTCTACAGCTGCCCTTGTAAGAGATCAGAAGCCCTTGACCTAAAGACGTGATTTATGATGAGAAAATTTAAAACCAGCTGGATTTTACAGAGCCCGTTTTGCCATTCATTAACTGAGCTCTGTCTAGAAGAGCTGAGCAACAGCTCACATCACTGTTCCTGCATATAACAGAAAGCAAGCAATAAAACTCCATCAGCTTAATCCCATTTACAGTGAATCTAGAAAAGGGACTTTGTCAGCTGCCTAACTAAGCAAATGAGAAGCTGAATGATATGTAACGTTGTTTATTGTAGAAAATAATATTATGTAATCATCAGTCATGCAGTCTGCGAAGACAAATAATCAGTCTGTTGTAATTAATATCCTACTGCTTTGAGGCGTAGCCTATAATTCTGCAGGGGAAAGTTGAATGAATTAAGCTATTCAGTTGATATATTGAGCTTAGCCAGGTCATCTCCCCAAAATTTATCTGTTACTCAGTGGAGAGACAAACACTCTTCTTAGCAGCAACAGAGTACCACAATCTGTTTTCTCCACTGAATCAGCTCTGGGAGAAGCCCATTTCAAGTCTAGTTGCTCAAAATTGGGTGATCTTAATATTTCCCTATATTAAATTACACTTAAATTTGGACAGCATCTCAGTGAATACTTCCTGGTATGTTTGTCATCTGGTTTAGATTAACTCCCTTCCAAAAGAGTAGAATCAATAAGGTGCCCCGAGTTAGGGCCTGATGCTACAGTCCTGGCAGTCGATTCCGTGTTCACAAGAAGGGGGAGAATGGGGTTTCATGGTGGCAGTCTAAGCAAGGAAGTCTTTCCTTCTGCAGTCCCCAGCTGCCAGAATGCCGCCCACCAGACAAACACAGCAGGAAATACTGAAATTGTGTCCCCTAAACTGGCAGATACTCATTGGAAATCTGCACATACTCTACTGTCAATCTTCCTATTAAAAAAATCTTTTCCTAAACCACAGTGCTGCTAACTCACCTCTTCTTCAAGGTCACTTTCAGCTAAATTGTTAAGTATTTTAAGAATGCTACATATGTTGGATTAAGTGAAAAGGGAAAGGTTTGCTGTTTGTTTTTCATGAAATACAGAAATACTGTCTGGTTCAAAGTCTTACCTTGAGTTAAGGCATTTACTCATGAGACGTCTGAGGGCTTTGCTGAATTTCTCCATGGGCTGACTAGGAGGTTATTTGGGCAGCAGATATTCTGGAACATGAGTAGAAATAGCTAGGGACTGATGAGAACTACTAAGCCTGAAGGCAGCAGACAGAGGGCAAGTCAGCACAGAATTACTGCTTCTTTTGTCTAGGGATTCAAATAGCCTGCTCTATCCCGAGTGCCTCTAGTCACCAGCTACACATGTAGTTTTGCAGGCCTGAAGCTAATAAAGCATTTAAGCATGTTGTTAGAGAGGGTTGAGACTGCACATAATTCACAGCTGATGACAGAATAAAAAAGAAGTTACTTTCTGACTCACCTGCAATGCTGACAGTCTGAGCAGAGAGGGTCAGAGAGGAGACTACTTTAATCAGATTCAAGTTATTCAACTTTTCTCCTCTGCCTGTTACTAAGCAGAGAAGCTGGTAGTCAGGTAGGTTTTAAGGAATATAAATGAGTCAGCAGTTCCATTTTATGACTGTTTTTAAATCAATCTTCTTTCTTACTAGGATTGCCATTGTCCCAGAGCTTTTAGAGGAATGTTATTAAAGAAAATTTAAAAAAAAAGTCCCTCAAAATCATCTAAGCAGAGAAACTAAGGGCTGTTGCTCTGTCACAGACAACGTGAATGGAGTAAAGTATTCCACACTAAGCAGCTGTGCTGTTGTCCAGCTGCTAGTAGACAAAAACAAAAATCCCCCCCAAAAGTAAAAGTTGAGATTGAAAGCAACCCAGCAGTACCAAATTTGTGATCCCTGCTCTCTTCCAGGTTTTCAAAATAATCTCAGCAAGTCACTGAGCCTAGGTACTCTAAAGTGTTCATAGGTGTCCAGCTCCCACAGATTTCAGTGGGAATAGGTGTCCACTGCTTTGTGGCTCTGGGATTTAGTTTCTCTATACCTCACATCTTCATTTGTGAAATGGAATGAAGAGAATCGGGTTTTCACTGTAGCATCCCCTTCCCAATGTGGTGTTATGAGGCTGAACAGTGCAGAGCTGGGTAGCTGCTCCGCTGCAGCAGAGGAAACTTCCCTGGCCTCAGTCCCTCCCCTGCCTAACCTAGCCCTGCTGACCAAAACTCTTAATAACATGTTCAAGTGCTTTTCTAAATCATAGCCTCTGATAAAAATTAGGAGGAGAAGCTTTCATTATGTTCTTCAGACCTCTGAGAAAAATGAGAGATGATACCAAGGTGAAATGACTCAAATGAGGAGGTAAGGGATCAATACCAACGCACATCAGTATAGCACAGTCCCAGATTCCTCCCATCTGGAAATAATACTCGTGGCAATCATTTGAAAGCAGAGCAGCTGGACGTTGAAGCAGCGGAGGGGAAAGAAGAGACAGTATATTTCTATCTTTAAGATCACGGAATTCAGCGACACAGAAGAGGCAGAAGCTTAATTTGCAAATAAAAAATAATAGTGTGCCTGTAAGTAAACTGTACGTTAGTCAGCACTGTGCTGCTCCATAGCAGAACTTTGTGCCTTTAGTCACTGAGTTTTTGCTATATTTGACAATGATATACAACTACTGGGTAAAACCCTTAAGTACAATTTTCTAAATCTGTATTTATATTGAGGCAGATTATTTATCTTTTTGACAATATTAATCACCCAAAATATAATCTGTAAATTAAAAACTCTATAATATTGTTACCCAGAAATACTGCATCAGCTGAGAACATTTGTCTTCTGTGTTGCTTTTCTATGAGAAAAAAGTTACTACATTATTCACTTAACTATATCTGTATTAATTATGACATAATTTTGCTATCGTTTTCTCAGGCTTCTGTAAATTAAATGAAAAAGTTGACTCCTTGAGATCCTCTGCAAATTCTGTGTTTTGAGATGGTGGATTTTTTTGAAGATTAATACATATTGCAAAGTATTAGAATATATGCAATATTTTAAAGCCTACAAATCTTTACTAAGCTGGACAAAACAATCTAATATAAAGCATCTAGCATGAAACTCCTGAGTAGCTGTGCTAATTAACATTCCTATGGGCCATTTCCATACCAGTGGTATAAACTATTTCAATAATAAATCATAGATGCTATTGCTACTCTGCACAGATTTAATTTTCTCCATTTCTGCCACCAAAGCAGATGTTCTGTAGTTGGATCCAAGAAATTACCACCGGTTGCCCTAGAGCAGTCAGCCACCGCAGGTTGCTTCCTGGGCATTTTTAGGATCACATCACAATCCACGAAAATATCAATGGGAAAGGAAAAGAACCAATTAAATTTGCAGGCTCCTACCTTGTCTCCAGAGTCATCCAGTAGAAATCTTGAAAGATTTTTCTTGAAGCCTAAAAAAAAAAAAGGCAAAAATAAAATGCACCCCCCCAAAAAAATCACTGTGTTAACACTCTCCTAATCAGTTAGAATTTTATATGTAGCTGCACTGTAGAATTTGAAGTCTTTGCAAACCTAATTGCAAATTAGATTACAGAGAGAAAGTGTGATTAATTTGTAATCCTCAGGCCTATTGTACTAGATAAATTCTGATTCCTTTTCTTTCATTTTTTCATTTTAATAGTAATTTTTGGCTGACAAATATCAAAGCCCTCAGAAAATTTCACAAAACAAGATTTATCTTTAGCTTGTATAATATGTTCTGCCTATAGGCTAGAAATTATTACCAAGTGCCATGTAAGGTGACACATTTTCTGTACTTTTAAAGTGCCAGCCTCCCTTTTCAGATAATTTACTATCAGTATGGCCATATTCATTCTGTCACCTAAGGAATTAGTTAGCTCTGGAAAACATTTTTCACCAAGTTGGTTCTTTTAAATTGTTAACCCATTAGAACCACCATTTAGAGAGCCGCTATAGAATAAAATAGTGTCTCTGCTTGTCAGGTCCAGTTCAAAGACCAACTAAGAAGCAAATTAATAGAAGCCAGGTTTCATTTGGTTTTGTGTGTTCATTTTTTGTGTTCATTTGTGTGCTCTGAGAGAGCAAGGCATTAGTTTTCAGATTTTAATTGTAGTCACGTATTCAGCTCTATCTTGACCTTTTTTAAAGTTTAATATCTGATTTAAACAGAAATTTTGTCTTTGTTCCTGCTGTTTTGCCGACAACTAGCAAATGCATGGTCCTTATCTTCTGCAAGTTTCGTATAGGTTCACAGAAGTCAATGGAACTATGTTCAGTTATTTATCTGTGTCAAATTTCAGAGTTTGGTAGAATAACCTCTCTAAAAGAGTTAGGTGTCTTCTTCCATTCACGTTTTTGTCCTTCTGTGAAAGCTACAAGAGAAAATATTCTCCATTAGAAGCCTAGATAAACCAACATTTTAATCCTTAGCAGGCCACAAGAAATGAATGGTGTTAATACCTATCCATCACTATTCCTGTGCATTTTTGACAGAGCCTGCTGAATGGACATGGAGGCCCTCCACCGTTCCCACTAATCCTAGTGCTATATTTTCATAGCATGCTCTGTAGTCCAGAGATTCGGCTCAGTAGCACCTGAGTATTGCTCTCTGAAGTTCACAGGATTTGTTTCAAAGAACTGAAAGCGTATCTTAACCAGATTGTTGAGAAAATATTTCAAAGCTACCTGGAGCTGTCAATTTTTTCCCTTTTTGAATCACTTTTTTCTTTATTTTGTACAACAAACAAATAGTAAACGTCCATATCATTAATTATCTTTATTAGGCCTGATGCAATTAATAATCATTTTACTCTGTTTTCTCTGCCTCCTTTGGTTCATTTTTCTCCAGCCTAAGGTTCACCTCTTTCCACTGTACCTCTTCGGTCTGTACTCAAGAATTTTATTTGGATGTGACACTCAAGATGATGATCATTCAATTATATTAAATCATTATTTTATTATATTTGCTTTCCATGAGAGATCATAGTATTACTCACATGATTAGTTCTGCAAATCAGCAGTTCTCAAAATTTAAGACCTTACAAGATCAGAAGTAGTTTGTGTATACTTCTTCATTTTATAAAGTATAGTCATGAATAGTTTTTGTTACACTATGTTAGTTTTTAGCGTGTGTGTGTGTGAGATAATTGGGTTCTGAATAAGGGTCAATCAAAAGCCCTCCCCAAAAATCTCCCAGTAAATTTGATGTCAATTTTACATCAGGACAGCATAATCTACATAGAACACTAGACAATATAAACAACATTGTAAAATTATGACTTTATCTTTTTTCCTAAGATGTTAAAGGGAAAGAGTTCATACTTAACTTGTAATAAAAGAAAAAAAAATCTAATAGCTGTAATGAAAAACAGTATCTATGCATGCATTTGTACTCATTTCTGTCAATTTATATAGAGTGAAGAAGACAGATTTTGGCATATATACATATATATACACACACTTATAAATGAGGTGTCTAGCACACTGTGTTTTATATTTCATTCCATAGCTCAACTAAACTGCAATAAAGAAAATTTCCAACTTGCAACTACCTAGTCAGTGTGAAAAGCTTTTTGTTTCCCTTGTAGTTAGAGAAGATCATACTAGAAGAGGTTCTTTTTGAATGCTCCAGAGATGTGTGTCCATAATTCACTGTGATCACATAACTGAAATGATCATGTAGGGAAGATTAATATAGATGCAATCTATGGCAAATATCCTCACAACTGCCTTAAAGGTGAAATGCCGGGAAAGATAAACAGAATAAGCATTTGCGTACTTGAACACCTCTTGCTTGTATTTTCAGAAAATGGCATGTTTGGTTTGGTTTGCTATTGTCAGAGTATTTTCAGTACTGCATCAATAATAACTGTCATGAGAAGGTATCCTGAAATACAACTTTTCAGAACCTTTCAAAATTAGTAAGTACTTGTGGAAAAGAATTCTCTTGGAAAGCTGCCTGTCGGAAAAGGACCTGGGGGTGCTGGTTGACAGCCGGCTGAACATGAGCCGGCAGTGTGCCCAGGCGGCCAAGAAGGCCAATGGCATCCTGGCCTGTATCAGAAATAGTGTGGCCAGCAGGAGTAGGGAAGCGATCGTGCCCCTGTACTCAGCACTGGTGAGGCCGCACCTCGAATACTGTGTTCAGTTTTGGGCCCCTCACTACAAGAAGGACGTTGAGGTGCTGGAGCGTGTCCAGAGAAGGGCAACGAGGCTGGTGAGGGTCTGGAGAACAAGTCTTCTGAGGAGCGGCTGAGGGAACTGGGGCTGTTTAGCCTGGAGAAGAGGAGGCTGAGGGGAGACCTTATCGTGCTCTACAACTACCTGAAAGGAGGTTGTAGCGAGGTGGGTGTCGGTCTCTTCTCCCAAGTAACTAGCGATAGGACGAGAGGAAATGGCCTCAAGTTGCACCAGGGGAGGTTTAGATTGGACGTGAGGAAAAATTTCTTGACTGAAAGAGTGGTGAAACATTGGCACAGGCTGCCCAGGGAAGTGGTGGAGTCCCCATCCCTGGAAGTATTTAAAAGACGTGTAGATGAGGTGCTTAGGGACATGGTTTAGTGGGCATGGTGGTGTTGGGTTGACGGTTGGGCTCGATGATCTTAGAGGTCTCTTCCAACCTTAATGGTTCTATGATTCTATGATTCTTTTTCTCCAAGGTTTTAATTTAGAAAAGAATAACAGCTAAGCACAGAAAAACAAAATCTACCTGCAGTGGCTGGTGGGCAGCTCGACATAGCTTAGTGAAAGAAGGGCACAGACGTGCCTTGGCCCTCATTTTTATAAAGGGGAGTAAGGTCAGCTAAGAGATGGCTACATGGAAGAAAACTCCGTCAGCAAGAGTCCTTACTCCCTACTGGCCACACGTACAGCAGGGAGTAAGCTGCTTTGTGAAAAGAGGTTGTATAAACTCCTCAGTTCTCTCTGTAAACCAAGAGCCAGGAAGAATGTGTAAACAGCCATTCTCTGGTCTGCTGTTCAGATGGGTTTCAAAGTCCTACTATAGACCTTAAAGCTTAACTGAATGTGACAAGGTAGCCCTGCCTGAGGGTAGGAATATTTCAAACAGGGTGAGGTAAAAACTGGTTATTGGGATTATGAGAAGCTCATGAGTTTCTTAATTGGGCACTTGAGTACTCATCCACAGAACATTTAGCCACCTAGCAATCACTAAATTCAGAGAAGTTAAGCACCTAAGTATCTTTGATGCTGTAGACAGAGCAGGTAGTGGCTTATTAATAAATGCAGTGTCACTTTGCTGACAGGGAGTGGCTCCTGTTTAAAATGAAATGGGCCATGCCTTCATCAGGGGGAACGAGATGAAAGAGGTCTGGGTGCATTGTTAAAAGGAGTATAGAGACGGGAAGGAGACATGAAGCTGAGATATCCATGTCTCCTTGGTTACATGCGATGTGGATGAGAGAGAGGAACAGCCAGTTAGAGAGATTTGCTAATTTGGGATTGATTTTAATGATGTGCATGCTTACTGGTTTGTGGGAAGATTCTGAGCTGTGTAGGGTATATTAGAAATTGTCATAATTCCATAGCATCTCCCCTTTCTTACTGTTTTAGACAATTGTATCTAAGGGAAATAGTATATAACTTTGGCTTTAAGTGAAGAAGGGGACTGGAGTCCCCTGAGTTCCGAATCAGTAAAACTTTCATCTGAACTCCCAGCTACCAGCAAAAGTTTGTAGCCTAGCTATTGTGAAAAGTCTGGAGAAAAAGGCAGGTGTTTGCTCTGAATTCAGTTCCGCTTTGAATTACAGATTTTTTTATGCCAACTGATTAAACTGGACTGATTGCCACTGCTGGGGTCTGCCCCAGAATACTACCAACTTACTTTTCCATTGAAGCCACATTTTTTCTTTGTTGGACTGAATTAGACATTCTGTAGACCCAACAAAATGATCAGTGTGGTTAACAGATGGCAGAAATGTAGTTCGGGCTTTTCTTTCAGACTGATCATCTGGAGACCAAGTAACACCTCTGACAAGTTGTATAGATCTATACTGTGGAGGAAGCGTTTTGTGTAATTTATTTGATTTTGTGCATACTATTTAAAAATGGTGGAGTTTGGCAGGTAGATTTTTCTTTTTCCCTTTCCTTCTTTTGGCACTAACTTATGACAGCGAATTTTCTCAAGGTATCAGTTCATAATAGACCTGATTTTTAGCCTTGTAGACATTTTAGTCACCAAAATTCCAGCTTGATTCCAAGCTCTCCCATTCTCACATTTGGTGAAACTTCATTTGAAATCTGATTTGGCAAACTGAGGAAAGAAACCCCTTTATTCCAATTGTTCAGTGATTAAAGCCTTTATCCAAATTATGAGAGACACCCCCACGCCGGGAAAATCCCTTCCTCTACCAAAAAGCACTTGAAACCCAGGGCTGGATTCAGCTACAAAGTTGAGCAGGTAATAAGACATTGTGGGACATGGCTAACACAAATGGAAAGATGACAGGCTCCTCTACCTCCTAGTAAATCCTTTGCTCTTTGAATCTTCATTTCTCATGAGAGTCACTTATCCAGTATGCTGAGTTGACAAGTGGGGCAGGAGGTCAGAGACACACTCTGTGCTGTTTTGCTGATGCTGTCCTATATTTCAAATATAAAAAAAATTAAATATTTGCTCAAGCTGATAGTGAAGTATCTTAACCCTCCAGGCTAAAGAGAGAACTCTTTCTTCTTAACTTGCTCTGCCCTCCCAGATTGTCATTTCCTACATTGCTTTCTGTGTAATGCTAACCAATTTTTTAAAATATTTTTCAATTTAATTGTAGAACCACAAAGTCATTTCATAGAGATTTGATCAAAAATAACTTAAATTGGCCTTGAGAAAATGTGTTGAAAGGCATACCAAAAGAAGTTCCTCAGTGCTGAACACCGAGACAGGGAAGCATGACACAAAACACAAGATATCCACAACAGTCGCATTTTGTTATATCTCATTAAATGGTCTGGCCACATACTGAGGAGCACGGATGTATAACTCTGGTAGGCAAGTACAAGACAGTGCACAGATATCCCAGCTCCTGGGCAGAAAGATAGGGAAGCAATTTTTCCTGGGTGATAGTAGAACACAAGTGTCAATCATGTAACCATGCCAAATCCACAAGACCTGACACTTCTGCACTTATCTCTCTGTCACTGCTTTAAAATCCGTTTTTTTTTTCTCTTCCAGCTGCAGTGTCTGTGTGTGGTTTGTCAAGGTGTTCTTTAAGGCATGGCTGAAGGTCAGTCTCCACAAATCCATTATAGCGTCAAAGTGACTGATTGCTGTCAAGCTGGCCTGAGTCAAGAGTCAGCAATGAGCTGCGTTTATGTATCATGCTGAGGTGTGTGTGTAAAGTGTGGAGTACCAATATACATGGAATGTAAACTCGAAGTGCATATGGGCTTCAAACTGTGACAAATGTTGTTTCACCAGTTGACAAAGCGCGCTTATCCCTCTACAGGCTAATGACTTATTAATAATTCAGTCAAGCATGGAGGCATTCAAAAGGGACATTAGTAATTGCAGAAAGACAGAATAGCCAATAGCCAGTAAACAGGAATATCCAATTACTTTCTGCAGAACTTGAGAAACAAGCCCTCTAGAAAAGGAGGGACAGACCTGCTGGATTAGATCATGACACAACTAGATGTAACATCACTCTTCTGTGCTTCAGCTAACTATTTTGTAACTATAATGTCCATATTTGGATTTTGTAGCCAACTTTTTATTGTCCACTGACCTTAAACCAACTTGTGTTGAAGGTGATTTCAAGGTCCTAGCAACATGAAGGTTGTCCATTCTTGCAGGTCAGTGATCCTTGTATCAGGAGACTGGACAGGATGGCAGTGCTGTGCGGCCAACACTTTACTCCAACAGACACAATAGGCAGCTCCTCCATGTACCTGGTGGATCAGGGAACTAGTAAATGTAGAGGTTTATGTGGTGGAAGTGACCTGTGGCAATTGGAGTCAGCCTGGTGAACTCCCTAGAAGCAGTAGGACGGTGGTAAAAATGTCCTTGAATCCCAGCTACCCTAGGGAGTTCATTTCACTGGGAAAGAATGTGAAACAGCTGCTTTATAAATTAAAGCAATACAAGATTTTTTAAAAGTGAGCAATACTTGTGAGTACCATCATTTTAGAGCACTAGCCAGTTAGAGGTCCTTTCAAAAAGTGTTTTAAGAGTGTGCTCGGCAATTTCTCCTTGAACTCTTCTCCCTTTTGATTAATATTAAGTCAGGTATCTTAAAACCAGTACACCCACTATTGCCCATCACTTATGAGGGCCTAAACCATAGAGACAAATCTTCAGCTATTGCCTAAGAGCAAATGGATTAAGACAGAGCTTGGTAGGTAAGGATTGTTCTGTACACAAAGGGGCTGGAGCATCAGTTGAGGACTGCTATGTGACATAGCATAATCCTACATTTGCTCCCTTTACTGCAGAAAGGCATGTGATGTAAGAAATCCTTGTGCCCTATCCACACTGTTAAGTATAGAATTGAAAGTATGCTTTTCTACTTCCTTATTTTGAACTTCCCATCCTCTTAACTGCTTCACACACAGTAACTTAAGAGTTTATAACCTAGGAATTGTCACAGAAAAAAAATAAATTCAACAGACAAGCTGTATACTTATTCTACAAGCCCAGTTGTCTTCACATTACTACTTTCATATGTATGCATATGTGCATATAAATGTGTGTGTGTGTATTAAAATTACGTAATTACTATAGTTCTAAATACTATAATTTACTTAAAAATAAAATGCTATCTTTTAAAATACTATACATAGTATAATATAGATGTATGCATATATATGTTTTGCTCTATTCCTCTTGTTAGTAATAGTCTTGGATTACGCAATCTGAAATTAGAGGATTGAGCCTCTTAAATGATCAAAGAGGGTGAAAAGGTGGTAGCTTATTTATTTTCTACATCAAACAGAACTCTGTTCTTCTAAAAATTAGCTAGAATCATTTCAGCTGTTTATTTTCCCTGTGAAAGCTGCTAACCACTTCTTTTACTGTTTAAGCAGGCACTGCTTGCCATTTTCATTTACACTCATAGGTAATGGTAGCAAGCTCTACATTCAGTGCAATAGCCTCGTTGCATTAGCCTGCCTTCTGTTGTTTTATGTGGTTCTGCTCTTTCAAACACTTGTGTATCAAAAGGAATTTTCTTTTTCTTCTAACCTGAACCTTCTACAAATGTCACCTTTTGTTTGTGGCATCATAACTACCCCCACCAGGGGAAATTTTTCACAAAGGGTTATGGTCTTCACATTAATAAAACCTAGATTTAGGGCTGCACAAGGAAAGAGCACCCATTTACAAACATCCATCTTCACTAATTAGCCACTTACAGGAAAACAACCCTCAAATAAATGATAGATCCAAATGTTTCTGAAACTTCATTGGGCTCAAAAGTTCACTTCTAAAATACTCATCCTGCTGTCAAAATGGTAATGATACCAAGAGGTTGTTTTCAGAATCTATACCACAGACATTGTATTTTTTTTTTTTTTTTTTAAGAATAAGCACAGACTTTGAATTTTGTATGATTATCTATGGACCATTAACAGAACAACGCCTGCATTCAGAGGCTCACGTAAGTGCAGTGCCTTTTCGGTGAGTATATGGATAGTGCTTTTATATAGTTGCTGTGACAAAAGTTGTAGCAATAAAGATTGATTGATTGAAGACACTGATGATAATGGAACAGGACTTCAGCTAGCGTAAATCGAAGCAGCTGAACTGAGGACCTAGTATTTCAAAAAGCCTTTGTTCATTTTCCGTACCTTTGGTCTACTGCCAAATATACTAAGATTGCACTGATAACTGTATAAATTCAGCTTAACAGCAACACAATACCAAAGCACAGCAGGTGACGCAGAAGACCAGGAGGCAAGCAAGAATATCTATAGAATTCATACGTGTGTTTGCCCAATATGAATTTATCCATTAAATAATAGCTGTAGTTGTTATCAGGGTGTTACATGATTGCAAGCAGATGAGGATGTGCCCAGGGCAAAGGGGAAGCGAAGCATCCATAACACAACATCTGCACTACAATGTATTTTATGTTATTGTTTATGTTCCTCTGTCTTCGATTTTCTGGAAGCGCTTACTAAAGAGACTAGGAGTCTGTTTTAAGAAAACTGCTACTTTTTGGTTTCTACACATTATGTTTGAGTATACACCTAAAAGTACTAAAACATAACAGAACTCATGGATAACATTAACTTCATTGTGGTATTTCATGGCAGTATTGGAAGTGCAGGCTATCAGGAATAACACATTAATGATAACACAAACATCTTAACTGTAGTCATGTTGTAAATAGAAGTCATTGTTGTGCTAAGTTGAAAATGCTTACATACCAAAAAGATTTTCAGATCATTGAAATGAATAGAGCCTAGATATCCAAAGGTTCTCTAAAAATTTCAGCTTTCTTTGCAAATACATGTTTATGACCCATGCATTTACTAGGAGAAGTATTTGTTCCTCAAATATGAATGTGAATGGTTATGTAAATTATTCTTTGAATATTATATTTTCACAAAGAGAGGCTAGGAAACATTTCCATACTAACAGTAAATTCTTCTGGAAAATATAGCTCAGATATTCTAAAAGTATCTGTGAATTTACACTGAATTCATTGAATATTTTCAGCTCAGAAAAGACATTCTGTCATAGAAAACTGAGTGAGGAGGAAATGTGTGAAAACCCATTGGTGATTATGTTCGATAGGTGGAGGAACAGCAAGGGTTGCAGGAGGAATTGAAGGACAGTAGTGGGAAGGCTCAGCTCAAACTTCTGCTATGACGTTTGTCATATTTTTCCAACAATGCCATAAAATACATCACAGAAGTATGCGATTAGGATAAGCAGTTAAGGTTTGTTATAAGAACAAGCGCTTTCTGAGTAACTGGAGAGAAGTATGCTCCAGTGCACCTTTAGATGCTAGTAAGCTCTGCAATATCAAGACATGAGGTAGGGAAAGAGAATGCAATGTTTTGAGTTTGACTTCGGATATTCATACTGACAGATAGCAAAATGAATTACTGCACCGTTTTTCAGAGTATTTCACTTGTTCCCTGTCTATATTGTTGCAGTTTATGCCTGCCCAGGCTAATTCTATGTTCCCTTTTTTCTTCTTTGCTGCTTCGAACAAGAAAAAAATTGAGTATAATTGCTTTGCCAAGTGGTTAAGAGGAGCAGATCTGCTGTCCTTTATAAATTGCTTTGTAGATCAATCAGTGTTATGTTCAGTCAGCATTCCAGTAAATAAAGAGAGTAATCATTTTTACTACACCTACAGAGGCAAAAATACTGTATCTGCAGCAATCAAATACCTATTACTAAGTAACCATGCTCATGAAAGTCTATTTTTTAGATCAAATATTTGTACATATGTGCATATATAGACATGTATATATAAAAAGTAGGATGAAGTAACTTTCCTGTAAGTCCTGTCAGTGTTGTTACAGCAGTACATAATGTATTTATGATTCAGTTTCAGCAAGGCTAAACTACAAAATGCCCACTTCAACTAGTAGTTTATTATGATTGCACAGTCCTTATTGCAAACCACAGGCCTGACCCTCCTGTTATGCCAACATTATCAGCTATTTCCATGGTAGCCCCTCCGGGCTGACGGTGATGTACATGACTGACAAATGGGAGCCTCTTTCTCTCTGACGAGTTCCTGTACTACACCATGGTATGCCAAAGCCCAGGAACAGCTATGAGCACAGAGTGGCAGCAGTGATGCAAATGGGGAGCCGCACAGCCCTGCAGCCTCTATTGTATGACAGCTTAAAATCATATTGATTGCTCCAGGGGATAGTAACAACTTGAAAGCAAAGCTTTACTCCTCTTGCTGTATATCTTTGTTTAGACTTTAAAAGCTAGAACTAGCTCTTCACAGGACCTGATTCTCACTGAGGCATTGAATTCAACTGGAATATAAATATCTAGTAAAAGCAATTGTAAAAGCTCTGTGAGAAAAAAGTTACAGTTGGTACAAAACACATTTAACTAAATCCTTGTCTAATTCTGTAACCAGTGAAGAATTTTACTGGCACTCAATTTAAAGTCCTGTGAAGAGACATAGTTCAGCTTCAGCTTGGCCTTTCATACCTGTGAGATTTCAAGCAAACAGCAGACTATCAGCAGCAGAATCTTGAAGCTTGTTAATCAAGGTATTAGCATATTCCAACAGAGCGTTAACAAAGCAGGGAGTAAAATACGCAAACCAACACTAGAAAGGAGAGGTTTCAGCATACTTACGTTCTGCAAATGCTAAATAGCATTCAGAAGGTAATTGCAGATCTCGGACATAATCCACATGTCTTGTTCTAGTACTAGAAGTGAATTGTGGTGAGTCTTTATCTCAGGAACAGACTGATTAGGATTTCCTTGCAAAAAAATGAAAGGCTTGTCACCTGTTGCAGTTGTCTTATGCTTATTCGGCAGCTGCTAATCCTTTATATAAATTTCAAGTGAAAGGAATTTAGCAGCCAGAGAGAGGGTCTGTGCAGCTGAGCCTGGTGGAATTGTTTATTAAAGACACTCCAGAAGGTTTCCAGCTGTTTCTTCCACCTGCTCTAGTCTAAAGCCGGGTGCAGAAAAATGGAAACAGCTGAGCCCAGATGCCCATTCTAGGATTCATTTCCCTGTGGGTCAGCACAAAGCGTCATGGACATAGGAGGAATATGTGCCCAGTGTTAGGTGGCTGCCAGTGACTCATTTGCGTCCTTCAGGTGGTACATTCTGATGCTTATGCAGGGAACAGTGAGTGGAAATCTTAGCTGCTCTTACCAAATGTTCAGTATATTGGCTGACTTTAAAGTGGTCTAAATATTGCAGACTGATAGCCTCCCAGTGTAGTTTGGAAGGTAAATTTTGTTCTTCTATGTGATGAGAACAGGTATTTAAATGGCATATAATCTCTTTAAGGACTTAGGTAAGTAAATGGTCCAGCTGAATGGAAGATCTGCAGAATAGAGCAGAAGTCAAGGAACATCCCCAGCTCCTTAGGGTCGGTTACAAAGCCGTGAGTCCAGAGTGGGAGTCTTGCTGATGAAAACTATCAGGAGTAGCTGAACTTAAAAGGGCCTTCCTGGGTGTAGAGAAGATCTTTCTCTAGAAATTAAAATAACTGAAGGTCACTCCCATTCAGTGTAAGGGAGAGTGGCAGCGTCTTTAGTTCAGCAGTCCAGATTGTCTGATTCTTCTCTGTCTATGAAATAAAGTCCATTAGTGAAACTTTTAATTAGAATGGCTGTTGATCTGGGCTAGATTAAGACCAGGTTGCTGCAGAAGGCAGTCACAATTGCTTAGTCTAAGGAGAATTATTAAATTAAAATATCAACACCTGACGCTTCTTGGGAAGAGAATAATATTAACCTAAAATACAGGGGGTTAGAAATATGGAAAAGAGAGTAATACAAAGGTCATCACCTGGTAGAAATTGGTTTTCATGAGGTCATAGCAGGTATATATCATATTAAAAAGAAAAACAAAACCAAAAAGTGATCCCTGCACTCATCTTCCCTGTCAGCAGCTTCTAGCATTGCTACCACCATTAGAGTGTGGCAAAAGTTGTCCTTTTTCCTAGGAATGAATAGACATTTCCCTCTCAGATCTAGTCCCTCCCACTTGACAATTTCTTTCTCTGGGTTTTTTATTTTACTTTTACCTTTGCTTTTTGGTTTCCACTCTCCGTTATTAGCTGTCTGCTAAAGTTTCCTTTTTCTATCATATGTCTTCCCTATTTCACTGTCTTCTATTTTCACACTCGTGTTCACTCAGCATCTTTCTTTTTGATCTTAGCATTTTCTTTTGCTTTCTGATCTCAGTCTTCTCTCCAGAGCAAACTAATCCTTTCATTACACAACTGCTCCCCAATTTATACATCTCGTTTCCCATTCTCTCATTTCCTTCTGTCTCATACATTGTTTTTTAATGTTTTCTTCTCATTGTAACTTACCTTTTCCGTACTTTCCTCCCTGCTGCTCAGAGCTCTTTATATCTAGTGCATTAACTTTAACCTCAGCTTGGGAAGGGGTTGCCCAAAACTTACTAATTTTTACTTGCAAGTAAAAGTTTAGCTGTTAATAGCTTGTATTATTTAAGAACAAGATGCAACAAGATTTAGAAGCCTTCAGATGTAATGAAAATGCAGATGTTCTAGTAGGTATAATATTTTATTAAATAATATGCTGTCTTCCTGCTTCTTTAAATATTTAAAATTACTTTGCAACTCTTACCACACAGCAAACAAGCAGAAAGCAATTGGGCAAAAATAGCAGTCATTAACTTTGGAGATGCACTAAGCACAGCAGGTAGTATATATGATCCAAATTCAAACCACCACTTCTCAGAAGCAAAGTCTGGAGGGGTTATGGTTTCTGCAGTAGACAGAGGGAGTATCATCTGAATGCTCGTTAAAATAAAACATAAGGACTAATCCTTATACCTTTATTGGGATGAGTAGACAAAATTAATTTGGGGCTCAGGACTATTATGCTTAAAAGGAGGAAAAAATCCTTAAAACCTAAGAAAAAAAATCTAGATTAATGAAATAAACTAAGTATTAGCTAACTATATTACAGGCTCTAAAAGATGGAAAGTTGACCTTTGCAAATGTGTATGTATGGTAGATAAAAGTCCTTAAAAGGTATTTTGAGGGAAATGGATTGCTTCCTTTCTCAGTATGCAGAAGTCCAGTATGTATTAATCCAGTACTGTTATTAATATTGTTTGATGTCTCTTGGGGAAAGGGAACATAGCTCATATTTGTAACAGAACATAAAAAAAAGTATGCTATCGATTGGTCTTGCTGGCTCCGCACTCTTTTTTTGCTACATTAATTACAGCCACCTTCCTTTTCCACCTGCTTCATGAAGGTGAAAAGTTAAATTCCTGTCCAAAGCTCGTAAGCAGTAAATAGAGCCCATCTGACACCCAAAAAATAATTTTCTGTGAAGGTCAAGTTTGAGTCCCTCGTACCAGCGTACATGACCACAGTGCAGCTACACCAAAGCTACTCCCAGGAACCGCGGGATTTTTGGCAGGAGTACAGTGACTCCACATAGTTGCACATTCAGTGGTGCCATTCTGAATCTGTCAGTGACCTCCGGGACACAGAAGTTACCGGGTTGCCCAAATTTGTTTCTTTCCTGCACGACAAAACCAAGCAGGTTTTACTGCATTTCATATCCCTTGGTCTCATGGAATCTCTATATTAGCAAATTTAAAAGCAACCACCACTGAAAATGTGTATTCACTGTGAAAGAATCATGGAAATGTTAATGAGACAGTAAGGACAGGCTGGACCACAGGCGCAGGCTGGTGTTTTACAGAGGTGCACATGGCACTCAGATGGGATTTCTGCAAAGCACTTACAGACTTCTCCATAGGGTTTGTGAGCTCCTCTTGTCCGCAGCTATAGGGAGAATGCTTTTGTTTATAATGCTACTTCGAGTGATCAAAAAATTGTCTACTAGCCTGGACTGAAATAGAATGTGAGAAAGGAAAGTTATCTTAAAGCTGCTTGGTATCCAGGGAGTTAAAAAATGCGTTGACTATCAGTCTTTGAAAATTTTCCCGCTTACAAGCCCATTGTAGTGTCCTCTATTATATATGAACAGTTGCTGGTTTCAGTCTCCAGCTTTGCAGACAGCTTTCAGAAAAAAAAAATCGCAATTGACTTCAGTTGGTTGCAGTCTCAACAAAAGGTCAAGCATTAAAGGTGGAAAAAACAGAACTAACCTGCTTGCAAAGGTGCCCTGGCTACGTGTGGGGGGAAGGATGGTAGAGAGGCAGTGGGAGAAAGTTCACTTGGCCTTATCCCATAGCTGCAGAAATAACTGTCCCAAGGAAAAGGCTAAAGGACTTCCATGTGCAGGGATTTCAAGCCTTCACCTTTCCTGAGCACTGCATTTCCCTTAGTGATTTTTATAAATAATTACCAACGTGCCATTAGCTATGGCATTATACAGTAGCCTTCACCAAGTCAGGCCTTTCCGTCTGTATCAAGCATGATAATATATTTCAAAGTCAAAAGGAAAAATGCATTAGGCAACATGATGGCAACTGTAACCCTTCTGGATATATTGCACCATAAATACTAGGAACCACTGCAGTAGAACTTTTATCAAATCCTGGGCCTGAATGTGAGAGACTGTGGCTTCCACAAATCAGAAAAATGATACAATAAATCACTCTTCCTGATGTCATATTGTTCCGAGCTGCCATCCCTAAAGAACACAGGATGGTCAATAGTTGGTATGACAAATGGACCAGCCACTGCAGTAGCTTTGAGACGTACACTCATCTCAGGTTAATCAATGTAAAAGGAATAAAATATCCAACTCTTTGATACTGTTATTCAAAGCTCCTGTTTGGCAGAGTACTAAAATATATATGGCTGATTTGGAATTCAGATTGTCTTCAACAGCAGCCCTTCTGTGCTTAAAAGTAGGCATGTATTTAAATGCCTTACAGAAATGGAACTTAGAAGGGAAAATGTGCTAATAAAGATTTAGGAGTCTGAGCTGACAGACTGACCAATTTTAAATTCAGACAAGGATGGCGCTTTTCATGTTACAGGGAGGAAGGCACATATTGTTCATGTTTGCTACTTGGTAAGCAATCATACTTGCACTGTTGGCACTGCTATCCCATAATTATTTCCCTTATCCAGTTAAGGCTGCAGCTAAAATTCCCCTCATAAATCTTTCTCCCCCAAACAATTCAATTGCTTTTACTTACCTCCACTGCGATTAGCTGAGCGTGCACTTTTAAGGCCTGTTTCTTCCCCACATTCAAATGCGGGGTCATGTGCTGACTGAGAAATTAATTTTCAAGTGAAATGTACTTTGCTGGCACCTCGGCTTCCATGAATGGGGTGGGACAGGATGTGAACCTGTGTGACAAAGCCTTCATGTAGCCAAGGGCACAGACCAGTAGTGATGCATTTAAAAGCACCACAGAGAGAGTTAACACTGACTCCTGTGTACACATTGTATAGCTATGGCTAGCTGACTCCTCCATGGCCAAAATGAAGTTATTACAGAAGAAGGCTTAGAAACAGGTGATGTAGGCTGCATGTATGTACACGTATGTTGTCTGAAACAGAATGGCCTCTGCACGTGTGTAGGCTATTATTAAAAAAATAAAAAAAAAGTTTGGCCTAGGAGCTGAGAATCATCATCTTTATCCAACTACATCTAAATTCATACCAGCTGTTGTATCACATCAGACCTACCACTTTTCAAATTGCTGGAATAATACCAAAACAGGGTCCAAAAAATACTGAATCTAGTGTGTTATTTTGGTGCAAAACTATGAAAGAACTGCAACAACTCTGTAAGCATCACTTAGCATAAATACCAAAGATGATGCATTTGGGAAGGTCTAAGTGAAGCTTTATTTGATATAAAGCAACCTTTGAAATTGCAGCGGTCCATGGAAATGAAAATAACCATTCTGTTTTATTTTTAGGAGCCAGATAGAATTTGCAGAGCTGGCAGTGAATGGGGAGGGAGGAAGAAGCAACACTTGTAATTTTGTATATAGAATGAAAACATTTTTATACAGTAAAAAAGTGCATGAGGTGAGGAACTTCTTACTGCATGGTACTGTTTTAGGTGCCTTTAAGAGCAGACCCCAGCTGAAGGGACAGATTATGGAAAGGGTCATATACTGCAGTACCAACATTTTATATAAATTGTTGTACCAAATGTAATTTCTCTGGCTGATTCTTCTGAATTAAATAAAATAATACAGTAGGAACATGCCTGCTTGAAAGAGTCTCCAACTCAGTAATGAAAATGAAGGGGTGCTGAGACAAAACACCAAATCCTGTGTTTCGATGGCAGCTCCTCCTGGTTTCGGCCGTCATGACAGCTGTGCTAATACTAGCCCCTACAAATAGGAAGACTTCCGATTTGTTTACCCTTTTTCAAGTAGGGAAAATTAGATAGAGAACCAAGGGTCTTAGCAGGCTTAAAAAGAAAAAAAAAAGATGTCTTTCTACTATGTTTCGAAACGTGCAGTAAACAAAAGAGTTTTTAAACGGAAGAAGGGTACTGACTGTAAATAAGCTTTACAAAATACATTATTTTCCAAAATATAGTTGGCAAAATAGCTGTTGCTAGCAATAATTCCAACTTCATTACGTTCTCACTGATGCCAAGCCATCTTTACTCAGGGCAAGGTAATTCTCTCATTGGAGAATCAGGAAGGAGGGACTGGAGAACAGCGTGCTTTTCAGAGTGGCCTGAAGTTCCTCAGTGCTCACTTCGAGTGCACTAGCTTGTGTTTGGCTACTGCGTATCTTCCAGACTTCAGTTCTTTCAGCATTTTCCTGCAATGGCTATATTTTCTCGCTATTTATGTGTGCTTTGGTCCTATTTTGAATGGGCCAGTATTTAACTCCTTCTCATCCTGAATTTCTCGAAAAAGAATCAAGAATCCTTCCTTTTTTTTCTTCATTCATCAGTTAAAAAGAAAAAACAAATTCAGATGGTTTTGTCTTTGAATGGCTCTTGCTTTGTGAACTTGTAGTTCTGAAACGAATTGTTTTATTGAGAAGGTGTGTTATGCTGTTTGAATATCTCAAGCAATTCCATAAATTTTGTAAACATAAGCAATTGTTTATATCGTAATCGGTGACCACTTACTTTTTTTAATTACTGTAAAAGCTAGTCAAGGATTTTAGGGTTTTATGTTAAACTGTTCTTCCTTTGAGAAAAGTAATTTTGTCAACATTGAAATGCCTGAGAACTCTTCAAATCTGATACACGCAAACCTTTTAAGTATTCACTGAGGACGAATGTGAAAGTAGGGAAAACAAGCCAGTATATTCCTTGAAAGATCATAGGAGCACAGAAAAGGTGAGGAAAGGTTACACTATCTCTGTAAGAGATTTCATTGTGACTGTGGCAGAAATCTTGTATCCGGTTTTGGAGTCCACTGTTCAAGAAGTTCAAGAAAGGATTTTGAGAAAAAAAAGATGTAAATGCGTTATGAGTTGGTAAATTGTTCTATACTAGCAAATTCAAGTGGTCAAATACCAGATGAACGTGGGAAAACTTAAGGAGTGAAACAATCAAAGCCCAAATGGGGAACATAAAAGTGGTAACTCAAAGGGTTCTTCTGTCTTATGAACTTAACAATATCAAGAAGCAAGACCATATGTGGTGGAGCTAGATAAACATCCAGATTATAATCATTAATCTTAAATAATATTACTATAAGATTGTAGTGAATTCTTTCACTGACAGTTTTTTCCATCAAGATTGAAAGTTTTTACTATAACGTATGTTCTGCTTCATACAGTGACCTCTGGCTCTTTGTGGTATCTGTTCTTTAGAATGTTGTTCTTTAAATATATGTTAGTGTCAAAAAGCCTAAACTGAAAGGAAGCATTTAAGGTGGACTGTTTTCTTAGTAAATGTTTTTCAAGAGATCTCCATGTTCTTGATTTGCATTCTTTACATTTGCAATTAAATATTACTAAGATTTCAGTGAATTCTTTCACTGACAGTTTTTTCCATCAAGATTGAAAGTTTTTACTATAACGTATGTTCTGCTTCATACAGTGACCTCTGGCTCTTTGTGGTATCTGTTCTTTAGAATGTTGTTCTTTAAATATATGTTAGTGTCAAAAAGCCTAAACTGAAAGGAAGCATTTAAGGTGGACTGTTTTCTTAGTAAATGTTTTTCAAGAGATCTCCATGTTCTTGATTTGCATTCTTTACATTTGCAAAGAAAAATTGCTGAAACTTTTAAATTTTCTGTGAAAATTAAGTGTTGGTTCCCCTCTTTTTGATAAGCCCTTTGCAAGAAGTCTCCTTTAAAAGCTGCATACTGAAGACATTTTGAAAAACATAGATTTTTAGAACTACAACACAGTGAAGCAGTCACCCATTAAGTATTCAAAGAATGTATCCTTCTCTCTTTATTTGTGTTTACTATATTTTTTGGTGCTCTAACACTTAAAAGAGTAATTTCAAGTATGTTTGTGCTATACCTACACCTTTATGATACTGGATCTGTCTTTCTTAACAGATGTTCTTCTAATTCATTTGTGATATATCCTCAGCAATATTTATTGTATTTCCAAGGATTAATGGAGGGAAGCCAAATTTGAAGGAGTAGGATTTTCAGTCCTTAATGCTTTCAAATATTTTCCTACGGCGTACGCAGTCTCAGTCTATACTTATTCTGGGAATTTTCCTTTCTGTGGGGTTCTCTGTTTCATATTTCACCATGGAAAGCTTGGCACTTACCTTTTCCCTTTGCTTTTTTTAGAGATATTTCTAGCATCTCTGCGGATTCTGTGATTGTCTAAAAAACCTAATTGATCATATCCTTTCTGCTAACCTCAGCCCTTTTTCTACTCCCTAGTTTATGTGGTAGAGTTCAGAGCTTTACTCCATATTTGCTGTCCATACAACTACTACCTCTTATCAGTCTGTGTTGCTTCATGTTGAAATAGTTTCTCTCTTCCACACTGAAACTACAAGGTACCCATCCACAGCAATACCAGCCCAGATTCAGCTGAACTCTTGATTTTAATCAGATTCCCAGATCGAGATGTTCTTTGGAGAAAACGTAGGTTAGGTTCTGCACAGTTCAGCTTGGTTATACGTGGGTTTCGAGTTCAATTTATAAAAGCAATTTATGTTCCAAGTAATATTTGAGTCTACTTACATTCTACACTGATTTTCCTGCTGATCCCTTTCTGGTCAGCCAGGTGCAAATATCCATGTTTTTACCTGTTTGGGGCAGAATCTAACAGATGGAATTAGGGCACAACAGCTGCTTTCTATCAATTGCATATTATCCAAGTAGAAACTTAAGCCTCTTCTTTTTGAGAATCTGTTAATGAGCTGGTAGAGAGGTCTTCAGGAAAGGAGGTCTGTACCCTGTATGAGCAGGATAGAAATATTCCCTTAGCTTTATGCGGTTTTTGATTTGAGCACTGAGAGCTATGGAGTTCTTGGGGTTTTGTGAGTTAGCTAGAGGCTGCAACTTTTTCAGCAAAGCAGCAGTGCTGAAGACTGAAATAGGTGATGTGTACAAGAGGAAACTGAAGTGAAAGGGGGCCCAGAGAAACCACAGTTGACTTTTCTGGAGTGATCGGCAAGATTACTTCCTACAGTTAGAATGTGGAGCAGAAGAGTTAACACACTGCCTTTGGCTGTGAATCAAGACACTTTGCAACACAGGATGGGACAAAAAAGGGGCAGAAAACTCATTCCCCAGTTTTAAAAATGCTTGAGCAACAGTACTGTGCTGTGGTGCTCCAGTAACTGAATGGGCTTCTTTGCCACTGATGCAGACCGACAAAGAAGGAATTGGATCTGCTAGTTACAATACTGCTTGCTCCAACCCTTAAATAATGAGACACCTAAAAATCATGAAATCCACAAGTATGTTCATGCTGAAGAAAAATGGGAGACATCAAAAGGGTGCAGCTCTGGAAGAAATTCGGGCCTTGGGGCAAATAAGCCAAAAGGCAACCTCTGGGAGACCATAACCATCTTAACAAGGCAGGCAAGGAATTCACTTTCCAGCTGAAGATTGACGTTAAGTTTCAAATGTTGCATTGGTGTATACCTTGACCTTTTTCTTATCCAAGGACTCTTTCCCAAAGCAAAGTTGTTAATGAGACCTGGCTCAGGAAGAAAACAGGGGGAAAGATTTCCAAGAGCTAGAAGAAACCAGACGGACACACCCCTTCCACTCCCCACCACCCCCAAAAAAAGGAACCTAAATCCTTGCAACAAAGTGGGAACTGGAAGTCTCAACAAGAGGGGCTGTTGCCTTGTGTATTAACTGGGATTTTAGAAAGACTACCAATATAAGAAGAAAGTCCTTTCTTTTGCACAGGATTTCAAGATTTTTAAATGTAGTTTCATTCCAAAGAGATTTTCAATTCTGAAGTTTTCAAACAAAAGGAAAAAATAAGGAACCAGGACAGCCAAAAACTTAAGAAGTGGGGGAGAGCTTACTGAATTTTTCCTGAATTATACCTATGCCATAATTCCAGGAGACTTCAGATACCCCAAGATCATGAAGCAATGCTGTATAAGGCATTGATGCACAGCGCTTTAAATTGACGACTAACATTTTTCTTGGTAAGTCCCTTCTATCATGTATATTATGTACAATCAGCCCATTGACTATTTGGGTGAAGCTATAACTACAGTCTGGCTTAGCTTAAACTACCACTGTAATGGCAGATTTTGCTTTCAGATTGCAGGATCAGCCCCCATTCTCTGGCAACAGTCTTCAAATTATGTATATACTACTTCAAAAATGAGAGACTATAAATGGAAATGGGAAATACATCTTTAAGCTTTTTATATTTTCATTTGTTTTTATTCAGAACTTCTGTCCTTTTTTCTCAACCCTTGTGCCCTGGTAAGCCAATAATCTGAAGATGGTTAAAAACAAGGAAGTGCAAATTATTTCAGTTAATATAAATAATGTTTTTTTTTCTCCTGACTCAGAATGTCACTGTATTCAAAAACTCTCCTGATCACTTATTACAAAATAACATTCTGTATTTTAAAAGCTGCCAGAAAAATAAGCCAGTCTAAATATCTAAATGAGATATTTCAAAGATATCATTTTGCAAGCAAAGTAGAAAGTTTTTTGGAACTTGTGATACTGATAACAAATGCTGTTTGTTGAACAAGCAATTAAGTATTTTCCCAATGAAGCACTACTCAGAGCTGTTGCAGATTATTTTTAGTCCTCGCAGACCTTCATATGTTTATTATACCAAAAGGCAGTCAAGCAGTGACACCCAGTGGCTTCAGAATTCTCTTTATTTTCCATCACAGAGAAATCTTACTTTTTCTCTTGATTTCAAATCCAGTGTTACTCAAAAATGGGTAGTAAATAATTTGCTGAAGAGGTAGTCAGAATCCAGTAGTTATACACGATAATCTGGACTTCTCTAGGTGACTGTAGATGAAATTATTTAACTACCACAAATATGCATGCTAATCAACTCCATGCATTCAGGGAGTTACTCAAGAAATCCATGGAAATACATTCTGCAAATAAGTATTTAAGTTAGCCTTTGAACAATCAAGGGTACAAAATTTGTGCTTAAAATCCTTTACCTGTTGGAGAGAGAGAGAATTTTTAACCATTTTTAAAGCCTTTGAAATTCATGAATGGAAAACACAATGTAGATGCAAAATTCTGTTGATATTTATGATACCAGTAAAAATAAATAAGAGGTGTTCTTAGTACTGGCAGTTAAGATGACAGCTTGACATTCTCAAAGTCATCTGGAATTCAAACTGCAAAGTAAACCAAAATTCTGCCAAAACAAGTTTTCCTATCAAACCTGACTTAACTATAATTTCCACAGAGGCATACCTTGAAAATAAATTGTCTGCCTAACATAAGGAGTAAATATAAGAAGTCTCATTTTGCAATTGCTGTGTCTCGGAGATAAACAAATACGACATTTTTCTTTTTTAAATCAATAGCCTTGCTTTATCAAAACAAGCAAAACATCTTAGTCACATAGTACTGATGACCGTAAGACCAAACTATTGGATCACCCAGCCTTTTAAAATACAGTCCAATAGCTGTTCTCAGGGTATGTCTCTGCCTAGGAATTGTATGAAGCATTTGTACCTTGTAGAAGCTGCAGAAGAGGAATCCTAGCAGACTTCTCCTTTGTTTTGCAGAGAAGCTTCTCTACCGGTTCAGTGTAACCAGATGGGTGTATGGCAATGAAGAGAGTGTGGAGCTGCAGTATACCTATTTCAGCATATAGGCTATATGATCTAATGTAAGTTTTATTAGCTGAGCTCAGGAAAAAGATAAGGAGGTCCATGTCCATTACACTCACACATCTGAGCATTCTCTCAGATTTTCATTAACTGCCCGCTGCAGAAGAAGATGCAAGACAGGCACGCACCACGCCATTCCTGAAAACATCGATGCATGCCTATTTCAGAGGAGATTTTGTGAACAGCAGTCATGACCCATAGTCTATACTCCCACAGAAATGGGAGGGAGTAGTTGCATCTACTTAGAAATTCATAATGACTCCCAAGCCAAGGTGTTAAGAATGCACACAGTATTAAGGTCTTTCCCAGGACATGTCTCCCCTTTCTTATTAGAAGGAAAAAAAAAAAAAAGCAGTGAGAAAGTTTGTCCTTAAAACTAGAGAATAGAGCAAGGGTGAACCTCAGACTGAAGAGAAACACCGCCACCTCCAAGCCCCAAGGACCTCCCTCGATGGCCTCCAGCCGGTGGGATGTCTGGATGCTTCACCCCCTTGCAGCCACTGTTGGGCATGGGGGGGCTGCACCACTTGCAGGGAGCCAGGTTGGTGGGGGGGTCACTGAGGACCCCCAACCCTCCTGGAACACTCTTGCCACCATCTCATCCAGGGGACCCTGGGCACAAGATGAGGAGGGGGCTGCAGCCCAGGGCACACAAGGGGAAGGCAGTCCCTGTGCCCAAAGGGCAGCAGAAGGGCACAGGGGAGTGATCCCTAGTAAAGGGCCCCTCAGCCCCCCTGACCCTCCTCCTTCTCCCACAGTAAGGCATCTTTCAGGCCACAGAACCCCCGACTCCCAGAACAGCCATATTTGGCCACATATATCTGCCACCATAGTGGCCTCCTGATGTCACGAGCCACCTC
>NW_008795363.1:1171284-1181660 GCF_000699145.1 Aptenodytes forsteri | reverse complement strand
AGGCGCTGTGCCAGTTTCTTCCTGGAAGATGTAAGCACAGCTCACAGTTAGCACAGAGGAACCAGTGTACTTTCTGCAAGAGCACGCTTAATCATTTTGCAGTCTGCAGTCACACAGAGTGAAGGTCTTAATTTATGCCGTTTTTAGCCTTTGCCTTTACTAAACTACTAAACATTCTATAGGATAAAGATACCCACTTTCTGTTATCCTTTCCCAAAGCAAGTCCATGACCTATTCCTCAGAATATCTAGGTGTATGTCTCTTCCAATGTTGCCTTTGAATTTTCAGTCCCCCCTGGCTTCTTCACATCCTACCACCACATACTTGGCCTCCTCCAACTCCTCCGTGCGCTGAATAGCATCCGTCTCGTATTTGGTTCTCCACTGGGCCACTTCGCTGTTGGCCTTGGACAGGGCGCGCTGCAGCTCCCCCTTGGCTTCCTGCTCCTCCTCATATTGTTCCCGGAGCAAGTCACAGTCGTGGCGAGCAGACTGCAAGGCGTGGGCCAGCGCATTCTTGGCCTGGGGAGTCAATGGGATTGTTACAATGAATTGCCTGTGAGACAATAGAATGTTAACTTAGGGAAAGTTGTTTAAAACTCTTTGAATCTGACATTTAAACTGCAACCCAAGGAAAAAAGGTACATTGATTCCATGTTCTGAGCAGCTTCTTATCGCTTCATTCATCAGAATCTAGAGTGTTACCTCAAGAGAGATGATGGCTAAATTCTAAAAGACAACTATAAAGCTGGAAATTGTTGAATCCTTTTAAATATGTTCTAAAGTTTCAGCTTCCATTATGGAAAAGTAGAATAAGAAATGCATTATTTCAGATATGTCTCAACCTTTTTTTATATGCCATCATTAATCTGAATAAAGACTAAAGTTAGAATCATAGAATCATGGAATCATTAAGGTTGGAAAAGACCTCTAAGATCATCGAGTCCAACCGTCAACCCAACACCACCGTGCCCACTAAACCATGTCCCTAAGCACCTCATCTACACGTCTTTTAAATAATTCCAGGGATGGTGACTCAACCACTTCCCTGGGCAGTCTGTTCCAATGTTGGAAAGTTGTCCTTTCCTGTCTCAGTACACAGGTTTGGAGGCGATGCCCTCCACAACTTTTATTCCCAAACTAGAGAGGGAGGTGGCAAAATTGTCCATCTAGTTTGAGAGCTCGCAAATTAAATTGACATGGCTAACATATTCTGATTTTATGTGAGGGTAGGAAATATCCTGAAAGAAAATGGAATCTGAATCCAAAGTCAAACCCACTACAGGAAGTACCTTTACCTTTATTTCTTCCTCTAAATGTCTCTTTAGTTCCTCAATCTGTTGAGTAAATGCCTGTTTGCCTCTGGATAGCTGAGATATCAAAGCATCTTTTTCTTCCACCTGACGTGAATATTCACCTGAGAAATTTTACAGATAGACCGTAATTTAAAAAGCAATACTAAACCAATGTGTCTTTAAAGTACTGTATATCAGCTTACAGAGTATAGACCAATTTGAGTAAAACATCACTCTTTCTTGACATCATCGGTTACAGGTTCTCCCATTCCAGATGGGTAAGGGGGTGTTTTACCTGCTTCTGTCTGCAGACGCGCTCTTTGAGTATTGAGGTCATTGATCATGCGCTGATGCTCCTCTTCTTTTGTCTTAATCTCACTTAGCTGGTCTTCCAGAGTGCGACACATTTTCTCCAGGTTTGCCTATATGTCAAATACATGTAAGGAAAGAGGACTATCACTAAACTCTAGCATGTTGTTCTCATGATGAAAAACAATGCAACTGTGTGTGATAGCAAAATGTAATCAGAAGGTTCAAAATCATGCATCAGGTCATGTATCATAGGGCAGTAACCTGACAGAAACTCTGTACCTTGGCTTTGGAGACAGACTCCATGTTACTGGCCAAGTCGTCAATCTCCATCTTCAGCTCGCTCTTCTCCTTCTCCAGCTTCTGCTTCACTCGTTGCAGGTTGTCGATCTGCTCCCCAAGCTCAGCTGTGCTGTCCGCGTGCTTCTTCCGCAGGGCGGCAGCCGTGGCTTCGTGCTGCAGCGTGGCCTCTTCGAGGTCACGACGCATCTTCTGAAATTCTGCCTCACGCTTCTTGTTCATCTCAATCTGAGCTGTGGTAGCCCCTCCTGCTTCCTCCAGGCGCTCGCTGATCTCCTCTAGCTCCCTGGAGAGGTCAGCCCGATGCTTCTCTGCTTTTGCCCGAGAGGTCCTCTCTGCCTCAATTTCCTCCTCCAGTTCCTCAATACGGGCCTGGGGAACATTACGGACCCTTCACACCCGGGCCCTCCTCCTACCTGCTGTATTTCTGAAGGGCAGAAGAGAAGGAAGAGAGACTTGCCTGCAGCTCCTTGATCTTCTTCTGTAACTGCATGCCCAGGGCTTGCTCATCCTCGATTTTGCTCTGGAACTGGCTGATTTCAAAGTCTTTCCTTTGGGCAAAGCAAAGCGGGTTAGAGCTCAAAGAAAAAAAGACAAGTGCCCCAGCCCAGCACTCAGGGGCCCCACAGCCACACTTACTTCTTCAGTTTCTCATCCAGCTGCTGCTTATCATTTTCCAAATCCATTATGCTGTCATTTGCCAGCTTCAGGTCTCCTTCCAGTTTCCTCTTAGCTCTCTCAAGGTCCATGCGCAGTTTCTTCTCTTGCTCCAGGGACCCTTCCAGCTACAAAGAGCAAGACCATCAGTGCTCTGCCAGCCAGGCTTAACTCCATACCTGTCCTGTTCTTGCCGTGTGCCTGTGGGCTTACATCGTCCACTTGCTGCTCCAGCTTGGTCTTGGCTTTGGTCAGAGTATTGACTTTGTCCTCTTCTGCCTGCAGGTCATCCAGTGTCTGCTGATGGGCCTCTTGGAGGGCTTTCTTCTCTTTTGTCAGCTTGGCAATGGTCTCGTCCAGGGCTGCCATCTCCTCTGTGAGGTTTTTCACCTTTGAGAAGAAGGGAGGAGGTGCAGATAAAAAATGTTTAAACCTTTATACTGTATAACAAAACAGAGGTCTTTTCTGTGAGAGTGACATCTTCTGCCTCATACCTTGTTTTCGGTGGCATGCTTTTCCTTCTCAACCTTGGCCAGTGTTAACTCAAGGTCATCAATATCTTTCTTCAGCTCTGAACACTCATCCTCCAGTTTCCTCTTCTTGGCTGTCAGCTCAGCATTGATTTCTTCCTCATCCTCAGCCCTTTCAGTCACTTCTTTAACTTTGGCTTCCAGCTGGATTTTGGTTTTGATGAGCTGGTCGCATCTTTCCTCAGCGTCAGCCAAGCTATCTGCTTCCTGGTGGGGAGACACAGATTTTCTTGGTTTGTTTTCTGAACTTTTCTGTCTAAGCGTGTATTAAAATGTGGCCTGTATTTGGCCTCTCCTCAAGCAACTTTAATCTTTTTTTTTTTTTCCTCTGGGATGCATTACACAGCTTCTTTAGTTGGAAACAATTTTGATTCCTAAACTTTTTTCTCTCTCCTAAAAATGTCTCACAGATGTGGTAGGTGTGAGAATTCCTCATTTACCTAGAGGAGAAAGGGCTTAGAGACATTTCTCTTCACAAACACAGTATTCAATATCTTTCCTTTTGTAGCTGATTCCTTCTGAACCCATTATTATGTTGGGAGTAAAGGCTCTGGTAGTCTCAACAATAATTTAATAGAAAAAATGTTATTCTCTCTCTAAATGTATTAAAACTGCTGCTTGTGCAAGTGGGGTCTTACCCTTGTAAATCAGCTACTTGTGTGTCATCCTTCCATAATGTGTCTGAAGTGGCATATGCTGGTGTCAACTGATCACCACATCATCTTACTCTTTGGTGGGCTTTTAGTATAATGAATTTGTTTTTTCCCAAATGAATTTGAAAGGCAAATATCTTATAAGAAAGTCCAATGGGACATTTAATTTTCTCCATATGCTAGGGAAAACAGGTAACACGGGGTTCCCGTTTTCTATGGGAATGTTCAAATAACTGGGTAAATGAGTACAGTGTTCCATTTTTAGTTGGTAATTTAAGTAATTTAATGAGTAGAATAAGATGGCTCTGTAAGGTGACATTTGAAGATCAAATACTTTTGTGTATATTTTTAAGCAATATTTTATTTTGTGAAGTGCTGTGTGTCTACAAGGTTCATAGGATTGTGGTGGTAAAATTACTAATATTTAAGATTGAGAGGTCTGGCTATGAAGTTATTTTTACTAAAAGAATATTCCTTTCAACTAAAAGCTAACAGTCCATGATTGTTTCCAACTCTCCACTTCTGAGCTAAGATAATACTGGGTGTGCCACTCATATAAGCTCCACCAATAGTGAGTCTCTCCATATTGTCATGTTATTTACTGTTTGATTCCTTAGAATTGTTGCATTTAGCAAGCTACTTAAGTAGAACATCCCTCCCAGGGATGGATACCTGGTTTTGTTAACATTGAAATGATTGTTTTTCTTCACTGCTTTCTTTTTTTCTGATACAGTATATAGGTTGGGTCTCTGCAATCAACTGGCAGAGAACAAGGGAGCAGAGGGGGAGATGCTGTCCAAATGTTCTCTCACCGTGTTTACAGTTAATAAAGCTTCTGTCTGACCCGTTCTAAATTGTGTCCCCCAGACTGGAGACCCAATACAAGTACATTACGGAAAGATAGCTTTTAGTTGAAAGGAATGTTCTTTCAATAAAAATAACTTCTTAGCTAGACCTCTCAATCTTAAATATTAATAATTTTACCACCACAGGATGTTGTTTGTAGTGGAACTACCATAGAAAATCCAGATTAGAGACACAAAAAACTACAATGTTAAAAAAAAATGAAAACTTTTGCTTCATTATAAATTTCCTTTATGACCTTGAGTCATACCAGTTAAGTCTAAAGCATACAGAGCTCTTCTGTGCAATTAACAACTGAGGAAAGAAGAAACCCCTCCGGATGGTGTGACTTTTTCTCAGAAACAGGAACTCTGTGTCTATATATTCTTATACTAAGGAGAAATTTGCAGCTATATTTCCCAATTACTGAGTGAATGGTTAACCACTAGTTATTAAGCAAAGGGTGGATGGCTTTTCCTGCCCCTGAATTCACAAGTAACACTTTCAACTCTGGCTTACATTTACACTCCAAATTGAATTCATTGTTCTACATTCTGGTGAGATGGAGATACACCCTGCAGGACTCACTCTGCTCAGAGGGACTTGGGGGTTCAGGAAAAACTCTGCTCTGAGTATTTCATGTTGGCTAGCTATATCTGCCACCTTCCTCTGAAGGCAAGAGCACTGACTCCCACTTGGAGCTCCCTGCTTCTTTGCACTGGCTGTTAGAGTGCTCACCACACCACTGCCAGACACTTATTTCCTCAACTTCACATACATATGATGGATAATTCAGCAAATATCTGACTTGTGGTCTTCTATAGTGCTCTGAGTATTTCATGTTGGCTAGCTATATCTGCCACCTTCCTCTGAAGGCAAGAGCACTGACTCCCACTTGGAGCTCCCTGCTTCTTTGCACTGGCTGTTAGAGTGCTCACCACACCACTGCCAGACACTTATTTCCTCAACTTCACATACATATGATGGATAATTCAGCAAATATCTGACTTGTGGTCTTCTATAGTCTGACCTTCTGCTTTGTAAAGAACAGTCTGAATGCATGGACTCCTTTTCTGAGTGATAAATTAATGGTGATAAACTCACAGCCTGCACTTGGAGCTGCAGATCATTTTTCTCCTGCAGCAAGGCCACCATTTTCTCCTCCAGCTCCTTCCTCTTTGCCTCAGACTTTGCAAGCTCTTCCTTGGTTTTCTCAAACTCCTGTTTCATGTTGGCCATCTCCTTCTCAGATTCTGCACTCTTCAGCAAGGGCTTGATCTTGAAGAACAGCTTCATCCAGGGCCAGTGCTTGACGTTCATGAATGCACGAACGTTGTACTGGATGCAGAAGATGGACTCCCTGAAGCATAATTAAAATGTACATTGAATATTCTCAGTATGACGAGTGCCAACACTTTCCCCCTGGTACCGTGACTTTAACTGAAGATGAGGAATGTCTACCTCCTCTCCACCATTCTCTGGTACTCCACTCTCATCAGGAAGCCCCTGCACCTGGCCTGTGTGCGGGTGATGAGCTGTGCCAGCTTCTCATCCCTCATCTCCTCCAGGAGCCCCAGCAGCCCCGCTTTGAAGAACACCTTGAGAAAGGGAACGTTGCCACACATCACCGTCAGGTAGAGCAAAGCACAGGCACACAGTGAGTGAGTGAGTCAAGGAGGCTTTGTACCTTGGTGTGGCCAAATTTGTACTGGGTGTGGTCCACGTCGATTGACCCAAGAAGCTTCTCAGAAGCCTTCTTGCTATCAATGAACTGTCCCTCTGGGATAGCACTGGCATTAAGCACCTTGTATCTGTGAAAAGAGGAAGGGGAAGAGAAGGCTGTTTTTTTCCCAACCAACGCACGCTGGCTCCTGACCGCCACCAGCTCATATACAGCTATTCTTGACAACAGAGCCCAGCCTGAATGAACCGGTATGAATGAACCAACATTGCTTTTAAAGATGCTGAGAAGTGCAGTGCTCTTTCTCACCTCTGTTTGAAGTCAGCATAGAGAACTCTGCTGGGGAAACCTTTCCTGCAAATTCTGATGCCTTCTAGCACGCCGTTACACCGCAGCTGGTGAAGTACCAGTTCATGCTCCATGGCACCTAGCAATGCAGAGCACAAATGAATACCAGAGTTTCCAGTGCAGAGGGGAATGGATGTATCAGAGCAAGTTCTCTTTCTGCTTGAGCGTCTTACCAGGTGTTTTTGTTTCATTTGGGATGATGCAACGGACAAAATGGGGGTGAGTGCTCCGTAGGTTGGTCATCAGCTTGTTTAAGTTCTCCTAGAGGGACCAGTTAGTAATATGAGTTTCCTATGTCCAGTGTTTGCTGCATCAAGACCATGGTAATGACTTTACGACTTCTCAAAATTAACTGGGTTTCAGAACACTTAGGTAAAGCCACAGAAACCAAATATTTCTTCTATTTGAAGATATTGAACACCATTTTTAAATACTGAAATACTATTATGTTGCTATTGATCCAGTGGAAACTAAAATACAATTTCACACTTTCACACAAAGTAATTAACTTCTAGGGTTTTTATGTTCTGCCTTCTAAAGTCAATCTACTTAAGTTAAAAAAAAGTGGGGTTTTTTTCAAATAAGACAAATGTCTCCTTGGAGAATGTTTATAAGGAGACTCTCAATTCCCCAACATATCAACCTCACAGAAGTGCAGGAATGCTAAAATTAGAGTTCTAGTCTAACCCAAAGACATAAAAATATAAAGATCAGGATAATATCCTCTCCAAACAAACAAAAAAAAAGGATTAGGTTTTCATGATTTATGAAGACTGAATTTTTGAACACGACGTATTAGCAATATTGAAATTGATCCTGGAAAACCTCATGTGGAATTTCCAAAGAATTTTACCACCGTTACAGTAATACAAAATAGCCCTTTCAAATTTAATAGTAGCTCACCCCCTTTCTTCATATTACAAAGAGATAACAAATGTACTGAACCCGAAAAAGAGCTGAGACAGTCTGGAAAGAAGAACCCTTCTTCTTGCCACCCTTTTTGCCACCACCACCAGCCTCTGCAAATGGAAGAAAAGAAAAAAACTATTAAAATATGGATGTTACATATTGGAGACTACAGAACGCAAAACAACTTTAAATGTTTAGTGTTTACTGCTTTAAATCTGTGTCAGTATTGTCCCACACTGAAAATACAATTTTCACAGAGCTGACCTGCATCTGCTCCACCATAGTTGGCAAAGAGTAAAGCCAGTGTCTTCACGGATGATTTCTGGTACAACCCAATGACAGTTTCGTTCAGGGGATCTTTGTTCTTCTCAAGCCAGCCAGAGATGTTGTAATCCACCGTGCCAGCATAGTGCACCAGGGAGAAGTGGGCCTCAGCCTTGCCTTTGACAAGTTTGGGCTTCTGGAAGTTGGCGGACTTGCCCAGGTGCTGGTCATAGAGCTTGTTCTTGAAAGAGGTGTCAGTTGCCTTGGGGAACATGCACTCCTCTTCCAGGATGGAGAAGATGCCCATGGGCTGGAAGACATTACAACAGACAAGAGGGAGAAACAGATTAGAAAGGAGACATCCCTTGGTTGGAAAGTTGCCGGAGTCAGAAGAGAAAGCTGTTCCCGTGCATTTCATGACAATAAGTCAGAGAAAATTAACCAAGGCTCAACTTTTTTCAGTGTTGCTGTTTCATTTGAACTTATATAAATGCCTTTGCTGATGAAAAAATTACAAATACGACATTGCAAAATACTATCCTCTCCATAAAACTTCTTTACTGATAGGTACTTACAGAACATGACAGCCTTTTATATAACTTCATTTTGTAATCTGGAAATGAATACTCTCACCAAAAGTCCTGGTATCTCAGTCTGATCTCACTTCCACCCTGTTGCCACTTTCACAGGGTATATGTTTGAAAAAGCCAGAATATTCTCACATGCTTCTTAAGTATGTCTCTTGGCAAGTATGGAAGACCCAACATATAATACACCTGAACAGGAAGGATACCTTCTCAATCAGCTCAATGCAGGCAGCCAGGTCCATCCCAAAGTCAATGAATGTCCATTCAATTCCTTCCTTCTTGTACTCCTCCTGCTCCAGCACGAACATGTGGTGGTTGAAGAACTGTTGCAGTTTCTCATTGGTGAAGTTGATACACAGCTGCTCAAAGCTATTAAACTGCCAAACATAAAAAGACATGCAAAATTTTCAAGGTTCAGCAATAATAGCAAGGTGTTTTCTTGTGCAATCCTAATTCATCATGGGTGATACTTTAAATACAAGGCCTCTTCCTGTGTAGTTTTCCTATGCTATTTCTCTAGGATAGGCTTTGCATTTAGAAAAGAGAGAAGTTTTCAAATTCAGTGTAATTAGGAGATTAGTTTTCTATTTTTTTTTTTTTTTTAGGATTAAAAAAGGTGATTCCAAAAGCCCTGCAAATAAGTGTAGGAAGATACTAACTTCTATCAAAAATGACTCTTAAAATTCCCTTTACTCTCAGTTGTCCTTCTATGAAAATGCTAGGAAAACTGTGTTCCTTACATCAAAGATCTCAAAGCCAGCAATGTCCAGGACACCAATGAAGTACTGTCTGGGTTGCTTGGTATCCAGCTGTTGGTTGATACGAAAAACCATCCATAAGAACATCTTCTCATAGACAGCCTTTGCCAGAGCACCCACTGAATTGTTCACCTAAAGCAAGGAGAAAGGTTTGGAGGTTACTATACACAGCAGAGGAGAATCAATGGGAATCATCAAAGCATGTTCCTGGTTGCCACATTTTTCCTACCTGCTGCACAGTTTGACCTTTGGTCACATATTCATTCCCAACCTTGACTCGGGGGTAGCAGAGGGCCTTGAGCAGGTCAGCTGAGTTCAGACCCATCAGATAGGCGGCCTTGTCAGCCACTAAATACCAGAAAAGAGTGAGAGAGAAATAAATATTGCACAATTCCTAAAATTTGGTCCTTAGGTCCTTAGGACCAAATTTTGAGACAGGGACTGTCTCAAAAGTAACAGCAGTGTTCACTGTTATAGAGTTGCACAAAAATATCTGAATCAAAGCTACAAAGCTAATTCCTCTGTCATCTTCAGGATTCAGAGTCTACAACACATTCTGAGCTTCGATTTCTACAAATGTTCTTCAAGAGAACTCATTGCTTTCAGCCTTTTTCAGGCATGACTATGGGACTTCACACTTTCTAGTCATATAGCAAGAGGATTCGTCACTCAGAAAGATGGAGGCATGGATTGTACTTTCTGCTGTGACAGAGACTAATCAAATACACATCTCACATTAGAGTTCCCCCCAATAGGTGAGGGTGAATAGGAGCACAGTCTCCCATCCCGTTAGGGCTGAACCACTTCACTACTCCACAATACAGCAGAGATTGCAAGGTGTATTCCAACAAAAGTATGACTAATAATGTTACAGGAATTGACATCCATGCCTCCTGGCTTCCTGGCAGTGTACACCAGATCTCTTACTTATTAAGTAGTCCCAGAATAGAATTACAGGTATCATTAGATGAGATACATGTCTCAACTGTCATCTAGCCATTGAACAAGTATTTTTTTAGTTTACGCTTTTGCATATTTAAAGCCTGAAATCTGCCCAAGTCCTTCTTTTGGTGACAAAGACAATCTCTTTTGGAAAGTTTGCTGACTCTGCTGATACCTTCTGTGCCATCGGGCTCTGCCTGCTCCTCTCGTTGTTTCTGCTTGAACTTCAAGTTCCCATAGTGCATGACAGCCCCTGTCAGCTTGTAGATGGCTGTCTTCTCATCGGCGGTGAAGCCCAGGA
>NW_008795363.1:1148999-1170477 GCF_000699145.1 Aptenodytes forsteri | reverse complement strand
GATGATTTCTGGTACAACCCAATGACAGTTTCGTTCAGGGGATCTTTGTTCTTCTCAAGCCAGCCAGAGATGTTGTAATCCACTGTACCAGCATAGTGCACCAGGGAGAAGTGGGCCTCAGCCTTGCCTTTGACAAGTTTGGGCTTCTGGAAGTTGGCGGACTTGCCCAGGTGCTGGTCATAGAGCTTGTTCTTGAAAGAGGTGTCAGTTGCCTTGGGGAACATGCACTCCTCTTCCAGGATGGAGAAGATGCCCATGGGCTGGAAGACATTACAACAGACAAGAGGGAGAAACAGATTAGAAAGGAGACATCCCTTGGTTGGAAAGTTGCCGGAGTCAGAAGAGAAAGCTGTTCCCGTGCATTTCATGACAATAAGTCAGAGAAAATTAACCAAGGCTCAACTTTTTTCAGTGTTGCTGTTTCATTTGAACTTATATAAATGCCTTTGCTGATGAAAAAATTACAAATACGACATTGCAAAATACTATCCTCTCCATAAAACTTCTTTACTGATAGGTACTTACAGAACATGACAGCCTTTTATATAACTTCATTTTGTAATCTGGAAATGAATACTCTCACCAAAAGTCCTGGTATCTCAGTCTGATCTCACTTCCACCCTGTTGCCACTTTCACAGGGTATATGTTTGAAAAAGCCAGAATATTCTCACATGCTTCTTAAGTATGTCTCTTGGCAAGTATGGAAGACCCAACATATAATACACCTGAACAGGAAGGATACCTTCTCAATCAGCTCAATGCAGGCAGCCAGGTCCATCCCAAAGTCAATGAATGTCCATTCAATTCCTTCCTTCTTGTACTCCTCCTGCTCCAGCACGAACATGTGGTGGTTGAAGAACTGTTGCAGTTTCTCATTGGTGAAGTTGATACACAGCTGCTCAAAGCTATTAAACTGCCAAACATAAAAAGACATGCAAAATTTTCAAGGTTCAGCAATAATAGCAAGGTGTTTTCTTGTGCAATCCTAATTCATCATGGGTGATACTTTAAATACAAGGCCTCTTCCTGTGTAGTTTTCCTATGCTATTTCTCTAGGATAGGCTTTGCATTTAGAAAAGAGAGAAGTTTTCAAATTCAGTGTAATTAGGAGATTAGTTTTCTATTTTTTTTTTTTTTTTAGGATTAAAAAAGGTGATTCCAAAAGCCCTGCAAATAAGTGTAGGAAGATACTAACTTCTATCAAAAATGACTCTTAAAATTCCCTTTACTCTCAGTTGTCCTTCTATGAAAATGCTAGGAAAACTGTGTTCCTTACATCAAAGATCTCAAAGCCAGCAATGTCCAGGACACCAATGAAGTACTGTCTGGGTTGCTTGGTATCCAGCTGTTGGTTGATACGAAAAACCATCCATAAGAACATCTTCTCATAGACAGCCTTTGCCAGAGCACCCACTGAATTGTTCACCTAAAGCAAGGAGAAAGGTTTGGAGGTTACTATACACAGCAGAGGAGAATCAATGGGAATCATCAAAGCATGTTCCTGGTTGCCACATTTTTCCTACCTGCTGCACAGTTTGACCTTTGGTCACATATTCATTCCCAACCTTGACTCGGGGGTAGCAGAGGGCCTTGAGCAGGTCAGCTGAGTTCAGACCCATCAGATAGGCGGCCTTGTCAGCCACTAAATACCAGAAAAGAGTGAGAGAGAAATAAATATTGCACAATTCCTAAAATTTGGTCCTTAGGTCCTTAGGACCAAATTTTGAGACAGGGACTGTCTCAAAAGTAACAGCAGTGTTCACTGTTATAGAGTTGCACAAAAATATCTGAATCAAAGCTACAAAGCTAATTCCTCTGTCATCTTCAGGATTCAAAGTCTACAACACATTCTGAGCTTCGATTTCTACAAATGTTCTTCAAGAGAACTCATTGCTTTCAGCCTTTTTCAGGCATGACTATGGGACTTCACACTTTCTAGTCATATAGCAAGAGGATTCGTCACTCAGAAAGATGGAGGCATGGATTGTACTTTCTGCTGTGACAGAGACTAATCAAATACACATCTCACATTAGAGTTCCCCCCAATAGGTGAGGGTGAATAGGAGCACAGTCTCCCATCCCGTTAGGGCTGAACCACTTCACTACTCCACAATACAGCAGAGATTGCAAGGTGTATTCCAACAAAAGTATGACTAATAATGTTACAGGAATTGACATCCATGCCTCCTGGCTTCCTGGCAGTGTACACCAGATCTCTTACTTATTAAGTAGTCCCAGAATAAAATTACAGGTATCATTAGATGAGATACATGTCTCAACTGTCATCTAGCCATTGAACAAGTATTTTTTTAGTTTACGCTTTTGCATATTTAAAGCCTGAAATCTGCCCAAGTCCTTCTTTTGGTGACAAAGACAATCTCTTTTGGAAAGTTTGCTGACTCTGCTGATACCTTCTGTGCCATCGGGCTCTGCCTGCTCCTCTCGTTGTTTCTGCTTGAACTTCAAGTTCCCATAGTGCATGACAGCCCCTGTCAGCTTGTAGATGGCAGTCTTTTCATCAGCAGTGAAGCCCAGGATATCAATGGCACTCTGGCAACAGAAACAGTAAAGTAAATGTCTATGTACCAGGGCTCCTATCCACCAGATGACCTGTTTGGTAAGTTACTTACATCTGTAGCCATCAGTTCCTCCTGGTCATCAATGCTTGGAACAGTGATTTCACCTTGACTCACAAAGTGGAAATCATAAGGGTTGGTGCTAATGAGGAGCATGTCTGAAAGCAATAAAAGGGAAAAAACAAGCTTACTTTAGCTTTCCAGATGACACAATGAGATATTGATCAGTGATCTTCCTTCAAAAAAGTTAGTGAACTTCGTACCAATTAGTTCTGGCTTCTTGTTGGAGGTGATCTGATAGAATATGTGGTAGCTTCTTTCTGCCTTGAGCTGGAAAGTGACTCTGGACTTCTCCAGCAGATCTGGCAAGGACAGTAGGACAGAGTTAGCATAAGAACTGGGGGGTTTAGAAGGAATGTGATCAGACAAGGGGAGTCTCTTACAAGTTTCAATGTCCGCAGAAGCCAGTTTGCCTGTAGCTCCAAAGTGGATTCTGATGAATTTGCCCTGTTGAGGAGAAGAAGCAGCATTTCAGCCTAGATGCATTTCATTGCCATCTCCTTATGTGAGAATACGACTAGCCCATCACTACTGTTATAATGAGGAGGCCAGAATCATTTGGTTAAGCAACTTACAAAGCGTGAGGAGTTGTCGTTCCTCACGGTCTTGGCATTTCCAAAGGCCTCCAGCAGTGGGTTGGCGCTGATGATTTGATCCTCAAGCGTTCCCTGCACGATGATAATTATTCAGTTACAGCATTCAGTTGACATGGCAATTACATGTCAAGCGGTCAGCCTGTTCTTCCTGACTCACTCATTTTGCCCCTGACTGCTGCTCCTCTTTCTTCTTATCCCCACTCGCTGCAATTGTTGCAAAGTACTGGATGACACGCTTTGTGTTCACAGTCTTCCCTGCACCGGATTCTCCGCTGTCAAACCAAAGAGAGAGGCAGAGAGCGTGTGGTCAGGCAGGAGGGCCCCTGGCACCGGGCAGCCCCGCAGGGACCCGGGCAGGGAGTGTACGTACGTGATCAGGATTGACTGGTTCTCGCGATCTGTGAAAAGACAGAGATAAGAAAGCTTTTCCTAGTGCTTATGAATAACAAAGAACTCAAATATTAGGAGAAAAATATGAACTGAAGCTTCCAGAAAAATGCAGGGACAGAAGACAGTGAAAAGTTCTGGGAATTCTAGTGGGTACTTTTGATGCTCCCAGCAGTACTTCAGGTATTATCAAGTGGATCAGTAAAGACAGAGTAGCTTTTATAGTCCTATGCCTTTCAAGATACTGTCTTCTCATCAGGCTACTTATTTCTCTCTTTCTAGGTAAGTACATGTAACAAAAATATTGAGGTTGGGCTTTGACAGCACGAAACTAAAATTTTCCTGAGTAATCTTATGGAAATGTGGAGGCGTCAGGAATAACAGAAACATTGAACCAATCTCTTTCACTATTTTTCATCTCTTTTTTTTTTTTTTTAACCCCTATATATACAGAAATTATGTATTCCTGAGATCTTACATAGACAAGGTTAATTTCTCATTTTTCTATTCTGGATCTATTTCCCAGTTTGTAATAAAAGAACAGGAAAAGAAGATCTAAAATCCTGCACACCTTTGATTTCAGTGTACACACAGGGAAGAGAAAATAAGAGGTGGAAGGAAGAGAGGAAAGCAGAAAGAACTTTATTAAAGCCATTCAATTTAAATGCTAAAAGCTTTATTTTTTCCTTGACATTGTTTTCTGAGGTTTACTTTTCATTGTAAGGTGCAATTGATTTACAGTTGCATAGATCATTGTAGGGGTTACATAGATCATTAAAGGCTGTATGTACTTTAGACCACCCGGTCACTTTCCATCATGAATGCCATTTGCATAATAATCAAGTGAAGCTTATGTACCTGTTCAGTGCAGAGATACTCTGTTTTACTTGTTAGCACTGATGCTTGCAAATTTTAATTGACTCTGTACACATCATTTATAGGGTATGTGTGATATTATTGTACTCTGTACTCTCCAGCTGAGACTAGTTTAGTGATTAAGCTACATAAATATATGCAGTTAGGTAAGATCCCATTACAGTCAGTAAAGTCTCCACCAGAAAAATAGGTGTCTTATTTCCAGTGAATTTACTCCTTCTAGATTATTTTCATTAGGTCCAGGTCTTTATTGATTCTAATAGGAACAGACACTCAGATCACACAGACCGTTACAGTTAAATGCATTAATCTTCCATTAATTTCACTCACACAATATCTTAAGTGTTGCACCATATTTCCAGAGAATACCCTACATTTCCCTTTACAGATAGCTCATTGCAAGAGCAGTTCAAAGTAAATCAAGCACTCACCAGTCAGCATGAACTGATAGGCGTTGTCAGAGATGGAGAAGATGTGTGGAGGGGCCTCCTGGCGCTTCTTGCCTCGGTAGGCCAACACCACCTCCGGGTTGTACACCGGCAGCCACTTGTAGGGGTTGACAGTGACGCAGAAGAGACCCGAGTAGGTCTGCGAGGAAGGGAGACAGCACGTTGGCTTCCACTTAGCCTGGCAGAGCAGTTCCTCCTGCTACCCAAAGGAAGACTGCTGCTGGTACTTACGTAGATCATCCAGGCTGCATAACGCTCTTTGAGGTTGTACAGCACAGCGGGTTCGTGGAGGTGGGTCATCATGGCCATGTCCTCGATTTTATCGTACTTGGGAGGGTTCATGGGGAAGACCTGATCATCCTTCACGGTCAGGGTCTGACAAAGAAAAGTGATGCATGTATGTCAGCTAAGAGCTGAGATTGGGAATCAAATGGTGACCTTCAGCCTGTTTTTTCCCTCACCTCTCCACTTTCAGTCTTGACAGTGACCTTCCCTGATTCTTTGCTCTGGATTGTCCCTTTCACAAAGGATTCTTTAGGATGGGCCGCAAAGACCGATGTCTTGGCATCGAAAGGTTTGTTCTGGGCCTCAATTCTCTCCTTTTCTGACTTTCGGAGGTAAGGAGCCGCCTCCCCAAAAACAGCCATCTCAGAGTCTGCAGAGGCCATGTCTGCACTTTATTGAAAGTACGTCAGCAGAGGTGTCCAGTTGGGAAAAAAAGGTTGTGGATCACTGAGAATAATAATATAATCTATATCAGTGAGAAAACTCCTTGCTCTTTAGCTAATAAATTGCTAGCTAGTCTCCCAGAAAGTTTCTTAGAAGCAACCACTGAAATCCACTTTGATTTGAACTTAAAAGTACCGACTTAGGTACTTACCCCCTCTCAAGGGTAAGACTTAGTCTTCTAAAACACATAGGCCTTGTAATAGTACATAGAACATCTGAATATTCACTAGTTTGGTAAATCACCTTGATGAATTCTGACCAGATTTGAGGTCTTCACATAAAAGAATCTACAGCCAGGGAAAATCACTCTCTGTTCTGGTCCTTAATTATGACTGATGAATCTTCGAGAGAGTAGTTTTTTGTTAAAAGTATTACATTGTGTGCTAAAAATGAAAAATTACTTCACTTTTCAGATTTTCCCTATTTTCAACAGTCCAGCCTAAGCAAAAGTTGGCAGAAATATAAGAGGATTTATGAAAAGAACGCATGCAGCTGTATAAAAGTCTTGTCTTAAACTGTAGTCTAGGAGTGCATTATTCAGGGTGTTACCTTTGGAGAAAGGCTTGTATCCTGGAAACTTGCCAACCCTGTGAAATAGGAATGGCAGTTGTTTCTTATTGCTGCATGGAATTCCAGAGACAAATTATAGATTGAAGATACAGACATGCATTGAAATTATATTGAAAATTTTTGTTTACATGAGCACTCCCTCGTGGAAATGGTTGCCAGAGGCAGGAGAAATGGAATGGGATATTGCAAGGACATTGGCCTCTTCAAGCTCACAAAATGCATGCACTTACCTTGAAGCCTTCCGTGGAGACAGGCCAGACTTGTCCCTGGGAGATTTTATAGTGTCACGTCTGCAGATGCTGCAGATGCTCCCCCTTTCTTCGGTCAAAACATTTCTGGCAAACCCTCTTTGGCAAAGCATTGTCTGGCAAACTAAGGGCATAATTGTCATTTGATTTGAGTGATATAATTAGAACATTTTTATATCTTACTGACTATGTGAATACATCTATAAATAATTTGTCAAGAGTGTTAAGGAGAGAATCTAGACTACTCAAGGCACTTAGAGAACTTGGATGCAGGGACTTATGGTTCCTATTGCTGGCTTTCTCAGTGATTTGCTGCTTGACCCATGGTAGTTTCCTTGGTATGTTTATATGACAACTTTTCAGTCATGCAATGGAGATGATAATGTCTATGATGCTTTAGGAACACATGCATTGAAAGGAACAGCAGAAGTATGTCAAAAACAAGCAAATAATTTTTGTTAAGAGCCACTTTTCAGTGGTATTTTCTAAAAAGCAGAAAGTCAAAATGTATTACAGATGAGGTTTCTGTATAGGACACTCTTAATAGCTGAGAGGGTTTGAAATACAGTGAGTTGGAAGTCTGAAACCAAGTAATGGGAGACTCTACTTTGAAATGGAGCTCTTTAATAGATTCCTGAGCTGACTTTTGAGGTATCAAATTAAAATATATACTTGTGCATCTATAGATAATATATGTTTTTGTGCATATTTCATTTAAAAAGTGATTCCCCAAGAAACTCTGTTTTCTCACCGTTCACTCTCTTACACTTTTTACTTGCATTTGACGTATGCTTGGTCCTATTATTGTCTGCATAAATAACCAGTTCCCCCTGTCAAATCTGAAGTTCCAGAGGCTCCCATAGCCCCTCCCTACCTACAACTCCCTAAAACATCATGCCTTACCCTGCCATGCTTATACACACAATCACATATATCACCTCAGCATATAGTTCCAGATACTATGCATTCTGATAAATCCTCAGTCTAGCACTGCCGTGACATCAAAATATGCATATTTACACATTCACAGTCCCAGAAAGATCTAACAACACAGTACTGCCCGTACCAGAGCATTAGAGGTAGCAGGCAGTCTTGTGTAATACTGATGATATAGGAAAAGGAGATTTGCTGGTAGTCCAAGAGACTAACTGATCTAGTTTTAGGAAAGGGTGTAATCACTTAAACTTCTTCAGATCCTCCAGATCTAAACACATTCTTCTCCTGGTCATTTGCATTTCAATGATTAAAATATCTCAGTGAATAACACAGGAAAGAGGTTAGAAAAACAACGTCTGGGGTCCAGTGTATACAACATCAGATAATGCCCTGTGCTGTAGGAGCCCCTTCCAAGAGTGCTCTGGCACTGCAGGACCCACATTTTGGGCCCCAGACTGGAATCCAAACCCAGCTCACTACACAAGTTACAGGGACAGCTGAATATCTCAGAAGGCTAATCTTTTCACATGGATTAGGAAGAAGAGCTGCCCATTACCAGAGGACTAGTGTGGTAATTTTGAATTCTTGTCTAGTGCAATACAGTAATGTGGAGGGCATTTAAGATCTGATTTGATCACACAACCTTCACAAAATAATTCTTCATATAGGGATAGAGGCCTGCCAAATTTCCTTGTATATTCAGCTGCCACTCACAGATGCTTGGAGAAAGATGAGGCATTCAGTTATTGGGAACATATACTGACAATGGCCTTGTCCTCCTTTTTGGTTGAACAGTAGACTCATACCAAACAGACTGCACTCAAAAGAGGCAGAAATTGTGAATCGGAATTCCTTTCAGCTCTTGTATGTCCAGCACTGGAGTCCTGTGTTAATATTTCTCCATGCTCATGCTGTTCAGGGAATTCAGGTCCCTCAGGTTTCCTGCTTCAGGCCCTTCACCAAGTCTCTCCTCATTTCTTAACAACTGTCCTCTCAGGACAGTAACACCAACTGCAATTAAGAGAGGACTACCGGACTGCTAGAGCAATGAATGTAACACCAATAGGACACCACAACTACTCCATACAGAATGGGCAAATGTTATTTTGGGTTGTAGTGCCAAAACTATATTTGTGGACACTGTCAGTGAGTGCTTCATGAAACCACTAGTTAGGGTGAAGGAAAAACAGCATTGACTTAACCTCGTTCAAATACAGCTGTGGACATAGTTGAAAATAAAGCAGTTTAAGAATTGACCTATGACAATACATGTAATATAACATCCTTGGAAGAGTTAAAATAGCCCCAAAAATCCAATATGATTGTGTTGATAAAGCACATAGAAATAAGGAATCAAAGGGAAGCAGTTCAGTTTTAGTAGACTGAAAACCACTTAATGATACCATAGTAGTGGTCCAGGGCAAAGGCATGCTAAGTATCAGAAAAGAACTGATAAAAGGCAACAGTCACTTCGTCATAGAAACCAATCAGGTTAGTCAAGCATGATTACTTTCCCTGGTAAATACATGTTGGCTGTTCTCGGTTATCTTCTTGTCCTTCACATCCTTAGCAATAAATACCAAGAGGACATATTCTGTGATCTTTCAAACAACTAAAGTGAAATTGAGCAGCTTACAGTTTCACTGATCCTTCTTCCTGCCTTTTTTAAAGATGGGCATAACATTAGCTTTTTTCCAGTCATATGGGACCTTCCCTGTGTGTCATCATTTTTCACCAATGATAAACATAGGCCTTGTAATTACACAGGGGAACTCCTTCAGCACCCTTTGATGAGTCACACCCAGTGCCATGGATATGAATACATCCAGCTTCTCTTAGTAATTCCAGCTTCACTAAGTAGCAGGTGGACTAGACAGAAGCAAGGACTTCCCCACTGTTGGTTATCCCTTTCCTTCTCAAGCTCTGTTGGAAGATGCAGATGCCTGGGGACAAGCTTTGCCTATGGAGACTGATGCAGAAAAGGTGCTGCATATTTAAGTGCTTTCTGTACCATCTCTCACTAGGTGGACTCCCACATTCAGTGGTAGACACATATTTTCTCTGAACTCCCTTCTGCATCACCCATGCAGAACTATTATGCTTAATGTCCCTAAGCGCCCAAGCAATGTTTTATATTCCTATTTGGTTTCCAGTCCTTGCCTCCACCTCTTGTATACTTTTGTGTTTCAGTTCATCAAGAAGTTTGCTGCTTAGCTAAGATGAAATTCCCAGTCTTCCTGCAGAGCAAGGTAGTTTGTTCCTGAGGTCTCAATAATTTTCCTTTAAACCCTAGCCATCTCTCCTGAGCATTCTTCTCTTTCACAGCTGCTGCCAAGCATGTTCTAACTAGCAGTTCCCTGAATACAATGAATTCTGGTCTTATGAAATCTGGAGTGCTAATTCTGTTGCTTACCTCCCCAGCTTTCCACTAGATTCTTCACTCAGTCATCATGCGGTTGCTACAGCCTGAGCTGCCATCTGGGATCATATTTATCACTAGTTCATCCCTGCTTCCAGTACTCAGCATTGCCCGTCCAGTATTTACATTAGGATATTGTCAGTAGTACATCTAAGAACTTCCGGCATTCCTTGTCCACTGCTGTTGCCCTCCCAGCAGATGTCCACATGACTGAAATCCTCCCTAAGGCAGAGGAGACTTCTGCCTTTCTACTAGTTGTAGAAATCCCCCTTCACTACTTTGTCTTGGTCAGGTGGTCTATAACAGACCCCATCACAACATCCCTCATGTTCCTCCCATCTCTGACAGCATGTCTACAGTTTCACACTGGAGCTTTGCACAATCAAGGAGCACTTCAACATAAAGCATAAATGCTCCCCATCTTCCCTGTCTATTCCTCCTAAACAGTCCATACTGTCCCATGACCATGTTCCAGTAGTGCACACTATCCCACCATATCTCCATGATTCTGACCATATTCCCCTTCTCCCTTGCAAAATTCTTACATTTGCAACTATTCCTCTGTCACTTCTGGGCTTAAGTCCTCTTCCCATGATGAAGCTGATTTCACACCCTTGTCATCAGGTTAGTAGTCTCATTGCAAAGACCTCTTTCCTTCTTAGTCCTTAAATACAGATGTCCAAAAAACTAGAGGAACTCAAGGATGAAGTTGGTAAGCTTCCAAACATGGTGTGGAAGCTCCTACTTAAAAATCTATTTGGATATCACAGGACTGCCAGGTGACTAATGTAATCCCATGGTGTTAAAAGGGCTTATGGGGAAATCAAGGGAACTACAGTGCAGTAAGGCTGATGGCTATACTGGACAAATCAGTGGAAATTATAATATAGAACAAAATTAACGGACACAGGAAAAAGTGACAGTCTTTCACTTCCCCACTTTCAAGGGAAGTCTTACTTCACAAACCTGCTTGCTTCTTTGAAGGCCAGACAAGGCATGTAGATTTAGCTATCAAGACTGCATCTGTAATGCTAAATAAATCTGCTCCTGAGTGCAGTCTCTGGTATCAGACAAAATGGTGCTGGATGCCTTGCAGCCAGCCCTCAGTGCTTGTCATCATCAGAATTGTCTGGCTGCATCAGCACTGCATAACCCTTGGCTTGGGTGTCTGCTGTTTAGCAAATGCTTACCTTCCCTTTCACACCAACTAAATAAAGTATAAAGCTGTAGCCTCTCCCCTGAAGTTTTTAATAGGTGACATTAAACAATGGTATGGAGGGAAAATTGTAAACTGCAGCACTGGCATCTGTGTGCACATTATTCACAAAAATGGAGCATTAGCTGTCAGAGCAGTTTTCAAAGGGAAAACCCCTTACCCTTTGGACTAGATTTGGAGGGATTAGAAACTGAGAAGGAAATTGTGAGAAAATAGATAGAAAAAGACTGGGAGGCCAACATAGGAAGTTCAGGGGAACTTTCAGAAGAAAACAGGACCTAAACTTTTACCCTTTCCTCCAGATGTTCTTTCTGAAAGATAAAGATTATATTAATTCATATTTGCAGGCAAACTAACTTGAAGAATTTTCTTCCACAGATTTAAAAATCCTGGTCATATGGACACTCAGGTATCTTGTAAAAAGCTCTGGGATACACACTCTGGATTTGTTTTAATTCATAGAGATTATCAATCCCACCCAAGTGATAAATTTCTGTGACATGGTCTATTGGGCGTTCCAGCTTCTTGCAAAGGAGTACTCTGTAATTTGAATTACCGGATCCAGACTCCATACAGATTTAGCTCCACAGTTCTCAGTGAGTTAGGCCACAGAAAACTGGCCAATTTCCTCTGTCCCAGCATGGGACAGCCAAGACAACACCTGTCCTTGGGAAGAGGGATCTGCTGAAAGAGGCAGCAATGTCCTGATGGAAAACAAAGAGGGAAATGGATACTGCCAGCCATTGACTTTCTGCTACTTCTGTTTCCATCCCTACAGGGCCTGGAGTCCACTAGGACTAGAAGCAAACCACAGCACAGTCAGAAGAGGCAGAATGAGAGAAATCCCTGGATACAGATTGTCCTGCACAGACATACGGTGTGGGCAAAACGCTGGAGTGATGACATCCAGGCATGCTGAAAACAGATCCCATCCCACTTTCTTTAAGTCCCTACAATGTGATTTCCTCTCCCTTGTGTTCAGTGAGCATGAGCTGGGGAGAAAGAGGGACACTCATGAGCACAGGTGAAGTGTGAAAGTGCTGTCAAAGGCTCTTGAGTTTGTTGCCCAATGCAAACTTCACTCTCCGCTCTGCTTCTTAGAGCAGCATGGTCAGCCTTGTAACCTGTCTAGTTAGAAAGAAATTCCAGGACCAGCATCTCCATGTCATTGTCACAGAACCACCTTCAGGCCTCCTGCTTGGGTCCTCCACTCCTTCCACCCTGGACCAAGCTGAACAGGACCTCCTGGCCAGTTGCAATAACAGGAAAAGAAGCATGGTTGCAAGCCTCTGGCCTCCATTTCAGGCCCATTGGTCTTCTTTTCTGCCCAGAGAGAAGCAACTGAAGCAAACCCAGTTGGACCATGTGGGAATCAACCAGCAAAGTTCAAGAAGGCATCTCCTTGGGGGTGAGTACGTGCTGTGTAAAATGTAACCTTGGCAGCAGTGAATTCCAGTACAGAAAGGGAGCTGAGTTGGTGAGCTCCCATGTAAGTCTTTGAAGGAGCACAGCATCAAGGTCACCCTCACACAGCTCATGCTTTCACAATAGCATTGGGTACCTTTGTTACTCTCATTAGATCCTTTACCCATGCAGTTATCCTAGAGCAGCTGCACCATGGATTTCACAGACATTTTGAGGTGATGTGTTCAAGTCAGGTGGGCAGCCAGTTGGTGGATATCAAAACAGAATGTCCTGATCCATGGAATCTCCCCACCAAATGGAGGGTGCTTTCCGAAAGATAAGTAGTTTCCTCCTTTGCACTGAGCTCGCCCACTCTTTTCATGTGACTTTTCCTGAAGATTGACACCAATGGTATTAAATTTTCACCCCCTGCAAAAGTGGAGAGATTTCATTCACATAAGCAATTAGCAGGATATCTCAAGATGGCACTGATCTCACCCTGTCCCTTCAATGTCATGTCATCAGCAGGTACCCTAGCAGAAGTCTTGGCAAGTTTTCCTCTTGTCCTAAAGGAGCTTGATGCAGAAGAAACAGGGGAGTCAAAGACTGCCTAGGGCAGCAGCCTGCAGCTGTGACCAGGTAAGCCCACCTGTACTGTTTATGGTGCACAGCATGCAATTCATGGTCTTCTCACCCACATGGGATCTGTGAACCTCCTATGTGAGGCCCATAACGCCCATTTAAAAAGAGATCCCTTTGTCATCTCCCCCCCATTAGTCAGCCCTAGGAGGCTGGAGAGAGCTGAGAGCTGCTCAGCTTCTGCTCAGGTAGGAAATCTGCTCTTGTGGATCAATGTTTTCCCTATGATACATTTGTGAAAGTATGCTTTTTTCCTTAGGCTGCTCTGTTATGTTTGGGTTAGGCCATTTATAGTTCTCTAGTAGGCTATGAGATCTTTGATCAGCTTTAACAGCTTTTTTTGTTAAATCTTGCCTCCAGCAGCATAGTGAAGACTCCTTTCATCATCCTGAGAATTTTAGCTGAGAAGTTAAATATTCAAAATTTGTGACTTTTTCCATGTTGTCTACATTGTAGCTTATGGTGAGATGAGCCATCAACTCTCACTTATCAGACAGGGTGAGAAACCCGGGTGGTGAGATAGATCAGATTATTTGCGTTCTACAGAAGCCACAGGGAGCACTGTGCAATCTGAGTTACATGAACAAAGTGTGTGTTCTGCAGAGACTACCAACAAATAACTGGATGCATTTAACAGTGCTTGAGGTTTTTAGGTGGGCTGTTTTTCAGGAGGAAGAGGTCTAATTCAATCCATATTCATACATCTGCATAGACCAGATCCTGAGCAAATAACGCAAACTGAAACCCAGCTGGAGACTAGAGCATGATGCAGATACTTGTAAGGTATTGCAGACAGAAAGCTGATTTTGAACCAGGGTTACTTGCCCTAGTTGATTGCTGATGAGGCCACTAGGTTCTTCTGCAGAGACCTCCCAACAGCTTCTCATTTCTGAGAGTACAGGCAGCAGGGAAAAAATTATTCAGCTTGAGCTAATTTCTTTTCCTGCTTTTATTTCTGCAGGCTCTTTCTATTTAGGATGCTGAGACGCTGCCTTCACCTCTTTCATTTCCCCCATGCCTGCTAAACTGTTTAGCATTATGCCTGGAAGAGTGAATGGCAGCCATTGCCTAAGCCTTCCTCTTAGGTATCAGTTAGTATTTGCAGGAATCTTTCAAAAAGGATGCTGTTTCACCATGGATTGCCTGAATTCACTTCCACCGGGAAATAAGTATTTAGTATCAGTGTCCTTATATTCTAGAAAAAAATATTTTGTTGAGTGCCTTGATTCTGCCTTAAAAACATGCATGGCAATGTGAGACCTAGCTACTAAAAGATCACTTTCTGGTCTAATGCTTTTTCTTGCCAGATTCTGTAACTCATACAGAATGGAATAGTATCCCCCTCAGGATAAATGGCATTATTTTTATTCTGGAATCAGGGTATTAACATATAGCACTTTCCAGGTTAAAAAAAAAAACACCATCACCCCAAAACAACAGAGGCTGGGATAGTGACAGACCCTTTCCCGGGAGATAGAAAAATCATGTGGAATAGAGCTACATTTATGACTCTTCTAGAAAGAATAATGATATAGGATAGATTCTGAAGTTCCCTGACTTGCTCATGATTTTCCCAACAAAAAAGAACTCAAATCGCTCCTTGCAGGATTTTCAGCTTGCAAGTGCTGTGTTGGTCATGCTGTCATTATGGTAGGGCCTGCCTAGACAGATCAGTTTGCTTTGTAGCCTGTGATGGACAGTCTGACAGAGAATGCCCAGCCTCTGCTGTAGCAGCATTTCTGCTGCCCTCTGTGTAAAATGAGAGCTCACAGGAATGTTAACATAGGACAAGCAGAAATGTCAGAACATTGCTCTGTAGCAAAACTGCTCATCCCTACAATTCTGCTAGGATGTGGTTGGACACTGAACCCTGGAGATGGTAGGAGCACATTTTCCATATTAAAAGGTTATTTATCAATTCAGTGTAGATCTGCTAAGGTGCATGCTTTCAATGTTATGTGCAGAATGTGCTCAGTCTGTATTTTTGATGTGTCATCTGGTTAGGAAATGTGCAATTAACCTAACATTTCTGATAAATGTGGCTGAAGGAATGGGCTGAGAAAATTGCTGGAAGCAGTAAATGATTTCCCAGGAAGAACTACTGAGGATCATAACTGATGAGACTTAAAACCTGCAGGTTAAAAAGCAGTGTGGGCCATCCATTCTTTACCATGGCAAATGTAAGCAAAAATTTCTGGGTCTACGTGTGAGCACTTGTGAAGACAAGCTGATGTCACAGGCTGACCATGAAGGGGCTATAATGGCCTTGTTATCGCCTGCTCCTTCTACTCTATTCAGAAACTAATTTCTGCTGATTTTAATGCAGTTGTGATTTACCTTCACTGCATGTCAAGGAAAGTGAATGCGTCTGTCCTAGGGGGAACTTTGATGACAAATTTGTGTTTCCCACAGAGTGGTATTCTTGGAAGTCCTCAGAATGAGTTAACTGAACATGAGAGGCAAATAAACCCCACAATCTGGGATTAGAGGATGAGCAGCTTTCAAATGTGCACCACAGGTGCACCATTACTTACACTCCTCCTGTCTCCACAGCTAACATCAGCGGAAGAGATCTGGGCAGTAGATTCAGGCCAAGGAGATGATACTCAGGATGCCCTTTCTATCACCCACCAAAGCAGCTGAGGGGCTCCTGTTACAGAGCAGGTGAGTGGGGTGGGCAAACTGGGAGACCACTGGGTAGAAAAAGGTAATTGAAACAGCACATAGCCGGAAGAGGAGGAAGGAAGGGCAAAGAAAAGAAACTAAGGAAGGAGCATGGTATTAACCCCTGCAGGCAATGTAGCACAACCTAAAATAAGCTGTACTTGTGAGATCAAAGGTCCATATAGCCCAACTTTCTGTCTTTGAAAGTGATGCCCAGGAAAGAGTGGCATCTTGCCTAAGGCAACATAGAGCAGCGCTTCTCTAAAACTCTTCCAACTCCCAGTAACTTCTAGTTAGGGAAGCCCTGAGCAGGACACGATGTCTGGGTGTTTAAGAGCTCATGGTGGATTTTTAACTGACAAATTTGTTCAAACACTTTTTGAACCCATGACCTGTTCTCCGAATGTATAGCATGCTACTGTGATCCTCTACTGAGGCTAACTCATAGAAAGCAAACATCCACGTATGCAGTTCAATTCACTTTGTTATTATCTTTGACTAAGTGTTACAAATACATATCTTCTTCGCACCTCATCCAAATTTTCATATGAAGTCACATATTTGAGGAAGTAAAAATAGCGATTAAACTGCAGAGAGCATCTCCCAGGTGACAAGGTAGACTATGCTATAGTTAATCTGCAGTACATATTTATACATATATATATCTTTTAGTATTTTCAAGGGAAATTTTTTTCCAAACACTAAGGCTCCTATCACTTCAGAGACTCCACCACAGCCTCCTATGTAACATTAGCAGATAGATTTCCTTGGTGGTCAGCCTAAAAGTTTCCTTAATTGCTCTCTGCATCCATCTGAGATGCCCAGGGAAGGATACAAGTCCCTGCTCCCCCTGAAGGGCAAATCAGTTGTGTAAAGCAGAACAGCTCCAGCAGGAGACAATGATGGCAATGTGTCACCAGAAACCCAGAAGCCAGGGTGCCAGAGTGCTGGTGGCCCATGTGGGACATTAGCAGCTGGGGCTTCTAATAGTGCTTGTATCCCCTGTCCTGAAGATATTCCCTGCTTACCCCACTAAAAACTACCAGGGACGGACCTTTCTCTCCATGTGGCTTGTCACAAAGTACTTGGAAAGATCTGAGTTTATCCCAAAGGAGAAGTGAACGCTGAGTCCAAAGGAGGAGGGGACGTTGTTTTACATGTCAGTCAGGACTGTGGCCTGAGAAAATGTATCCCAAATCTGCTGCAGCTCAAGACACAACACCAACTTCACCCCATCACTGCTTCGCTGAGCAACACAGGAGTATGTTGCCTTCCTTGCAAATCAGTCCCTCAGGTCTCTCAAAGTGCCTGCTGCTCCCTGAGAGGTGCCTCCAGGTGGACACTGTCTTGCAGGGTGCAAGGTCTCAGCGTAGAGCTGACTCTTGACTGCACTGCTGCCTGCCTCATATATTTGCTAAGCCTGGATTTCACCTCTTAGTGCCCCAACGTATGTATGTTGTCCGCAGTCCCATCTGTGTTGAAACTCTGAATTCAAGGGAACTAATGCATGTAGAAAGGGGAGAAAGAAAGGACCTCTTTGTAGGCCCTTTTCCTGGGTGTATGGCAGATTCATTGGTAAATTCATGGAGAATTCGGCTGTTGAATTTAATTTTATTTCCTCAAACTCTTTGTCAAGGAGTTTCTTCCTTTAATACAGAATGCTTTCAAAAAATTCTGTAACTGGAACAGTTAGCTCAGGAGATACCGATGTCCCGCTAGTCCAGGAGTTCACAGATCTGAGATCCTTTGCAGTGGGGCAGCAGTTCTGTTGGAACATAGGCACTGTATCTATTTTAAACTTTCTCTCCGAGATGGTCCTTTATGGCCACTTTGGAGCAGTGTTTTCCCCATGATCGGTTAGCGCTTGTCAGCTGACAGGCAGCCCAACTCCACAAACAGTGTGTCAATGCAAAAGGCTATCATTCTGCAGTCATGGCAATAAATATCCAAGAGGAAGGAATCTTTGGTCTCCCTCCCCTTGGTAAGCTATTTGGACCCTGGTAATTTATCACCATTTATGGCCTCCTCAAGTGAATAGTACTGTTAGTTCAGCATGAAAGAAAACCTGAGAATGTGATTTTTTTTTTTTTTCTGTAGGTTCTAGCTGTATGTGATGTATCTTGTTTAGGCTAGCACATTGCTGTAGTTCATATTGCACCACTAGAGAGGCATTTTTTTACAAGTTAAAGAATTCTGAAAAAACAGTCTCATGATAGGTCCATAAAAATAACAAGAGTTCTCATTTTGAAATGGTATGTACAGTGTTTCTTAAATTAAGGGCAAATTATTTATTTGTCAATTTTGAAAAATCAATGTTTTTCTATATCTTAGAATGTATTCCCCAAACTAACCTTGTTGTTCAGGGAAGCAAATAAACAGAACCCTAAAATGGGAACTCTTTCCAACTGGAAAAAGAAGATTTCAATAGATAAAAATCATAGTTCAGACATTAACACGTCTACACAAATTTGCTGGGTATTATGAGGCAAAGTGGGATATATGCACCTTCTCAGAAATTATAGCAACTGTTCCAGGCAGGATCCGTAGCTGACTGTGAAATGTAAACATAGAAATAGACATGGTGGTCATGACAGTTTCACTTGCAAGAAAGCTATTGATATACTTGCTGTTTTTCTGTAAAAGTGCACGTGATACCATCCATACCTAGACAGTCCTTGGGAGATGCTTGTCTAAAACAGATCCTTAAAAGCACAGGCTAAAGGAGATCACGCAATATTATAGATGTGCTGTTCTACCATACAGTTTTTCTCATTCAAGTATTTCCTTAATATTTTCTCCAAATCCTTTTTACTTCAAATTAAACTGTAATACTCCTTGCGATATAACCCTCTAAGTCTCTTAATGAAAGCCTTCTTAATTTGACAAAATTATTTTCATACTCCCACACCCGGTCTTTACTTTCCTCGTCTCTTGACTTTAAAAATGACGTTCTGTCCATACCTTTTTCTAAGTCATATTCTTTGTGCTTGTCATTCTGGCTGCTGTCCTCCTTACTCTACAGAAGGATTTTTCTTTTTTCACAAGAGTTCTACAAAATGTGCTTTATTCAAAGTACTGTAGAGTATCGCTAAGGTAACCCATTGCTGAGGAAAGCAAACATTCATACCCTGCCACCATAGAAAGAGTACTTATACTGACATTTGCAATAATTAGATATACCGTTTTTGCAACTGTTTGACATTGTTGAGGGTGTATAAACTTGTGCCCCCAACTCCTTTTCTCCCTGGCTCAGACGACAAACCCCGTGCATTTCTCTGATTTCGTCCTCCCAAGCAAACATTCATACCCTGCCACCATAGAAAGAGTACTTATACTGACATTTGCAATAATTAGATATACCGTTTTTGCAACTGTTTGACATTGTTGAGGGTGTATAAACTTGTGCCCCCAACTCCTTTTCTCCCTGGCTCAGACGACAAACCCCGTGCATTTCTCTGATTTCGTCCTCCCAAAGTACTTTGTTTCTCTTCATTAAATTTCCTTCTGCCCATTAGAGACATTTTCTCCAATTTTCCAGAGCTACTTTTAAGCCTGATCCCATTCCGCCCTGCCAAAGTGCTTGGATGCCCCCCTTCCCAAAAGACACAACACCAGTGGCTGCTTCTGTCAGCTCAGGGTCTTTTCTTTCAGCACTGGTGACCCTAACCTCTCCAGGCCTTCTTTGGCCCATTCCACCTGTCTTTGTTCTGTCCCAGTGGTGAACACATGAACCTGGCTGACCCACCTGGTTGGATTTTACCTCAGTTGGTGTGATTCGATCATAATACGTGGGCCAGGAAGTTTCAGCAGCTTTAAAAACACCCATTTTCAAGTGAGACTTAGCTACTGGTCTGTACCGGGTCAGCCACCCAGAGGAGGGTCCCCCCGATGGCTCCATGCTGCCACCCCCTGGCAATGGGTGCCTTGAGCAGTGGGCCCGGTCGGCTGCTGCCTGGCTGAGCTCCCTGTGACTGACAGGAGCCTGCTGGAGCCCTGTGACCGGTACCCCCTGCTCCCGACCCCTGGTAATAATGCCGTCATCTTTCTGCCAAGGATCCCTAAAAGAACTTGTCTGTACCTTTGGTGGCAGGTGACAAGCCCCAAGCTGAGAATAAAGCTGATGGGGCCTGTGTCCTCTGAACAACAGTGCGAGTGGCGAGGTGAAAGGCACAGCCACCGTCCCAGCTGATGTCTCCGGGCCTTGGTTTCCTCTGCCTGATTGCCTGTGGTGACTGTACCAGGCAGTGATGCCGGCTTTTCTGAGCTCTCCAAAGGGCTAGAGGAGTCAGGCTGCAGGCAGAGCTGGCTCTCCATAACCATCACGCGATAGCCACCGGCCTGGCCAGCGGTTCTCCTGCAGCCCTGATACTCCAGCGGGCCTTGAGGGATCTCTGGTGTACAGCCCTACTACCTTCCCTCAGTGAGTGCTGTGAAAGCACAGCCTGAGCAAAGGGACATGGCCTTCTGCAATGCTGCTGAACGTTGGAACAAGCCCTGCCTCTGCCTTCATCCTCACCCAGACAGGGACACAGGGGGGAGGCAGCTGTAAAATCGTGCCCTTCCAGAACTACAGCCCAGCCCGCCTTTTTCATTTGTTGGCTTACACGAGAAGGGATGGCCTCAACCACCTCAAACTGAGCCCCAGCTGACTGCTGGAAGTACCTGGGCAGCTGCTGTGTTCCCCATGGGACAGCACATCCCAGGAGGGCATGGCGAGCACCCAGGCACTGGGTTGGCACAGCGTCGTTGCACGGACTTCAAAGGGGCCACTCTTTGATTTATACTCCTGCCAGGGAGAGCACGCTCGGGCCTGCTTCTGATTTTTAACATTTCAGCTGAGAAAGGAGCTGTGCCGGAGCAAGTCTCTCTGGGGTAAGAATAGCATCTGCCGTCTTAGGACACAACACAGTTGTCCAGCTCCTACGTGGCAGCACGTTGCGCTGAGATATAGAAGGCAACCTACCCGCGGAGGAATGTCTTCGAGCGCTATTAGTGGAAGCGTATCATCTACACAACCAGGCACGACCCCGCGCAGGAGTCTTGCAAGAGCGGGGCTATTTTGAGCTTTTGACACTGAGGATGAAGGGAGACAAATGACGGGCTGATCCTCCCGGCATGGGCAACCTCCAAAGCTCTCTGCGGCCTCGTCTCCTCCTCTGGGAAATGACTCTTGTGAAGGCTGATGGGCGATTTGGTGGGACCTCGGAGCCCAGGAGGCGGGGGCCAGCAGGGAGCTGTGAATTTGCCGGGGACGCAAGGCCAGGCCTCAGTCCCATCAGCATTGCCCAGCCGTGCTTACGGCAAGTCCTGCCTGAGGGTGTGCACCTGTCCCTGAGCTTAGGGCATGCGGCTGCCTGCTTTATTTTCGAGCACATCCTTGAGAGCTAGAGAGATACCAGAGGGTATGTAACTGTGTGCAGGTGAAACACAAATCCTTTGCAGCCAGGAGGGTGTTCACCTCTTGCCACCTGAAGCTCTCTATCTCTGAGTGATTCTTTGGCATCATGGATGTTTGAGAGTCCCCTTTTCCTCTTCCCAGCCATTGCAAATCCCCTCCCTGACTTATTCCCTTTCGTTTAACATGCTCTTTCTTGATCTGGTATGGATTTCTTTCATTCCAATTTATTTTTATGTCTCATTTATTTTTATTTCTTTTTCATTTTCATTGCTTTGTGAAAACCAGATCTGCACATTAAGCTCTCTGGGGA
>NW_008795363.1:1141122-1144378 GCF_000699145.1 Aptenodytes forsteri | reverse complement strand
TGGAGGAGCTGCACACGTTCAGTGGCATCCAGAAGCTCCTGCTCAGCCACTTTCCTCGACCGCTCCGTCTGCTCCAGGGCTGCCCGTAGCTCCTCAACTTCAGCCTGCAACAGGTTTGCTCTGCGCTCCACCATGGCCACCTGCTCCTTCAGGTCCTCCTGTGTCCTGAGAGCATCGTCCAAGTGTATCTGGGTATCCTGTAGAAGAGACAAGAGAAATTGCAAGGCGACAGTGTGCACTTGGGTGCCAAAAATGTCAGGGATGTCATTTCTCTTCCTGTAGCTTTGCTGAACGGACCTTGAGCACTGCCTGTGTGTTTCTCAGGTTCTTTTGTGCCTCGGCAGCCACGCGGTTGGCATGGCTCAGCTGGATCTCCATTTCATTCAGGTCTCCCTCCATCTTCTTCTTCAGCCGCAGGGCTTCATTCCTGCTCCTGATCTCAGCGTCCAGGGTGCTCTGCATGGACTCCACAATTCTGAGGTGGTTTCTCTTCATCTGGTCGATCTCCTCATCTTTCTCTGCTATCTTCCTGTCAACCTCAGACTTCACCTGGTTGAGCTCAAGCTGGAGGCGCAGGATCTTCCCCTCTTCATGTTCCAGGGAGGCCTGGACAAGTCAGCAGGAACAGTGACTTAAACTACCGCTTCCTTTCTAAGTGATCACTTATGCAGTACTTCCTGAAATCTAGGCTTGCTTTATTGCCATGTCTGCAGATAACTATTCCCATACTTTCAGTCTGGACACCATTTATTAGCACTGTGTGTACCTCAGCTTCCTCCAGAGCAGCCTGGATTTCAGATTTCTCCTGCTCAATCTGCTTCTTGACTTTCTCCAGCTCGTGAATCGCCTTTCCTCCCTCGGCAATCTGCTCCGTGAGGTCGGAAATCTCCTCTGTGGGAACAAAGACCAATGGCATGGTCAGGCACAGAGCCGAATGGGAAGGGCCCTGCCACACCAAGGTGACAGCCATCTTCGCAGACCTGCAGGCACAGGCCCAGGTGGAATGCTCAGTAGACAAGCTTGTGAGAAAGCCCTGCCAGGAGCAGAGGGCCAGGGACTTACGCTGCAGGTTCTTGTTCTCACGCTTCAGCGTTTCCAGGTGGTCCAAGGACTCCTCATAGGCATTCTTCATCTTAAACAGCTCCGTGCTGAGAGAGCGAGACTCCTTCTGGGAGGCTTCCAGCTCAGCCTGCGTTTCCTCATACTTCTGCTTCCAATCTGCCAGGATCTGAAGAGAAACTGGGTGTGAATATGGATGTGGCAATCAGGAGGGGATGCTCTGCTCGGGAACCCCAGGCCTGGAGCCCAAAAGACCTTGTCAAAGTTCTTCTGCTTCTTATCCAGAGCTGCGCAGGCAGCATTTGACCGCTCCACGTCAATCATCAGGTCCTCCACTTCATTCTGCAGCCTCTGCTTTGTCTTTTCCAGGGAGGCACATTTGGCATTCACAGCTTCAACGTGTTCCTCTGCATCCTGCAGGCGCTGTGCCAGTTTCTTCCTGGGAGGAGATAAGCACAGCTCATAACTGGGTACTAAAACGGACATTGTTTTTTCATTTTCAACACAGTGCTGAGGCACTTTGCAGTATTTGGTCCCCATGCACACAGTGCAGAGCCTGTCCCAGCCAGTCATTTTTCTTCCCTTTTTGTTTCCCCAGGGGTCTAGTTATCCCTCTGCCCTCTGCACACACCACACATTGCCTTTCTCCTGAATTCTTTCTCATCTAGCCTATTTTCATTGTGTTTTTCAAAACCACACCCTTTATAGTACATATTTCTGTTTCATATAACTCCTCCCCAACCTACTACTAGGCTTTTGCCTTTCAGTATCTCAGTGGTCTCTTCAGATTTCCGTTATTGGTTTCTGCCAGCCTTCCCCACATTCCTCACGTACTTGGCCTCTTCCAACTCCTCCGTGCGCTGAATAGCGTCCGTCTCGTATTTGGTTCTCCACTGGGCCACTTCGCTGTTGGCCTTGGACAGGGCGCGCTGCAGCTCCCCCTTGGCTTCCTGCTCCTCCTCATATTGTTCCCGGAGCAAGTCACAGTCGTGGCGAGCAGACTGCAAGCTGTGGGCCAGCGCATTCTTGGCCTGGTGGTAAAAAGATTGCAATAAGGACTAGATGTATCCTGGGAAATTTTCACTTACCGGCACTTAGACACTGGAGTATATCCCAGAGAAATAGTGATTAACTGACTGCATGAAAAAAATAAAAGCCAAGGTCTGATATACTGCAAAAAGCTGGGAGTCCTGAACTGACAGGGCCTAGATTGCATGACCTAATGGGATGTTTTGAACTTTTAATTAGATCATCTTTTGAACTCTTGAACACTGCACCAAAAACAATGTGATATAGCGTATTTATTTCATATGTAATATGAAATATCTTCACCTTTGTCTCTTCCTCTAGTTGCCGTTTCAATTCTTCAATCTGCTGGGTGAAAGCTTGCTTCCCTCTAGACAGCTGAGAAATTAAAGCATCTTTTTCATCCACCTGGCGTGCATATTCACCTGGAAAAGTTTGTAATTAAGAAAATATTTTAACAGCCAAGAGAGTCATTTAGGGGGTTCTCCCATTTCCAAACTAGAGATGGAAGTGCCATACCAGATTCTGTCTGCAGACGAGCTCTTTGAGCACTGAGATCGCTGATCATGCGTTGATTCTGCTCTTCCTTTGTTTTAAATTCACTTAGTTGGTCTTCCAGAGTGCGGCACATCTTCTCCAGGTTTGCCTAGGTGTCAATCACACATAAGAAAATAGAGTTAACACCTCAATTCTGCCTTAGTTACAGCAGGAAAACATGTCCAGATGATGCAGTTTACATATCTGGGGAATATGTGCATATGGCCACAGTTTTATACATTAGATTTGGAGAAAACAGTTATATTACAACATGATAAGAGTTAAATAAGAGAAGATTAAACACAAATACTACTTTGTTTTCAAATTACTAATAAAAGTATTTGTGTACCTTGGCTTTGGAGACAGACTCCATGTTACTGGCCAAGTCGTCAATCTCCATCTTCAGCTCGCTCTTCTCCTTCTCCAGCTTCTGCTTCACTCGTTGCAGGTTGTCGATCTGCTCCCCAAGCTCAGCTGTGCTGTCCGCGTGCTTCTTCCGCAGGGCGGCAGCCGTGGCTTCGTGCTGCAGCGTGGCCTCTTCGAGGTCACGACGCATCTTCTGAAATTCTGCCTCACGCTTCTTGTTCATCTCAATCTGAGCTGCGGTAGCCCCTCCTGCTTCCTCCAGGCGCTC
>NW_008795363.1:1129920-1140814 GCF_000699145.1 Aptenodytes forsteri | reverse complement strand
CTCTTCTCTTTTGTCAGCTTCACAATGGTCTCGTCCAGGGCTGCCATCTCCTCTGTGAGGTTTCACCTTTGAGATGAAGGGAGGAGGTGCAGATAAAAAATGTTGTTTAAACCTTACTGTATAATAACAAAACAGAGGTCTTTTCTGTGAGAGTGACATCTTCTGCCTCATACCTTGTTTTCGGTGGCATGCTTTTCCTTCTCAACCTTGGCCAGTGTTAACTCAAGGTCATCAATAGCTTACATCGTCCACTTGCTGCTCCAGCTTGGTCTTAGCTTTGGTCAGAGTATTGACTTTGTCCTCTTCTGCCTGCAGGTCATCCAGTGTCTGCTGATGGGCCTCTTGGAGGGCTTTCTTCTCTTTTGTCAGCTTCACAATGGTCTCGTCCAGGGCTGCCATCTCCTCTGTGAGGTTTTTCACCTTTGAGATGAAGGGAGGAGGTGCAGATAAAAAATGTTGTTTAAACCTTTATACTGTATAACAAAACAGAGGTCTTTTCTGTGAGAGTGACATCTTCTGCCTCATACCTTGTTTTCGGTGGCATGCTTTTCCTTCTCAACCTTGGCCAGTGTTAACTCAAGGTCATCAATATCTTTCTTCAGCTCTGAACATTCATCCTCCAGTTTCCTCTTCTTGGCTGTCAGCTCAGCGTTAATTTCTTCCTCATCCTCAGCCCTTTCAGTCACTTCTTTAACTTTGGCTTCCAGCTGGATTTTGGTTTTGATGAGCTGGTCACATCTTTCCTCAGCATCAGCCAAAGCATCAGCTTCCTGGTGGGAAAATACCATTTTTAGGGATATATTTTTTGAGGGAATATCGAGATGCTTACCTTCACCATTTAGAGTCCTGGATAGCAATTTTGTAGTTAAAAGTTTGGTTTATGTTCCAACCAAGAATGAGATATAATATAGAATTGATTTTATATTGTTGGTTTTAAAACATCCAGTTTTGAAAGCTGAAACCAAATAAAATTCTTTTCCATCTACATGAAGGCCCGAGTATTTACATATTTGTGCAAGGTATAGAATCCAATATTATCCCATAATATCAAACATTACAACAAAGTACATAAATTTGGGTTTAATCATAGGAATATCTCCCACATTTATGAAGTGCTGAGTGATAACCATATGCCAAGATACATATAGATTACAACGTCACAGTTATGCTCACATCATTCCTGTATTTCTCTTTTTTCACCCTACTGTCTCTTTGGAGCAACTATTTCTGATTTAGATTTTCATCACCACGGCCCAAAAATACTTAGCATCTAGCAGCTTTTGCTTTTCTCTGAGAGACCTTCATGAGCTAAGAAGAAAAGGAGTTTCTGGAAAATTTGTCTCTAGGCTTTTTTTTGCAACAGATGTCCTGTGATATTTGTTATATTTTGTCTCAAGTTTCAGTCTAGCAGAAATAATAGGAAAGAAAAATGATAATTTTAGCAGTGAGTGGATTTTTTCATCTTTTTACAGTTCAAGATTGTTTAAAAATTAGGCATGTGAATTTTCTACTGTCATAAATGCTGCGCAATATTACTTTGAGGATACAGTCTTTTCTATTCTGTGAATGATTTAATTTAGAAACCACAGCATTACAACACTGCAGATGTATCACTATTTTATGTAATGATTCTGAGTGATTTAGGAGGGTGAGTGAGAATATTAAATTCTGTTTCCTCCCAGTTAGTTCAGTATTGCAACATAGTAATGTTTGTAACAGCTAAGCCACCACCTACACCAGAAAGAGACACGTTATCTTGTTTAATTGGAGGATAAAGAGAGGAAAGAAATGTCCTCTTAACTTGTCCTAAGAATTCCTAATCATGTGTCTATGGATGGGCATACTCAGTTTTGGAGAGGTAGGAAAAAATTACTAGAAGAACAAACGTTATACTAATAAAGTTTCTTGATTGCTCTGATGCAGTTTAACTGAATGTAAATGATAGAGACCTCAGCATACACCATAGAAAAGTCTCATCCATGTAATATCTTGACTACAGCATCCTGACAGTCCTTATTGAAGCTAGTTATATTTTTAAGAGCACCATTTAATGAAATACAATTGAATTGAATTAAATTGTAGTTTCTGTGTGTCTTTTGAAAATGTAGTTGTAAATATCAGCCTGATGGTCACAGTTCAGTTAGGATGAGGCACACTGGTACTACTCACAGCCTGCACTTGGAGCTGCAGATCATTTTTCTCCTGCACCAGTTTCACCATTTTCTCCTCCAGCTCCTTCCTCTTTGCCTCAGACTTTGCAAGCTCTTCCTTGGTTTTCTCAAACTCTTGTTTCATGTTGGCCATCTCCTTCTCAGATTCTGCACTCTTCAGCAAGGGCTTGATCTTGAAGAACAGCTTCATCCAGGGCCAGTGCTTGACGTTCATGAATGCACGAATGTTGTACTGGATGCAGAAAATGGATTCTCTGAAAGGTAAGTCAAATTAATATTAAATATTTAAACCATGATGACACAATAAGTCAAATGCAGTGAACATAATTTGAAGAAATGTCTACCTCCTCTCCACCATTCTCTGGTACTCCATTCTCATCAGGAAGCCCCTGCACCTGGCCTGTGTGCGGGTGATGAGCTGTGCCAGCTTCTCATCCCTCATCTCTTCCAAGAGGCCTATCAGCCCAGCTTTGAAGAACACCTTAGGTAAGAACATGAAAATAGGCGCCGTGTATATGCTTGTTGCTCAGTGTAGCCCAGTACCTCGTCCCCCATGGCAGATAATATGGGAAGTTAAAAGAACGAGCAAAAGCACAAAGAATGTATGTAGTGACAGACTCTCTTTTTATATCACCAAGCTTCCAGTTACCTGCAGTTGAGGAACTATAATAGCCAGACATTTTGCCTTTGTTTTGAATAGTCCTTGATTCTTTTATTATACAACTTTGTCTTAAATTAGGAACCCTTAATTAACCCTTAATTAAATCATCCTGTGGCAATGAATTTCAGTTTTATTCAAGTGTTGAGTCAATAAGTACTTAGTTGATTTCTTTTAAATACACTATTTGATCATTTCATATACTATGTGGAGAATCTGAGTATCATTCTCAAGCCATGCAAACCAAAAACACATAGTACTTGAAACAAACAGTTCTTGTACCTTGGTGTGACCGAATTTGTATTGAGTGTGGTCTATATCAATTGATCCAAGAAGTTTCTCACAAGCTTTCTTGCTGTCAATGAACTGTCCCTCTGGGATAGCACTTGCATTTAATACTTTGTATCTGGGGGAGAAAATGGAAGGACTTGCATTGGACTTGATGATCTCAAGGGTCTTTTCCAACCTAAATGATTCTATGATTCTATGAATATAAAGAGGTCTGCTGTTGAGGTCAATTGGCTCATACACTGCAAGAAAGAGTCTAAGAATTGTTGAGAACATAACAGCACTGATAAACATAAACTTTAGAGAAGGCTTTAGTCACCAGAGGTGAAACTTAAATTTCACAAGCTACTCAAGATGGACAAAATGATCCAGTAAGGGGAAGTCTGACCTCTGTTTAAAATCTGCATACAGGACTCTGTTGGGAAATCCTTTCCTGCAAATTCTGATCCCTTCCAGCACACCGTTACACCGCAGCTGGTGAAGCACCAGTTCATGCTCCATGGCACCTACCAATTCAGAGCACAAATATATGCTATATTCTGTAATACAGAGGGGAAGATCTGCACAATACTGAAAACCTTCTATATGTGAATCTCTTACCAGGTGTTTTTGTTTCATTTGGGATGATGCAGCGTACAAAATGGGGGTGGGTGCTTCGCAGATTGGTCATCAGCTTGTTTAAATTCTCCTGGGAGAGTCATTAACAAAAGTTTCTATTAGCAAATGTAATTTCCACTATAAGCATCAAGCCCTCTGAAATGAGATAAAAATCAGCTTGCAGAATCCTGAACTGAAGCCCCCTGCACCGTTTTTTCTGACTTTCCACAGATCTTTGCTGTTAATAACTTAATGTATAAAGTTCTTCTGATTAATCTGTAGGAAATATCATACTCTTAAACATACAATTTTAAGAAATTTCACTGACTGTAGTGGAATGCCTTCATTAGAATTTATATCCATCTTCCATTGGATGTACCCAGAAAGATAAACTGGTACCTTTATGAGGCAGATTGAAGCTTACTACAGTAGGCATTTAAGATGGGACATACGGAGCGCACTACATAAAACCTTCCCGTTTTCCCCACTGAAAGCAAAAGGGACAAAAATGACAAGCTGAGTTTTATATGTCTAGATTACATGTTTATCTTGTAAGGTAAGATGAGAATAAGGTGAGATGAATCCCAGCCTTGTTTTCTAACTCATATCTGTATACTTATTTATTAATAATTATTGCCTATAATTAGTGGAGGGAAGCAGGTGCCTCCAGAGGACATCTCAGAGTACGTAAATTAAGCAGCCAAAACAATAAGATGTCTAAACACTAACATGTCTAAACAAGAGGGACAGTGGAAGAAAGTTTGAAAACATAACAGAAATGCAACCCAAATGCAGCAAATAATATTTCTCCTCTAACATTACCTCTTAAAGTCTTATGACCGCTAAACATAGGCTTATTGCATTATTTTTGAATGATACATGCTGGCAATAATTTCCCACTTGCAAGGCCAAGGCACTAAAGCTATGCTTATTTTTCTTGGGGCATATACAAATATGCCCATGTCCTGTTTCAGAGCACTGGCTAGAGGCTGTCAGATGATCAAGAATCATATGACAGCAGATCTGTAGAAGAAATTAAGTTATATCAAGAAGGTAGTTCTAAATGAAGGATGACTGTGGTAATAAATAACCTCAGGAGAGACTAGGTATTTCACCTGGCAAAAGTGTATGGAGCAGCCAGGCAGCAAGACTTGGTTATGACAAAGAACTGCCAAGTATCTGACATCGTAAAAATCCATAACGCAAGCAGTGGTGGTATTTCAACTATAAGAGATTGATCCCTGAATCATGGAGAAAAACTGAAGATATAAATGGAGCAAACAGTTCATCCTCCAGACCACTGGGCAGGATGTTGTTAAAGGGCAATAAAAGGTTCCGAAGCCAGAGGTGGGCATCTGAAGGAAATCTGGAATATTTTAGGTATATTTTAGAAGTTTTCTGTATGACATTCTTCTGTCTGGAAATGTCATCCTGGGACAAGTGGACAAAAAGAAAAGTTGTGCATTCAGTGGAATGGAGCATAAACAGATTACAGTGGATTTATTCCTAGCAAAATATGGCCCAAGAACTTCAGGGTCCTTTAACACAACTAAGCCAAAAAAAGACTAGCCATTTTAAATGGTGGGTTTACTCCTCATCTTAGGAAGAAATAGTGAACTCTCGACTGTACCCGGAAAAGAGCTGAGACAGTCTGGAAAGAAGAACCCTTCTTCTTGCCACCTTTCTTGCCAGCACTAGCCTCTGCAAAATTGAAAATAAATAAAACAGGTTTTAGATTTTTGCTTTTGCCTTTTATCATTCTTTTTTGTAAGCTGTACATCAGTGAAAATATGGGATTCATAAAACCAACCTGCTTCTGCTCCACCGTAGTTGGCAAACAGTAAGGCCAATGTTTTCAGCGATGATTTCTGGTACAACCCAATGACAGTTTCGTTCAGGGGGTCCTTGTTTTTTTCAAGCCAGCCAGAGATGTTGTAGTCTACTGTACCAGCATAGTGTATCAGGGAGAAGTGGGCCTCAGCCTTGCCTTTGACAAGTTTGGGCTTCTGGAAGTTGGCGGACTTGCCCAGGTGCTGGTCATAGAGCTTGTTCTTGAAAGAGGCGTCAGTTGCCTTGGGGAACATGCACTCCTCTTCCAGGATGGAGAAGATACCCATGGGCTAGGAGAAATGCACAAGGGAGACAGATTGTAATTTCGTTTTCAGGGCAATAATGACCTTCACCTAGGCAGAGTAGTGGAACACAGACTGAGATACACATCAGAAAAGATTATTCTTCAATTACATTTTCTGCTAGAAAGTGAGATTAAACATATTGATACTTACATTTTTTAACACCAAATGAATCATAAAAATTAATGGAAATTCATGTAGTTTGTGTTGAGAACGTGCTTTATAAAATCAGAGCACTACCTTCTTATCCAGAGGGACTCAAAATGCACACAGATGTCTTAGACAAATTGAACATGAGCCAACAATACACCCTTGGGGCAAAGGCAGCCAACTCATCCTGGGCTGCATTAAGAGTGTTGCCAGCAATTCAAGGGAGGTGATCCTTCCCCTCTACTCAGCTCTGCTGAGAAACATCTGGAGTGCTGTGTCCAGCTCTTGGCTGCCCAGTACAAGAGAAACATGGACATAGTACAGTGAGCCCAGTGACAGGCTACGAAGGTATTTAAATGACTGGAACATCTGACATACAAGGAGAAGCTGAGAGAGCTGGGACTTTTCAGCCTGGAAAAGAGAAGGCTCTGGGGGATCTTATCAATGTGTATAAATACCTAATGGGAGGGGATAAAGAAGACAGAGCTAGAGACTTCTCAGTGGTGTCCAGTGACAGGACAAGATGGAACAGGCATGAATTGAAACACACAAAATTCCATTTAAACAGAAGAAAAAAACTTCTTTACTGTGAGGGTGGTCAAAGGTTGGAACAGGTTCCTCAGAGTATCTGTGGAGTCTCCACCCTTGGAGATATTCAAAATCCAACTGGACATGGTCCTGAGCAACCGGCTCTAGCTGACCCTGTCTTGACCAAGGGGGTTGTACTAAGTGATCTCCAGAGCTGCCTTCATACCTCAGCAGTTCTGTAATTCTGTGATTCTAACTACTTATCATCCTGCCAGCCACTGAACTTTTCATCTCATGTGCAGTGCAACTGCCTTCTCATTGTCAGTCAAAGGATGCACATGTAAGTGCAACTGTGTGCTGACAGTTATGTGTGTCCATCTTCTATGTTTATTTTACAAAGATATAGCTATTCTGCTGTACAGGCACAAGTTTGTTAGAGCTGAAAGGTGAGGAGGACATGCTGACCTGGAAATTGACTCTAGCTGTTTTGGAAGAACACTCTTATTGGGAGTTTAACAATCTTTTGGCACTTGAAAAGGCATCAGTACAGACTTGCCGCCACAAAGCTGCGTGAAATCTCCTTCATGTCTCACATAACAGAAAAATTAAACTACAAGGCAAGGTATTTTGAATAACAAAAGCTGAATATTTGGACATGAACACAGAAGATCCCTTTGAAAAATATGACCAAGTAATTATAGGATTTCTACTCATGTAAATCATTTGAAAACGAAGGATACCTTCTCAATCAGCTCAATGCAGGCAGCCAGGTCCATCCCAAAGTCAATGAATGTCCATTCAATTCCTTCCTTCTTGTACTCCTCCTGCTCCAGCACGAACATGTGGTGGTTGAAGAACTGTTGCAGTTTCTCATTGGTGAAGTTGATGCACAGCTGCTCAAAGCTGTTAAACTGGAAATAAAATAAGAAAGATCCATATTTGCAAGATGCAGCAATAATTGCAAAGCCTCATCCTTTAAAAATAAGGAATGCAGTTATCTTGGCTTCATTGTCAAGTCTGTGCATTTCTTCAGTCTGTTTTATGTCTACATAACGAAACAGAGAAAAGCATCAAATTAATCGTCCACAAGGAATTTTTTTTCATTGATAAAAATGTGAAGATAAAATATATTTCCTGTATAATCTGAGACCAAATTACAGGGAGAAAAAACCCAGGCTTAGGCCTATCATGATATACATGTTTTTATACTGTCTTGTCCTTGATCATTTAAACCAAGGAATTTTTCTGATTCTGTACTTTTGAGTTTGCTCAGCTTGAAATAAGACAAGTCCTTTGAAAGATCATTTTTTACTTCATGACAAAAAAAGGCGAATACCTGCAAATAATTATGTGATGATATTACATCTTCTTTAAAAATAATTCTCAGAGTGATCATAACATCCAGTTGTCACTTCCAAATAGCTCTTACCAAATCTTTGTTACTTACATCAAAGATCTCAAAGCCAGCAATGTCCAGGACACCAATGAAGTACTGTCTGGGCTGCTTGGTATCCAGCTGTTGGTTGATACGAACAACCATCCACAAGAACATCCTCTCATAGACAGCCTTTGCAAGAGCACCTACAGCATTGTGCACCTATAAGGAAAATAAATGCCTGGAGTTACCATACAGAGCAGAGGAGAATCAAAAGGATCTTAATTCAAAACATGGTTCCAGGTTACCACATGTTTCTCACCTGCTGTTCAGTTTGACCCTTGGTCACATATTCATTCCCAACCTTGACTCGGGGGTAGCACAGTCCCTTTAGCATGTCAGCTGAGTTCAGACCCATCAGGTAGGCAGCCTTGTCAGCAACTAAAAAGACAGAGGAAAAAGGAAGAATTTAGTGTCACTTAGACTTTGAATCCTGGAGTATTCTCTAAAGGCTGCAGGGTTATCCCAGGACATCTCTGTTCTCTTTCAGATCCAGAGTCTACAACCCTTTCTGAGCTTTGGTTTCTGATGTTTAGTAAAACTCACTGGGTTTCATCCTTTTACCTATGGTACTTCTCACCTTCTTGCCTAGTCCTTTAGCAAGAGAAGCCATTGCTCAGAGAGCTGGAGACGTGGATTGTAGGTCCTGCGCCAACAAATGAGAGGAATCAAATACACCTCTCACACCAGAGTTCCCTGAGCATCTGACGGGTGAATGGGAACATGGTCCCCCATCCTGATAGAGCTGAACCACTTGGCTGTTTCACAATTGCAAGTCATATTCCAACAAAGGTATGACTAATAATGCTACAGGAAGGACATCCATTGCTCCTGACTTCCTGGAAGTGTATAAAGGACAGTTTAAACTATTACTCGTGCATAGCATAAGATATAAAAATCCTGAGATCAGGGAACTTGACGTACTGAGAAGAGAACAAGGGATGTTTTTTTTCTGGCTTACTGTTTTCCTTGGGATCCTAAAGTCCAACAAAGAACAACTTTTGCTGTCTTCCACATCCATAGTGGCTTACAGAAGAGTTAATTAATTAATTAATTAATTAATGAGTTTTAGAATACCTTCTGTGCCATCTGGCTCTGCCTGCTCCTCTCTTGGTTTCTGCTTGAACTTCAAGTTCCCATAATGCATGACAGCCCCTGTCAGCTTGTAGATGGCTGTCTTCTCATCAACAGTGAAGCCCAGGATGTCAATGGCACTCTGGTAATACAATCAGCAAAGTGAAATATTTGCATGTTATGTGATGCATAACCTATGTCTGTTGACCTGTTTTGTAAGTTACTTACATCTGTAGCCATCAGTTCCTCCTTGTCATCAATGCTGGGAACAGTGATCTCACCTTGACTCACAAAAGGGTAGTCATATGGGTTGGTGGTGATGAGGAGCATTTCTGAAAACAAATGGGTTCATGGGTTACATTTCATTGGTTTTGTAATGTCATTAAATGTTACTCAGTGATCTTCCTCCAGAAAGATGAGTGATGCCTCCTACCAATTAGTTCTGGCTTCTTGTTGGAGGTGATCTGATAGAATATGTGGTAGCTTCTTTCTGCCTTGAGCTGGAAAGTGACTCTGGACTTCTCCAGCAGATCTGGCAAGGACAGTAGGACAGAGTTAGGCCTGAGAAAGTACACTGAGGTGAAAAGGGAGGAAGGAATGTGACCAGGTCAGGAGGTCTCTTACATGTTTCAATGTCAGCAGAAGCCAGTTTTCCTGTGGCGCCAAAGTGAATCCTGATGAATTTACCCTTAAGAGAGGGGGAAACAAAAAAAAGAGATGACAGTTTTAAAGAGGGGATAAGTAGACTGAGTTTGGAGAACAGAAGGGAACTCTACTTCCTAAAGGGAGTTACAGAGAAGTCAGAGCTAAACTTTTACCAGAGGTTTACTATGAAAGCACAAATGGCAACATCACACATTGCAGCAAGAGAAGTTCCGACTAGACATGATGACCAATGTTTTACTATAAGCGCATTGCAGTTTTAGGAAAGGTACCCAGAGACTGTAGAAACTTCTTCTTATCCCCACTCGCTGCAATTGTTGCAAAGTACTGGATGACACGCTTTGTGTTCACAGTCTTCCCTGCACCGGATTCTCCGCTGTCAAACCAAAGAGAGAGGCAGAGAGCGTGTGGTCAGGCAGGAGGGCCCCTGGCACCGGGCAGCCCCGCAGGGACCCGGGCAGGGAGTGTACGTACGTGATCAGGATCGACTGGTTCTCGCGATCTGTGAAAGAGGCAGAATAAAAGATAGTTTTAGCAGTTGCCCTGAGCTGAATGAGAAGTAAAGCTGTAAATGTAAGTTGGGGCTTCTTCAGAATGACCAAAAGTACCCAATTCCCTTCCAGGTCCTAACAGTAGAAGGTATAAGCCCAAATGGATGCATAGAGCTGTCAGAGGCATGTGGTCCTCACACAAGCTGTGCATCCACTTGCCCTTCACACAGTTCTCATTAAGAAATCTAATCAAACTACCTAACTGTGTTAAAAATAATGGATTATATGGAATAATAACTTTTTCTTTCCTATCAGTGAAAAAAAGTAGCAAACTGAGTCAAGTACTATTTCTGCAGTGGGAGAGTGTAGAATTTCATACAATAAAGTGAAAATAATACACAGTGCTGAGTCCATGCACGCTTCTGGGTCAGTTTCACTTGAAATTAATTCCTGCATAACTCAATCAAGTTCTCAGTCACACAGCTCCATGGTGTCTTTAGCTGGCTTGTCACATGCTACAGTGAGATCAATGGGGCTTTTTGGTTTAGATTGCTGTGAGGGAGGTCAAGCACTCACCAGTCAGCATGAACTGATAGGCGTTGTCAGAGATGGAGAAGATGTGTGGAGGGGCCTCCTGGCGCTTCTTGCCTCGGTAGGCCAACACCACCTCCGGGTTGTACACCGGCAGCCACTTGTAGGGGGTGACA
>NW_008795363.1:1101156-1129853 GCF_000699145.1 Aptenodytes forsteri | reverse complement strand
GAGGAAGGGAGACAGCACGTTGGCTTCCACTTAGCCTGGCAGAGCAGTTCCTCCTGCTACCCAAAGGAAGACTGCTGCTGGTACTTACGTAGATCATCCAGGCTGCATAACGCTCTTTGAGGTTGTACAGCACAGCGGGTTCGTGGAGGTGGGTCATCATGGCCATGTCCTCAACTTTATCATACTTGGGAGGGTTCATGGGGAAGACCTGATCATCCTTCACAGTCAGGGTCTGCCAAGGAAATGAGAGATCCATGTATGTCAGCTAAAAGCTCAGAGTGGCAATCAAATGCTGATCTGAAGCTTGAATTTTGCTCACCTCTCCACCTTCAGTCTTGACAGTGACCTTCCCTGATTCTTTGCTCTGGATTGTCCCTTTCACAAAGGATTCTTTAGGATGGGCCGCAAAGACCGATGTCTTGGCATCGAAAGGTTTGTTCTGGGCCGCAATTCTTTCCTTCTCTGACTTTCGGAGATAGGGAGCCGCCTCCCCAAAAACAGCCATCTCAGAGTCTGCAGAGGCCATGTCTGTACGTCACGTCAGCAGAGGACTCTAATGGGGAGGAACAATATGGCACTGATTATTTACAGCTATTTTGTAAGACTGGGGAAAAATTTACATCCTGTGCCTTGGTTTCTCTTCATACTCTGAGTATTTGGAACATCTATCATGACATAACTAGATACTTAATTTTTAGGTCAACTTAGAAAATAAGAGGTTTTCATTGATGTAGTCTAGGTCTTCAAACATTTAGGAGAGCAACTTTTAATGACCTTTCAGAACTGTGGGTTTGGTGCTTTAAGAATACTGTGTCTGTAAGATAAGAGTGAATTTCATGAGCAAGTTTCACTAAGACATCACTATTAGGAATGGAAATACAGTTAGGACATTTTGTTAAAAGGGTGAACAGTGAAGTAACATTTCTGAAAAACTAGTTTAGGTGACCTACAGTCTTGGAAAACATTGAACCTGTGGGACATTTACCTATTAAATATAATGGTAACAGAAATGCAGTGGGAAATTAATGAATTTTGCTAATGAAGTTGTCAACTGAAAGAAAAGAGCAGACTCTGTCCCCTTTTCATATTCTGCCATAATTTAATCTGTTGCATGCATTTGTCATTCTTCAGTACAATATCTAAATAATTTCAACCCCAAAGTTCTGACTTGGGTGAAATAAAATTCAAGCGCTGAAATCGAAATTGCCAAGCCTGTATTAAGATCTCAAATAAATACTTACTGAAAAAAATCTAGGAGCAGGTGAGTTCTCAAAACTTTAAGAAACTAAGAGTATTTCTTCAAATGCTTTATTAAACAAGTAGGTAGCTAAATTTAGCCAACTGCACTTGAAAATTCTCTAGCTACATTAGTAAAATTTATTCCCTCTTTATTCATTAGGTAATAAATATCTTCTTGTCTGGAGTAAGAAAATGGGTATTTAAGAGAGCTCTGGCATTTTACAAAGGTGGTTAGAAGGGCTGTATGCTCAGATGATTTATTAATTCATACATTCTCAGGTAGAATGCAGAATTTTGCACTTTTTCCTGCTGTGTTCATCTTGGTCCAGTTCTACTGCTGTGACAGCAAAGATGGGAAGCCAGCACGCCTTGATCCCTGTTAGGTCAGTTAAGCAGAAGTGAAGAATGTCCCCATGGGGATTTTCTGGTCTGCCATCAGTGGTCAGAGACTTCAAGTACAACCACTTGAAAACCTTGGGCACCCCACCACCTTCTACTGTGACCACACTGGGTTTGAAAATATAGGGTGAAACAGTGACCATTCACTCAGCCGTACAGAAATCCCACCCAATAGGATCTTCTCTGCCCTCTAAGAATTAATAAATCAGGTTCTTACCTCTCGTGACACCAGATGGGTGGTTTGCAGGCTGGCAGCTGGTCAGTACTGTAAAACAGAAACGGTAACTCCCTACTTGCTGCTGCACAGAAATCCAGAGTGAAAATGTGCAGGTGCCTTCAAAGCAGATTTAAAACCTGAGCTGAGGAATTGAGTCCCCTCCTGGAAGTGAGCACTGGAGGCAGCAGGAATGTTGAGGCACATAAGGGCACCATCCCCTTCCTGCAAGCCTGCGGACCCCATACACTTACCTTGAAGCTTTCCCTGGAGACAGGACAGACTTGTCGCAGGGACATTTTATACGATCTAGTCTGCAGATGCTACAGATGCCTACTCTTTCTTCGGTCAAAAAATTTTTGGCAAACCTTCTTTGGTAAAGCATTGTCTGGCAAACTGAACTAAGGGCATAATTGTCATTTGACATGACTAGATATAATTAGAAAATTTTGATGTCTTACTGACTATATGAATACATCTCCTATAAACAATCTGACAAGGGTGTTAAGGAGGGAATCTGGACTAGTCAAGGCACTTAGAGAACTTGGATGCAGGACTTATGGACTCTATTGCTGGCTTTCCCACCAACTCACTGTATGACCCAGGGTGGATTGCTTGGTATGTCTGCGCTGCAGATATCCCAGCTGTACAATAGATAAAACAGGATGTTAAAAGACAAATTAGCGTTATTAAAAGCTTTTGGCAGTTGTGATGGTAAAATCCTGAAAGCAGAAGTGCAGATATATAACAGTTCACGAGGGTTACAGGCACAGCAGGATGGTCAGCCAAACACCACAGCAGTGAGAGGCTGGGTTCTACCTGGGCTTTTAAGCTGGTGCCTCTGACAGAGATGTGAGGCAGCTTCAGGGATATCAGGAAGAGTGCACACATGTGTGCGCGCACACAGAGAGGCACGTGCATGTGTGCCTCTCTGTACACACTTCAGATTGCAAATAAGTGGGAGATTCTCCAAGAAATATTGTTGTGACCCTGTGCACCACCTTGTACTATGGGAGGGATAATGCCTGCTGAGACTTCTGATCTGCAGGTCAGTGCCAGTGAGCAAGAGATGCTCCCTTCTTTTGCTGGCACCTTCTCAGCTTATCCAGGTGTTCCCATGCCTATAACCCTAGGAAAGATAACTCTGACATAGGCATGGCCCCCACAGACTTTTTTCCTACCTACAACTGATAAAAAAAATCCTCTAGTCAGCCATGTCTATACAAATAATTAGACATATGGACAAACACATCACCTCAGGATGCAGTCCCAGATTCTCTGCACCTGATACATCATCAGCCCAGCACTTCCATTTCATCACAAATATCTTGCGCACTTAAACATTTGCACAGTTCAAAAAAACACAGTGATACCTTTACCAGAGCAGGTAGGTGGCATGCATGCCTGTACAACGCTGAGAGAGTGGGCGGAAGGGGGATTTGCTGATTGTCCTGGAAAGAGACTGATCTAGTTTTAGGAAGAGGGCACTGTCATGTGAGCTGCTTTAAATCCTGTGAGATTTAAACACATTCTTCCCCTGGTCATTGGCATTTTGGTTATTAAAAGAGCTCAGTGGATAACACATGGGCAAAGTTAGAAAAACAGTGCATGGATCTGATGTAATATCCAGCATCAGGCAATGTCCTGTGCTTGTAAAGCCCATTCCAAGGAGGGCTGCAGCACTGCAGTGCTCACTTTGTTGGAGCCCAAATCCAGAGCTCACTGCGGAGCTCCATGCTCAGGGCATGGGGAGGCTGATGGAAACACCCTGTACCCTGCCCAGGAGGAGCCCAGAGCCAGCCAGTGGGAAATGGTGAGCACAGGGGTGCATCTGAAGTCCTGTCTCTCTGGGGAGCAGGCACCACGGGGTCCTGGCAGGGGCACCTCCCTCCAGCGGGACCCAGAGCGCAACTGTACTCCCCAGCATGGGGCCAGCAGGCGTTACTCTGAGGGGCTCTTGCAGCTGAGTCCCTGGGGTGCTGGGGTGCCACGTGGTGTCCAGCAGCCCAGTGGCTATCAGTCCTGACTGAGGAGGGGACAGAAAGGTCTTGGCAGCTCAGAACCTGGGGTTAAGAAGACCATGCAAGGAGAGCAAGGGATGGCTGAGGCCTCGCCCAGGATGAGAGAGCTGGGGGTTTTCTTCCCTCAGGTTGGGGAGGAACCTCTGGTCTCCCATTCCTAGGGAAGCTGTAACAGCTGCACTGTAAAGGCGGCATCCTCTGGCAGCAGCAGGTTAAGTATTAAATAGCTGCTGTTGCTTTTCTGTGGGGTCCTGCTCTCAGTGGTACGTAGCAAGCCTGTCTTATGCAGTGCTGTTAGGCTGGGACAAAATGCCCTCAGGATGTGCCAGGGGCTATATGGAGAGTATAGCTGAGTGTGCTAGGCTGGATCACCTGACTTCGGGGACTGAAAATCTTTGACTTCCCAGTGGTCAATGAGAAAGCCAATCTTCTCAGTAGAGCTCTTCTGGGTTTTTGCTGTTGTGTTGTCTAGGACGTGGGCCCAGCTCTGTAACAGGCAGGAGTGAGGCACTTGGCCAGGCAGCTCTGGGCATGCAGGCAGCCCAGGGAAGGTCTAGTTTGAAAGGGAAGTGTCCAGTGAGTTGTGGTGTCTCCAGGTGTGGACAGTCACTCAGCAGCGCTTTGGGGATTTAACTTAGTGTCAGTAGGTCCCCATAAGCCAATGTTAGAAACCTAAAGGTGTTTTTGGAAGGTAGTCCAAATCTCAGAAAAAGGTTGTGAAGCAGGGCATAGCAATGAAGGAGAGGCTTTTATCCAGACGGCTTTTGAATATCTTCAAAGATGGAGACTTCACAACGGCTCTGGGAAACCTGTGCCAGTGCTCAGTCACCCTCACAGTGAAAAAGTGTTTCCTAAATTTCAGAGGGAATCTCGTGTGTTTCAGTTTGTGCCCATTGCCTCTGGTCCTGTCACTGGGCACCACTGAAAAGAGCCTGGCTTCGTCCTCTATGCACCCTCCCCTCAGGTATTTATATACATTGACGAGATCCCCCTGAGCCTTCTCTTTTCCAGGCCGAACATTCCCGGCTCTCTCAGCCTTTCCTCATGGGAGAGATGCTCCAGTCCCTCAGTCATCTTAGTGGCCCTTTGCTGGACTCTCTCCAGTAGCTCTATATCTCCGTTATACTGGGGAGCCCAGAACTGGACACAGCACTCCAGGTGTGGCCTCACCAGTGCAAAGTCAAGGGGAAGGATCACCTCCCTCGACCTGCTGGCAACACTCCTTCTAATGCAGCCCAGAACACTGTTCACCTTCTTTGCGGCAAGGGCACATTGCTGGCTCATGGTCAACTTGGTGTCCACCAGGACCCCCAGGTCCTTTTTTTGCAAAGCTGCTTTCCAACTGGTCAGCACCCAGCATATACTGGTGCCTGGGGTTGTTCCTCCCCAGGTGCAGGGCTTTGCACTTCCTTTGCACTATTGGACCCAGTATTGACCTCTGGGTTTTGCCTAACCAGTACCCAGTTGCATGCTATCCTTAACATAGAAAACACTTTATGTTAAATGGGCCCTAGCAATTGCAGAATCACAAAGACTTCAAGTATTACTGCCATGTTTACCAGTATTGCTAATTGAGTTAACTAAATCATGTGTGGACTTCCAGCTAAAGACCCTTTGTGACATTGAAGCAAAGCAACTAAAGTGCACAGGCACCTCTACATTCCCCCAGTAAACGCCATGCTTTGCATACAAACAGGGTGAGATGCCTGTAGGTTCAATATAATGTCCACGGAGGCAAGAATGCATATGCTGGCTTAGAGACCAAACCATTTGCCATCTACTTCAGGGGCTTGGCCTTCACTATCTCAAATATTGGACTATCCAGTTCACTGAAGCTAGTCTCTGCTTGATCCTTGGTGGAGAATCTGGATGGTAGGACTACCAGCCAGTAGGATCCGATTCTAATAGTGGTTCTGGCCCACTCTGACTGAAGCTGTTTTCAATATGGGGCCGTAACAGCCATGTGGAAATAGGCATCCTGAAGGTTGAGGGGTAGGAGCTTATGACTCCATTCAGCAGAAGAACTAGCATCATTATCTTGAAGGTGTGAATCTGGCAGCTTTCCTATCACCAGAAAGAATCACCACATTCCTTGACACAAAGACATGACAGCTGTAGAGCTATTCCACTGAAATGGGAAAGAGCAGAATCCCTGTCCCCAGAGTCAACAGGGAAGAAACTTTCTGCCAATCTATTCTCCTTGGTCTGAGACTGCAGACCTTGGGCTCTGACAGTCCAGGCATGCTATGTTTGTGGTCACCTCCTTAGGAGGGAAAGCAACCTTGTGTACAGAGGAATGATACAGGATTTACACAAGAGAACTCAGAAAACTGCAGACAGTCACATCCTACAAGGAAGACTGGGAAAGCTGCCTGATTGCCAAGGGTGTAGAGGGGCTGCAGGACATACTGTCCCACCTAACCCTGCATCGTGTTGGAGGAGGTCCTACTTTGGCTGAAGGTTTCTATGGGCATATGCAAATCCACAGTGTGAATATATATGCTGGCTTAAGTTCAGAGAAGAAGAAACTATTGTTACTGTGGATCCCTAATTTGAATTTCTGTGCCCATTAGGAGTATTGACCTACGTCTACATTAATAGCTCTGTATTAGTACCTCAGTACCAGTATAACCCCCAAAGTTAGCGTAATGTGACTATGGGTATGTGGGCTTTGCTTGGTATCTTGGAGTGAAATCCCTGAAAGGTGCTTGGCATTAATCATTCAAGAGTCTGAAGGATTACTGAAATCTAGCAAAATTCTCCAGAATGTTGTATATAGAGATGTGGCCCTCATGCTAAGAATAAATTGCATGCCGAGTTCAGCTGAAACTTACATACTTTACATTAAATAATACTACCTCCACCATGAAGCAGCGTTTATAGATGACACCAAGCGTGTCTGCTTACTTTTCTGTCAGCTGTACTGTAATACAAAAATAATCCTGGTGGCTTAAACCAGCAGGGGTGAAGGGGCCTGACTGAATTCAGCATTAAACAGTCCAGTGCCATTCAAACTGAATATCAAGGCTATTCTAGCAACTCCTCTGGAAGAACCAGCATTAGAAAAACTCTTTCAGACAGTCAGAACAAGAAGATAAAATGTTAAAACATTGACTACTTTCACTTGAAAACTCTAAATTCGGATCCATTTCCTTTTTTCCCCTTTTGCATTAACTAAATAAAATATGGAAAACAAGAACTTCTCATTCAGTGTTTTCAGTAGATGTTTTTAAATATCTTTGTGAAGGAAATTATGAGCTAAAGCAATGGCAGCTGTAACAGCATGTGTTGTGAACACAGGTAGTATATGAACTCTCAGTGAATGTCTACAGGGGAAAAACACCTGACAAATGGACTAAGTTTGTGGAGGCTGGAAGAGGAGGCAGAAGAAAGTGCAAAAAAGGTTGGGAGAATAACCCAGCGTTCAGTGTTTTAGCATATAACATAAAGCTCACGAAAAGTGAAGTGTTTGGTCAGCTGGCATAAGCATGACTGAAAAGGAGTCTAAGCTACTGAGCATCTGCTTTGGATTTGTTTCAATTTATAAAGCTCATCTATCCCACCCAGGTATCACTTATATGACACTGGCATAGTGGCTTCTTACAAAGGTTCTTACAAAGCAGCAGTCTCTAATTTGAAGTACATGACCCAGATTTCATTGTAGTTTAACTCTGTAGATCCCAGTAAGTTACATCAGGGAAAACTCTGCCCTGTTTCTTGTATCCAGACGCAGCCAAGGAGAAATCTGTCCAGTGCAAGTGCCTCAATGCAAAAAGAAGAATGCAACGTTTCCTGCCAGCCATTAATTTTCTGTCAATACTATTTCCATCTCTGCAGGGCTGGACTCCACTGGGACCAGAAACAAACCACAGCACAGTTAAAAGAGAAGAGGCAGACTGAAAGCTATCTCTGGATACAGACTGTCCTGCACAGCAATGCAGTGTCAGCAAGGCGCACATTCCCCATGGAGGAGAAAGGATTCAGTCATGCTGAAAATAGATCCTTCTTGAGACAGAGGTCAGGCAGCTGCCTCCCTTTCTGCCAGCCCTTAAGATGTGTATTTTCTTCTCCTGATCCCTGTGGTTAGCTGAGGGACAAGGAGTGAGAAGGCATTTTTTAGCTAGGCAACACAGCCAGACTGGAGAGGGGAAGAGGAAGTGCCTACAGACTGCTGTGTGTTGGCTAGTGGGAACCTCCCGCCCATGCGTGTTCAGGGTCGTCAAGCTCATGAACTGGAAACATGAGAATGTACCTATATGGCAGGAGGTTTTGCAGTAGGAAAAGGAGTCTTTTACTGTAGTCTGGTGATCCCCAATCTTTCACCCTGGGAACTACTCTCAGTCCCTCTGCTCCTCTAACTAGAACAGACTGCCCTCCAGGAGGAAGGACTTTGGGGTTATGGTGGATATGAATATGACGGCTCTCACTGCAAACAGGACGAACCAAGTACCATGTGGTGTTAGAAATGTGGTCAGCTGATTGTAGGAAGCTATTATCCCTTTTGCTTGACACTGGGGAGGCCTCATCTGAAATGGTTTGTCCAGTTCTAGGCTCCCCAGTTCAAAAGGGATGTGAACTAATGGGAGAGGGCCCAGCAGAAGGCTAGCAAGATGGGCAAGGGTCTAGAAAACTTGTGCTATGAAGAGAGTTTGAGGGCATGTTTAGTCTGAGGAAAAAAGGGCCAATGTACGTGAGGGGCAGTTACAAAGACAATGTGCCAAGCTTTTTTCATGAGTAGCAGACAATGTAACAAGGGGCATTGACCACAAATTGTTGCTTGAAAGTCTCCAGTTAAACATTAGGAAAATTCTTGACTATCGGGTAATGCAGAAATGGCACAGGTAACCCAGAGAGGTTGTGGAGCCTCTGTCCAAAAAGCTTGGCTAATCAAAGCCATGACTGATCTGACCAACATCGGCAATAGATCTGCTTGAAGTTGGAAACTGAACTAAAGACCTCCAGATGTTCCTTTGCAACAGCATTTCTGCGGCTTTAATGTAGAGGTTCCCTCTATCCATCCAAAGTAGACAATTGCTCAAAGCTAAGCAGAGAAGGTGTCTGCAGCTTCATGTCTTGTGTTAAGAAACAGAAACTTTCCTGGAGTCCTGAAAAACAGCTTTTCTCAAGTGGACCACTGGGCATGAATCTTTGATCTCACTGCATTGTTGGAGACAGTTAATTCCATGCAATTTGTCAAAGCATATCCCTCCAGAACACCAATTCCAGAATATCGCTTCTCAAGTATGTCATCTGGAAACGTCCTCAGCAGCAGTAGGCTTCGATAGTTTTCAGTTCTTGAAGAACAGCGTGACATGCAGGCAGAGTTAGAGAACTGTGGAGCTCACCAAGGCAGCAAGTGCATCACATCGCATCAGAAATAAGTTCCACCAGGCGAGGAGCAGCAGGGCAGGCAGAGTACAGGAAGGTCCTCTTGTCATCACAGGCTGGACACGTTCACGGTGGTAATTGTATGCTGGTAAGCATTTCCCCAGCCCCATTACAGGAATTTAGGGATCTGGTACAAACCTTTTTCATTCTGAGTCACTAGGTACCATTTGTCAGAAAATATGTGTAAGATATAGTGAACAGCAGCTAACATCACCACTGTGTGTTATTTCTGACCATAACATAACATTGAAGGAAATGAGGTTACACCATGTCCCTGCCAATGGATTAAATGATCTTTAAAGGTCCCTTCCAACCCAAACCATTCTGTGATTCTGTGAATGGTTGTACTGGGTGAGATCAAAGGAACATGTAGACCCTCACACCTGAGACATTTCTCATCATTCCAATCTCCCCAGATACCCACCCCGCACAACATCCCACCCATGTGGTGAAGCCTTCTTAAAGCACAAACCACATCAAGTTGGTGAAAAATGTCATGTGACTGGAGCAAAACCAAATAAGACACACATGGGAAACCATACTGAAAACAGCAATGTATTTTCTGTGTCACTGCCAATAATGAGAGACAGAAGCACAAGCACGTTCCTACTATCTCTATATGAAGCCTAAGAAGCCTTTGGCCTTCTCAGGTCTCAGTGACCTACTTGTCCCCCTGCATGGAGCCTGTAATGCTCATGGGATACAGCAGACATCCCCTTTAACAGGATTCCCTTGCACACTCTGCTAGTGAGCCCTGGGAGGCTGGAGAGAGCTAGAGCTGCTCCAGCTTCTGCTCCGGTAGGAAACCTCCTCCTGTGGGTCAATGGCCTGAAGAGCAGGCTCAGGGGCCTACTCAGATAGCAGCATCTCCTGTGCCTGGTCACTTCAGCTGCTCCTCCTCAGGTGATCAGGGTCCCTGATACCCTGACCAGGACCTGGAAGGTGCCCAGGGCCATGGTAGGGACCAGGAACGTCTGTATGAATGTGTTGCTCCTCTGAGCACACATCAGAGCTAAGGTGAAATGAAGTCAGTCCTGCATGTGGTAGGTAATTACTGGTGATTACTCTGCCCTGCTTCAACCTAATCAGCTTGCTGGGTGACTGGTTTCCAGACCCTCATAAAACACTGTAAATATTCCATAACATAGAATTTATATACATCTGTTCAGTGTTTATATACACATCAATGTTTGATGTGTTACCAACTGTCTCTAAACACTATGTCACACAGGTGACAGACTTGGTGACAAGCAGCTTTGCTTGGACGTGCTTCTGAAGTTAGGTTCCTCTCATTTATAATGACCAAATATGACCTGGTGCTGAGAAAGTCAAAGATTTCTGTCCATCTGCTGCATCTGTTACTTATTTTCAGAGGAATTAGCATATATTCCCTCAAAATCTCCAGAGGAAGAACATCCTGCCTAGTCACTAGTACAAAAGAAACTGATTGCACAGCAAACCCATTCAGAACAAACACCAGTTTTGCTTTCTTTTCTTTTGTTTGACAAAACTCCCTCAGATAGGTGCTATAGCACTAGGATGCTTCCTAGTTAAAGACAGTCTGGTGCTGTTTCAAGCTATATTCTCCCTTGCATGACTACCTGTTATCTGATAAACACTACTTGAGGAAAGGGGGTTTTTAGCAATTTCTGTGCCAGGCATTGGGACCAGCCTGTTCTTGCAGAGGGAGGTGGAAGTGGCTGAGCTTGAGCAGGTAAGTGTAGGAGGATCGCTGACTTTCCAGGCTTGCAGCTGGTGGGATAGATGGGGAAAAGCTGTGGCTGTGGTTTCTGGGAGCAGCTATTTAGCACTACCCACTGCTCCAGTATGCCTTCCCACAGCGGTAATCTGACCTTGCAGAGCTCTGGCATAGGCAAAGCCATTTTGCTGTGATCATTATGTGATTATTGTCCCCTGCTTCTGAACACTGCTGACTACAGCAGGCTTTTCTTAAACAGTAGGGTTTTGTTTTACTCCCTTCCTTCCCTTCCCCCAGGTCTTCAGAGAATTTTACTCCCAAATAATTTGCTTTTCCAGCTGCTATACAAAACTTAACCTCAGCCCATTTGAGAGGATATGAAACAGCAGCTGTGCGTCCATCTCCTGGCTGAAAACAATGAGAATCTGTAAGGCTTGCTCAGCTGTGAGAAAGCCAGAGCAGAAAAAAAGCATCACGCGGAGATAGTCTCATAAATTTGAGAACAAGCAGACAGCCATATCAGCCTAGAGCAAAGGTCCAGCTGGTATTTGTTGCATGATTGTACGTTGGATGCTTTGTGAAAATCCAATTTCACTTTTTCCATACTATTTATAATATTATGTAAGCATATCATCTTCCCGCCTGGTTTTTTCTTTCCCAAGGTGAAAGATCATAGTCCGGACAGCTTGTCTCTCCAGTGCTCCCATCAATTTTGTCATCCTTCTCCGTACCCTTCCTAATTGCACAGGCCAAAACTGCAGATAGCAGGTGGTTTGTGGGCCTGGTACAATGATTTCTGTTTTGTTCTCAGTTGATCCTGATAATTCCTGATACTCTGTTTGCCTTTTGTGGCCACCAGTGAGCACTGTCTTGACGTTTGGAGGCACCTATTCACTATTCTGGTAGCCTTCCTACCTCCTAATCCTGGTCCTCCTTTCAGAGTCTGAATTTCTATAGGGTTGGTCTATGTATGGCTCAGAGTCATCGTATGGACAGAGAAGTTGACATTCTGTTTCTTCTGCACAAAGGGTTTTTACAACTGGTGATTATACGGTCTGCCTTACAAGGACGACATCTTAGTGGCTTTCAGCAAAATGACAGTGAGTGAGACTCAAGAGTGGCACAGCCCAGCTAACAGAGCAGTGGAGAGACGGGTAAAGCAGCAAACTTTTATTTGGGGGTGAGCAGCTCTTCACCGAGTATCAGAGTTGTGCCATTACTCAGACTCTTCATGTTCCCAGCAAACATCAGCGGAAGAGCTGGCCGAGGGGCTGACATTCAGGATGCCCTTTCTGTCACCCACCAAAGCAGCTGAGGAGCTTCTGTTACAGAGCAGGGGAGTGGGGTGGGCAGGCTAAGACGCCTCCGGGTAAGACAAAGAAAAAAGAAAGCAAGTGGCAAAAGGGGGAGGGAAGGGGAGGAAAGGAAAATCAGGATTAGGTGCATAATATTAGCACTAGCAACAACTGTATCCTAAAAAAAAGAGCAATGAGGTGATATCTTCCTAGCCTGACACTCATCTGTGACAGATGCACAAATCCCACTTCTGGGCAGATTTCAGTGCTGTAAATGGAAATATACTGGTATGGAATTTGTATAAACCTGTTCACTTTAAGCATTAGACTTTTCAAGGTTAAGACAGCCCACTGGATTACCATAGGATTTTCTGAGTGCCAGAGTCACTGCAGTGAAGTTACCAACAGGATACGTAGCAGAATTTTCTAGTGACATTTTCTGAACTAACTTTTTATGTTGCAGAAAATTTCCTTTTGCACCCTCAGGAAACTTGTCAACAGCCTCATTATTTTATGTTGGCAGATAGATTTCCTTGGTGGTCAGCCTAAAAGTTTCCTTAATTGCTCTCTGCATCCATCTGAGATGCCCAGGGAAGGATACAAGTCCCTGCTCCCCCTGAAGGGCAAATCAGTTGTGTAAAGCAGAACAGCTCCAGCAGGAGACAATGACAGCGACGTGCCAAAAGAAAGCCAGCAGCCAGGGTGGTTTACATCTCAGTCAGGACTGTGGCCTCAGAAAATATATGTTACATCTGCTGCAGCTCAAGACACAATGCCAACTTCACCCCATCACTGCTTTGCTGAACAACACAGGAGTATGCTGCCTTCCTTGCAAATCAGTCCCTCAGGTCTCTCAAAGTGCCTGCTGCTCCCTGAGAGGTGCCTCCAGGTGGACACTGTCTTGCAGGGTACCTCGTAGGGTCTCACAGCAGACTCATCCCATGATCCCACACTGCTGTCTGCCTCTTATGTTAGCTAAGCTTGGACTTTACCTCTCTGGGGTCTGATCCCAAAGCCTTCATGTGTGCTGAACTGCATTTTTCCCAACAGTACCGCGCTGACATCGGGGCTGTGCTGCTGGCAAGGGGGTGGGGGGAGCAGGGCCTATGAGACCACAGTTGTGAGGCCCTAACAGCAAGGCTCAGATGATTCCTCCCCTCCTGGGGCTCCTGACAGTAGCTTACAGTGTGAACTGCTGAATTTGACTTTACTGACAAAGAGTTTCTGAAGGGGAATATTTTCAACCATCTGCTCCACTATTACTGGAATGCTGCATTTGAGCTCAGGAGATCCCTGGACATCCATATGGGACAGCAGCTCTCTATGAGCCCATCAGCTGCATCTATTTTAAACTTTCTCTCAGAGATGTTCATTTATGGCCACTATGGACTGATGTTTTTCTCAAGGCCTTTGCACAAGCCCTTATCAGGTGACAGGCAGCCTTACTCCACAGATAGAGTGTCAATGCAAAATGACCCTCATTCTCCATAAAGCAGTGAGTAATTCATCTTCCTCACATCAGCGTCCCACTTTGATCCTGATAATCCAGCAGGCTTTGTAGCAGTGGCTGTCAGTGGGGATTTTTTCGCAGCCTCTGCTCCTCCTGCATGCGTCCTCCCCCAGCTCAGAACTGCTAATTCGTTCCTTTCCCCATTATGTATCTACCCCCTCCGCCCAGGACAGGCAGGAGCGGCTAGCACCACCCAGAGATGCTTAGCTTCTGCTCCCATCTCCTCCTCCACTTCTGGGTTGGTTGGGTTTTTTCTTGGAAGATTCTTCAAAAAACATATGCATGGGTGGTAGCCACAGGCTGGGCTCACACAGAGTGACAAGCTAGGTCCCTGTGGGGTGGGCCGCAGCAGCTCAAAACCTGGGCCACTCTGCACCGTCCCCCTCCACTTACCCCCTGCCAAAGAGACCAGCAGCTCCTGGGGCTGGTGGACCCCAACCCGGGCTGCCTTCCCTGCCTGGGGAGCAGGCTGGGGCAGCTGCGGTCTGGCCATGTTTGGGGGCTTCCAGACTCCAGCTGGGGACTGCCAGTAGTCCCTGAAGTCTTCAACTCTCTGGGAAGGTATGGCTTTGCACTGCCTCCTCCCAGTACAGCTTGTGCTCCTGGGTTTGGGAAATGCTGCCTGCGGATGCTTTCTTCTCTGCAGCACAGCCAGCTCCCCACAGCATGGTGCGCAGGTATGAGTGATAAGCCATGTGCCATGAGCAATAGTAATGAAACAACATACCACTTTACAGATTAAATACAGTAAATTATTTCTTCAAAACTAAAATTAAGCTTTACGAAGCTCTCTCGAGGTGGGCTATTAGTTAGATTGTCATTTGGAGATTATCATTGTAGTGTTTCCCAGGAGTTTCCCCCTCAGATTTCTCCTGACCTTTCTTCCCCAGACCTGATGCCGAGTTGTCATTTCCTCCACCCCCACATCCTCTGCCACCTTATCACTTATCCCTTTTCCTCACACACATCCATCTCACTTTCCTCCTCCCAGACTCCTCCCTGCACTCCCCAGCACAGTTTCAACCCTACCTCAGCACTATGGTTACTCTTACTTCCATCCTCTCTCACTTAACCAGCTTATTCATTTTTTCTGCAACAAGAGTCGCATGAAGGCGAGTTCAGCTGCTCGCATCACACTTAATGCACTGGGGCCCCAGCTCTGTATTTGATCTGAACATGTTCATGGGCTGCTCCTGCTCCACTTGGCTGAGAGAAGGGACATGGCCTTCTGCAATGCTGCTGGTTCTGGAGCAAGCTTGGAGCAAGCCTTGCCTCTGCCTTCCTCACCAGGGAAGGGATTCATGGACTGGGGCCTCTTGCTGATCTCCAAAAAATGGGCTTTCAGGTCCACAGGCATTGCTTTAATTTGTTGGTTTACAAGAGGAGTGACACCCCCATCCACCCCAAACTAAGGCCTGACTGACCGCTGGAAGTACCTGGGCAGCTGCTGTGTTCCCCATGGGACAGCACATCCCAGGAGGGCATGGCGAGCACCCAGGCACTGGGTTGGCACAGCGTCGTTGCACGGACTTCAAAGGGGCCACTCTTTGATTTATACTCCTGCCAGGGAGAGCACGCTCGGGCCTGCTTCTGATTTTTAACATTTCAGCTGAGAAAGGAGCTGTGCCGGAGCAAGTCTCTCTGGGGTAAGAATAGCATCTGCCGTCTTAGGACACAACACAGTTGTCCAGCTCCTACGTGGCAGCACGTTGCGCTGAGATATAGAAGGCAACCTACCCGCGGAGGAATGTCTTCGAGCGCTATTAGTGGAAGCGTATCATCTACACAACCAGGCACGACCCCGCGCAGGAGTCTTGCAAGAGCGGGGCTATTTTGAGCTTTTGACACTGAGGATGAAGGGAGACAAATGACGGGCTGATCCTCCCGGCATGGGCAACCTCCAAAGCTCTCTGCGGCCTCGTCTCCTCCTCTGGGAAATGACTCTTGTGAAGGCTGATGGGCGATTTGGTGGGACCTCGGAGCCCAGGAGGCGGGGGCCAGCAGGGAGCTGTGAATTTGCCGGGGACGCAAGGCCAGGCCTCAGTCCCATCAGCATTGCCCAGCCGTGCTTACGGCAAGTCCTGCCTGAGGGTGTGCACCTGTCCCTGAGCTCAGGGCATGCGGCTGCCTGCTTTATTTTCGAGCACATCCTTGAGAGCTAGAGAGATACCAGAGGGTATGTAACTGTGTGCAGGTGAAACACAAATCCTTTGCAGCCAGGAGGGTGTTCACCTCTTGCCACCTGAAGCTCTCTATCTCTGAGTGATTCTTTGGCATCATGGATGTTTGAGAGTCCCCTTTTCCTCTTCCCAGCCATTGCAAATCCCCTCCCTGACTTATTCCCTTTCGTTTAACATGCTCTTTCTTGATCTGGTATGGATTTCTTTCATTCCAATTTATTTTTATGTCTCATTTATTTTTATTTCTTTTTCATTTTCATTGCTTTGTGAAAACCAGATCTGCACATTAAGCTCTCTGGGGAAAAAACCCCCACTCTCCCAGAAAAGTTTTCCAGCTGGATCAACTGGTCAAGTCAGTCTCCCTCGGGACTCCAAATTCAGCTGGACCAATGCACAGCAGCAGTGTTAGCAGACAGGAACAAGTGGTCAGGGAATTGAATTTGTATTAGGTAGCTTATAAAGTGCTGCCACTAAATGCAATCCCACACCCTTAGGGGATGGATCTGATGCTAGCTCTTGGGAGAAGGCCCCTTGGCATGGTCCCAGCCTCCTGAGCCGTTCCCAGGCATGTCCAGCACTCCTGCAGATGAAGTCTCTGTTGGTTCAGCTGGCAGACCAGAGGTACAACCATTAATTCATGGGCAAGTTATTTTTCCAGCAGCGTAGTAAGTTAAACTGACTCCTCCTACAAGCCCCAGCAGTCTGGCTTTGCCAGGCACCGCTACGCTAGTTGGGCATCCCCCTGTGTCTATCACAAGACAGTACAACTGTGTGTGGGCAGTGTGAAGAGCCCCTCCTCGGCTGCTCACCTGAAGATCAGTCTGGCGATAAAGAGAAAAGCTTTACCCCCCCCATCTTGGTGCCATGTGTTGAGGCTCAGGTTCCTACAGAGCAGCTTTGCCAGGTTGCGACTCAACCAGGATCTTAAAACCTTCTCACTGGTGTGGCGGGCTGTGTGATGGGGATGTCGGACAGGGCCATGTGCTGCTCTGAAGCTCTCCAGCAGCGGAGTGCTCCTGTTTGTGCTGCCCTGAACTGTCACGGCTCAGCATGGGCTAAGCTTCCTTTCAGTAACTTGAGCTGTGAAGCTTTGTGACCATGGCCATGCATTTCTTTCAATTTGTTTCATTCTTATTGCATGAAATTGGCAGCACACAAAGCGGACCACAGGCTTTCCACAGAGCTGCACTGCTACCAGCAGGCCCTGAGCCCAGTTCTGTAGTTGTGTTCTCAGGATCCTCAACTCCAAACTAGCCAGACCGATCTACATGCATGGCATTTTATGCCAATGCAGGCACCATGGTCTCCAGATACGGTCCACCTGGGGACTCAAGGCTGCCAGGTGGGAAAGCCAGGCTCCCCCACTGGCCATTCAGCCAACCTCGTCGTGAGTCAAAGCCAAAGCATTAAACCAAAAGAAAGCAAATTCCCCTTTTTGAAATGGGAGAGGTCTCCACTGCCAGCAGAAAGGAGCTGGTGGGGTGAGGGTAGTGATTATCCTGCTAAAGCCGCATCCCTGCAGAGCCCCATTCCCCAGGGACTGCCGGGGCTGCTGTGCTCTGACCACTGTGCTTGAGCAGGTGGGAAGGAGTCTCAGAAGACCAGGGACTGTGTAGCTGGGGCAAGAGCAATCAGCAAACTCAGTACTAAAAGTGGGAAAGAGGGCTGGGAGCCTTACATGACATATTCAAGCTGATGCCTGGATACTCTGGAATGATTAATGACAGTCCCCTGATTAGGGTTGCTAGACTTTCCTAGCAGTTAGTAATTTCCTGTTGGTTTTGCACAGCTACTCCTAAGCAAATTACAGCTGTTTTTCTACAGGTCTATGATGTAGACTATCGTACCGTGCAACCAGTCATTTGACACTGTGGGCTAAGCTCAGTGACATGTCCTAAGAGCAAAGCAGGAGTTCGGATTGCATCCTGAAGCACAGCAGTGTGCAGTGAGCCGCTGAGAACAAGATGCAGGCAATCTTCTGGAAAAGCACTGCTTCCAGGCAGCAGGAGCTGAAACAGAAGACATCCCTTAGGAGAGCAAAAGAGCAACACATCCAGATCTGTCCCAATTGGTGTGAAAAACTAGCATTCAATTCTGATTCCCCAAAATCACAGGCTGATAACAGCGGATGGAGGCCCCTTTTGAAAGGATCATGGTGTGGGGACAGTTTTGGGGGAAACTAAGGGCTAGACTGACTGAGAAGGTTTATCAAAGTTCCAGGCTTCTCAGACAAGCTGAAGATCTTGCAGCTCATCAGCTCAGCATCTCATGAGGTTATTTTTTGGGCAGAGTGATAGGAAAGCTTGGGCCATTGCATAACGATCATTATTAAACACTCCTAAGGAAATGTGAAAACCCGTTTCTAACTAGGGCAGTAGTTCACAGACCTCTGGAAAACAAAGTGAGAGGAGAAATCGGTAAGCCCAAACCCTGCTCCACCTGGCAATAGTTCTGTTTATCTCAGACCAGGAATCTGAGGGCAATAGTTACTTATCTGAGCAAAACAGAGTCCCTGTACTGGTGTTTGCAAATGATCTGCTTCCCAGGTCTTGGACAGAATGAATGACTTGACTGATGACAGCAGAGTTGGTCTGCAAGCTCTCTGGTTTGAGGACACAAGCAAGGAAGTGCAACAGGCTTTACAGCACCTTGGCATTTGACTTATTCATGATGAACGGTTGTGAAGGTTTGAGAATAGGAACCAAAGCCTAAACATGATTGTCCCAGTGGGTTCAGAGAAACATCTGGGTATGAGGGTGGATTCATAGTTTGGACCATCAAAATGAGATCTCATTTCCAAACTAGACTTGTAGATTAAACCCACTCAGAAGCTGAAAATGCTGAATGTGTTCACTGTTCCAAAAATCCCTATTTTAAACTGCATTTCGTATATGAAAGACAGTATACTCCCTTTTTTGGATACCAGTATGTGGCAGTAAGGGCCCTCCATATCTCCACATGCATGTACAAGTCTTCTGTATTCGGTAACAAAAGGTGGGAATGGATGGACTCACAGCCTCATTCCCTTGTGCAAGTGTGATGCTTGCATAGACTTGCTAACTCAGAAACATGGCAACTCATCAGAGTGTCCTGGAGTGTGGATTTGAGAAAGGACACAAGAAGATGTGGCTGAATGCAGGAGATAAAAATGAGACGCCCAACTTTCATGATTGCATCTGCAATCCTGTAATGCCCCAGCTGTTAAAGGATGCCAGGAAAACTGTGAGTAACTGAGAGACCTCCTACCCCGATATCAGATGCTCTAAATCTTGCAACTGGAAAAAAAAAAAATTCACCAGTGGACTAAACTACCTAGAAAGGGATGCTGTGTGGTACACTGACAACAACTCCAGCAGCAATAACCAGATCTAGATTTAGCAAGAAACCCCTGAAAGACTCCTCTTCGTGGCACTACTAAACTACTGGGTGAAGCTACAAGAAACTGCACATCCCACCAGAGAGCTGTGAGGTCAGAGCCTAGAAAACACATGGAAGCATTGCAGACACTGTCCCAACGATTCTGAGCCCTACTCCCACACTTTGGGAGCCCACCTTGCAGCACCAGTCAATCCAGCCAGTGAGTACAAGTTCATTGGCATCCACGTGAAGGAAGAAACAATGGGCAGGGTCCTGTGAGCCCCATCCTAGACAGCAGGCTAAAGAGCTCAAACAAACTGAGCTTGTGTTTGTGAATAACAGAAGGGCCCAGGCAGCAGGGAGAACTGTCAGTGATGAGAGAAACATCTGTGCTAGAAAATACACTGCTATCAGCTTTTGCTAGAACAAATGAAAAATCAGACACTTTTTAAAGCATGTGTGCATTGAGTTTCCACTGGGGGCCAGAGGGGAGTGATAAGGGGGTGGGAGGGGGTTTGAACCCAATGACCTCCAGAGATCCCTTCCAACCTCAACCATTCTGTAATATGTGGAAAAAAGAGAAATGTTAGAGGCCTTTGATCTCCTGGAATCCAAGCAATGACGGATTGATGGACTGCTCTGTCAGTTGGCTTTGCTGTGCTCTGCAGGCATGACAATGTCTTTGCCAACCTGGGGAGCCATGCCACACCACCTTAGTTTCTGTAGTGGTTCCTAGATGGTACCTCTGGCACTGAACTCTCAAGGTTTTTGCTCTCAAACTGAGAAATCATTTATAGTTCATGCAGCCTGAACTAAGGATGTGAGTCTCCAGGTTATCTGATGCAAGGAAGTGATGTACTAATTGGCTGCAACAGGGGACTGTTCGTTTGGACCAGGTTGTGTTCAGCAGGGGGTCCCATCTATAGCACAGCTCTACCTCCCTTTCTGCACATTGAAGTACAAATCCCAGGTCAGGTGGGCCAAATGTGTCTGGCACATAGGATCACAGTGCAAAGGGGTATGGTGCAGTGTTACAAATGAGTAAACTGTTGACCTGGTGTGGTGGCAGCCAAGTGATTAAGGCTCCTGATTATTTTATGGTAATGGAAGAAACAGGTCTGCCATGCAATAGGAGCAGCCCATGCATAGGTAATGTTGCACTGGCAAGAGTTAGGCAGAGACATTGACCATGATGGTAGGGCCATCCTGACTCTTCGACAAGGAGCATGAGTGCACTGGATGAAGAGGAATGGAAAAAACTGGGAGTCTAATAGGGAGCCATGGTGAAATCTTCAAAGGTGTCATGGGAGGGACAGGTATCTGCTGGTTTTATTAACCTCTTTGTAGTTGAAAACTGAGAAAGAGGTGACGCCCATCACTTTTTCAGACAGGAGTGACAGAACATCTTGGGTTTCTCCTCTCCCATCTTTGTTACTGACAGCAGAAGCAGGCCAGACTGCTTCCTGAGTGCTGGTGTGGCTGTGTCCTGGAGCGAGGTAAGGTGAGATCCATTTGGATATACCTTTCCTAGGCACACAGACATGAAGCAGTCAGCTGGAACTTCCCAACAGCGTCAGCATCCTATTTGACTCAGCATCTAGTGCTGTGCACAAACTAATTCATCTTCTCAGAACACTGGGATGTCTGCACAAAGGTATCCCATTCATTCTCTAGCCCTTACTGTGCTGCCTGGTATGTCTCCTCAGCAGTCTTCACCAGTGCCGAAGTATCTGGTTTTTCTCACTACATGAGATCCTGCAGTTTCAACTACACCACACATACACCACAAAGTAGCTGAACACGCGTTTCTCTCTGGGAAACATCAAGCAGAATTATGGTGCCCAGTGCCACTGGGGAGATAAGTTTCAAGCAGCTACTCGGATCTTGCTGCTAACATTACAGACCATTTGATAACTACTTCCAATGTAACAAGTATGTGAGACACCTAAGTTCAAGTCCTCATCTGCTCAGAGCTGCAAACTGGATAGCTCAGAAGTGGGCAAACTTTCTGAAATGCAGTTTGACTACAAGAAGATTAGAAATTCTTGATTTGTAATGCACACAGATGGCTGTGGGCTCACAGGCTAGACCAGTCTTGTTCTCCCATGCAGAGATACAGCAGTGAAACTAGGCATGAATGCTGTAATTTTGTTCACATTGCATGTTTGACGTGCTCATACAGTAGTCTCTTCTCAGCTTCATTTAACAAGGTCAGGATATCTGCTTTCAAGCAGAAGGTACGGAGGAAGCCTGTCAAACACCTAGATTTTAAGGCCAGGACAAAATTGCTCAAACATGATCATAGCAGCAGTAAGACTTGAACCCACAGTTTTGACTATGCTTAACTTAGAAAGAAAATGTCTCTCATCTGAACACCAACATTTGGAGCATCTGAAGTTGCAGATCTACTTTATTGACACTGGTACAGCAGCAGAGTGACAGAAAATGTTTGTGTCCATAAGCAAATGGAAGAATACTTCCTACCAGTGTAGCTCTAGCTACCGCAAATCCACAGCTGGAAAGATACTTCGTTTAAGTTCTGGTTATCCCAGAGGAAGCTCATTTTTCACTTCCTAACACCACCTGGAAAGGAGAGGCTTTGTTTAGTCCACACATGTCAAGATGAGTCTTTTGTTCCCTAAAATCATCTGTCTCAACGCGCCACCCAGCTAGGATGCACAAGCGGAGCCCAGGTCAACGTAGCGGTGTCTGTAACCCTTAAGACCACACATCATCAAATGTCATGCTGTCGGACTGATGGGTTGAAATGGAGAAACATATCTGTCGGTTTTTCTGAAGCGCTGCTTTACTGTTGCAGTGCTTAAACAACCTGCACCCCCATCCTCTGGGACAAGGAGTATCCCAGCATTTCTAAAAGTGAATGTAAAGCATGGAAGGGAGTAAAAGGATGTATTGATCCATTGGATCTATTAAAAGATTTAGGCATTACAATGCTTAATTTTTAGGCCTCCCAGAGCAGAATCCAGAACTCATGCCAGGTGCCCAGGCTCCATATATACTACACAGTATCAGGCACCTCAAAGTAGGATCTAAAACTGTAGCATATTGCACAGTTGCCCATAGTCAGCATGTTCAACCTGCCTTTACCTGGGGATACCCCATAGGAGATATCTGAAATCTTGCCCCTGTCTAGGGGGGCATTCAGTTAGAGATTCAGCATTCCCTCTATAAGGTAATCTCATGTCCAGAGACTTTGCTCAGGAACCTGGACTCAGCCTTCCAAGTGCTTCCCCTGGGGTCTTGGCAAGATACCCTGACAAGCACTGAGGAGTCAAAGCCTTTTACTGGAGCATGGCATTAAGTGACTCACTGAAAGTTGCACACCAGCCTCTGGCAGAACCAACGTCTATTGAGTCTCAGGCCAGAGCCTTCAGGAGAAAGCATGTTCCCCATAGCGTCTCTTCTAGAGTTAAAATGCTGTACAAGTAAGAGGATGCTGCGGGTAAGAAGAAGGTAACCTGGAGCCAAGGTTCCCCATTTCCTGGATATGTGCTCTAGGCACTAGTAATTTTTCCAAAACATGGACTGAGGATATTTTACCTCCAACCACAAACTGAGCTAGACTAGTGCAGTCAAAAGGTGTTACACCTGCTCAGATCACACTAGGAAAAATAGGCTCTAGATCTTGTACCAAACAGTCTTGGGTTGGAGATAGACAACTGCCCAGGAAGCTCAGCTAAGGACACAGTGCTGCTGCATATTTCTCAATCAGAACGTTAATTCTGCCTAAGGCTCTCAGGAAGTTGTTTTAGGAATGCTCAGTTAGGTTGGCTCTCATTAGTTTCACTTTATGAGGCAGTTTCTCAAATCTGAAACGAATGTGATGAAACTAGCCAGAAGGCTCATGCTTGGCACCAGAGCCTGAAATGCCAGAGTCATAGAATCATAGTATCACAGAATGGGCTGGAAGGGACCTTCAAAGATCACCTAGTCCAAAACCCCTGCCATGGACAGGGAAATCTTTCACTAGATCAGGTTGCTCAAAGCCCCGTCCAACCTGACCTTGATCGCTTCCAATGATGGGGCATCCACAACTTCTCTGGGCAACCTGTTCCAGTGTCTCACCACCCTCATCGTAAAATATTTCTTCCTTGTGTCCCACCTAAACCTACCCTCTTTCAGTTTAAAACCATCGCCCCTTGTCCTGTCACTACAGGCCCTGGTAAAAAGTCTTTCTCTGTCTTTCTTATAAGCCTCCTTTATATATTGAAAGGCCAGAATAAGGTCTCCTTGGAGCCTTCTCTTCTCCAGGCTGAACAACCCCAACTCTCTCAGCCTTTCTTCAAAGTCCCTTCCTTCCAGAACTGTCCTTTCTGAGTGACGGCTATACCCACCGGCAAGGCACAAATTTACTGCTTGACTTGCTTGAGCAAACAGTACAAACTGCACACCTGCCTCCTGCAATAAAGGCTTACCTTTGTAGAAGGGGCTTCTCGGGTTTTAGCCCTGAGCTTGTTTACTTGACTCTCAGCAATATCTGCCCTTTCCTCAGCCTCTTCTAGCTTATGCTGTGCTTTTCTGAATTTGGAGAGATTAGTATTGGCTTGTTCATCCTGAAATGGCAGAACAAAAGGAACTAAAAACCATCTGGCAACATGCTGGGGCACAGAGCCAACTTTTAAACTGACAGTCCTAGAAAATGGTAAATAAGTATTTGCTTCAGTTTAGTGACTCACAGCTTCCTCAGCTTGTCTTTTGTAGGATTTGATTTTCATCTGCAGTTTATCTACCAGATCTTGTAACCTCATCATGTTCTTCCTGTGTTCTTCATTCTGTGGAAAGGGAATGTGCAATTATACGTCCCTGGGAGACAAAACATCAGGAGAATTGCTTTCTATTTATACCCACCTGGAAAGTAAGCTCTTTGACACGCCGTTCATATTTGCGGATGTTTTTCATAGCCTCTGCAGATTGTTTATGTTCTTCTTCCAGCTCAGCTTCTAACTCTCGGATCTGGTGAATCAATCAACAATCGGCTTGAGCCCTAACACAGGACTCAGAGAAGAAAGGTGAGTTGACACCCATGTTCAGTGCTGGTACCCACCCTGGCCTCCATCTTCAAGAGTTGCTTCTTGCCTCCCTTCAGTGCCAACTGCTCAGCCTCACCCAGACGGTGCTGCAGGTCCTTCACTGTCTGGTCCAGGTTCTTCTTCATCCTCTCCAGGTGGGCGCTGGTGTCCTGCTCCTTCTTCAGCTCTTCTGCCATCATGGCTGCCTTGGAAGGGAGATGACACAAGACAACTGGAAGAATGTGAAAGAACAGTGCATGCTGTGCACCATCTGAGGATTTATTCCTGGTTCCTGCTGACCATTCCTGCCACCGCATTTCCTGCTTCATTTTTTTCTGTGACATGATAGTGGCAGAAATATGATAGGAAATAGTAGGAAAAAGGATGGGAAAATATCTGCCTTGCTGCACACGCAGAGCTTGGAACGACAGAAAGGGTGAATGCTCTATCCCACTGTATGGCCATTACTGCAACCTTCATTGACACCCAGGTGCCGTGGGGCAGAGCAGGAGGCACAGCAACGCTTGGGGGCAGGGCATGGCACAGCTGAAAGGCTTCTCTGCATAACACACGTGGAGTGTGACGGAGTCTGCGTGCTGTGCCTTAGTGCATGCCCTATTATTGCCACAATAGCCTGGATGGCTAGTGTTACAAGACAGAAAATAGTTTAAAACAATCTATGTTATTTAAGACAAAACTAGAATATATTTTGCTCTCAAACATTTGATTCCTACACAAATTAAGCATTTTGGTGAAATACTGAGTGACATTACTTACAAATAATGTCAAATTCAACAAATTGCTTTGGCAGCAAAATACCTGAAGAAGTCTAAATTGAAAAATGTGAGAATAAAATAATGGCATTAGAAATTTTACATATATATAAAAATATCTGTGTGTGTATAATTCATTGTAATGCTCTATTTCTGTTTTAATCAAACAATACAAATGATCTAATTTTTTTTTCATTTTCATGAGCAAGTCAAGAAGTCTTCCTTCTATTTTAACTCCAAATAATGTTTTTAAGTGTTAAGATTTTGTTTTGGTCCTATGCATCAAAAATCATTAGCAGGTTGGGTCCCATGATACACCAGCCCTATTGCCTGGCTGAGCTTCACTGGCCTTGCACAGGAGGATATAGCACCAATTTTGAATGGAAATTCACAATTCTCATTTGAAACGTTCTTAAATAGAATTTTGAAAAGATAAATATTTAAATACATTAGACACTTCACTGGTTTCAATACTGCAGGATTTTTTTGTAGTTTGCATTTTCATGCAGCACTTGAGAAAGTTATTTGTTTTAGACTGACTAAATGTGGGTTTAGTTCATTATGATGACAACAGCCCCAATAACTCATCTGTCAGCAGGACAAGTTCCCCATTGCTCTAATCCTCCTCTGACACATAGCCTCTTCAACCAGGCTCACAGACTGGTTCTTTGTCCAGCTTGTGACAAGAGTATTGACATTAACTCCCAGCAGCAATGCCTTTGGGGAGCCCTGAAAATTCAAAGAGAAAAACACAGTAACATCCTCACATCTGTGATTGCCTTCTTTGCTCTTTCTTCAGCATTTCTTGCTTCATTAGTAATATCTTCCATCTCAGTTTGGATTTGTGCCATATCAGTTTCAAGCTTCTTCTTTGTATTAAAAAGGCTGGTGTTCTATGAAGGAGAAAAAGAGAGGTTTCGAGTGTCTGTCTTTGGTCTCTTACACATAGAGCCCATGAATTAGTATTCATTCTTCCTCTGTGAGTCTTTGGACCCAAAAATATCTCTGTCTTAGCAAACTACCTGAGTATGGAGGAGCTGCACACGTTCAGTGGCATCCAGAAGCTCCTGCTCAGCCACTTTCCTCGACTGCTCCGTCTGTTCCAGGGCTGCCCGTAGCTCCTCAACTTCAGCCTGCAACAGGCTTGCTCTGCGCTCCACCATGGCCACCTGCTCCTTCAGGTCCTCCTGTGTCCTGAAAGCATCGTCCAAGTGCAGCTGCATGTCCTAAATATGAAGAGCCAATTTTGTTCTAATGAATTTCTCGGATACTGTGCTTAAAAATAAATCATCCAGAAAGGTAAACCAAGACCTTGAGAACTCCCTGGAAGCTGTGCAGGTGTTTCTGTGCCTCGGCAGCCTGGCGGTTGGCATGGCTCAGCTGGACCTCCATTTCATTCAGGTCTCCCTCCATCTTCTTCTTCAGCCTTAAGGATTCACTTCTGTTCCTGATCTCAGCATCCAAAACACTCTGCATTTTCTCCACAGTCCTTTGATGGTTCTTTTTTAACTGGCTGATCTCCTCATCTTTCTCAGCAATCTTTCTGTTGATTTCTGATTTAATCTGAGTCAGTTCTTGATTGACACCAAGGATTTTGACCTCTTCACGCTCAAGAGCTGCCTTTAAAAGGAAAAGGGGAAAAACAAACACAAAAGTAGTATTTCAGAGCACAGAATCATTCTGATGTCACTCAGTGACTTCACACAAACTGCTAAAATCATTCTGATGTCACTCAGTGACTTCACTGCTAGTTTGTGGCAATCAACCTTGCACACAGCCACTGCCCAGGAGAGAGCACAGAAAGCTGTTCAGGCTGCTCTCTACTTGTTCCAGTAATAATTAAACTAACTCACCTCTGCCTCTTCCAGAGCTAACCGCAGCTCAGATTTTTCTACTTCAGCTTGCTTTTTGGCTTTCTCAAGGTCTCTGATCATTTTGCCATTTTCAGTAATTTGTTCAGTCAGATCAGCTATTTCCTCTGTGAGATAAGAATGACATCAGCCTGTGGTAGCCAGAGAAGCTGAACTCTATGCTTTGTGACTGTGTTCAACACCTCTTTTGTATACCTGCATATATACACATGCATACACATATGTACGTGTATACATGGTTGTATATGTGTATGTATATGTATGTACAGATAAAAACAGATAGAGCCAACTCATGCAGGATGACATAAACACGGGGGCATTGGTGTGGTTTCACAGCCCTCCTTACAGAGAGCCTGGAAGATACCTGCATGTGTTTACGTCTCTGGATAGGCCATCAGGGTAACACTATAGGTCTTGTCATCATAGGTTCACAGTGTATCTGTAGAATTCACTTTCACAAGCTATACAGCCTCTTGAGGGCATCACCTTTATCTGGGAGTGGCACCTAAATGCCCTTGATCTTACATCTCTGCAGCAGATAATGGAGAGCCAGGACATTTGCTTTAATAGCTTAGTCACTTTACAAACTTGCTTGACAACTTTTGGCGAGACATTTATATTCTCCAATAAAATGGAGAGAATAGTATTGACAGAGTCCTGTAACTCAGTGTACCTCGTGCAGACATGAGCGTGCTTGTAGAGCATGCCTTGTTGTGGTAGGACTGTGAACGGCTAATGGGAAACCAGAGACAAACACTTACGCTTGAGGGTCTTGTTTTCCCGTTTGATTGTTTCAAGCTGATCTAAGGTTTCCTCATAGGCATTTTTCACTTTGAAAAGCTCAGTGTTCAGTGAGCGCGACTCTTTAGAGAGAGCTTCCCGCTCCAGCTGGCTCTCTTCATACCTTCCCTTCCATTCTGCCCCAACCTGAAAGACATCATGTTTCATTCCCTGCTAGTACTGAAAATGTTATTTTATTTGTGGCTATTTTCTGTACTAGATAAATACCGCAGTCTCTGAAAACAGGACAAATTCCTATTGCCATGCTCTAGAGGAGCTTATAACTGTTAAACTCAACTTGATTTCAGTATTGACTTAAGTAGGGAGTATTAGTTTGGCCTTCTAGGAAGGCTAGACTTAAAAGATACCGTGCTCACTTATCACCTTATCAAGGTTCTGCTGTTTCCTGTCAAGGGCAGCTGCCAATGTGTTTGCTCTCTCTATGTCCACTGTCAGATCCTCCACCTCCCTCTGCAACTTCAACTTCATCTTCTCCAAGGAGGCACACTTTGAATTCACAGTCACCACCTGCTGCCCCGCTTCCTGGAGACGCTGAGAGAGTTTCTTCCTTAAGGAATATAAATAAAACAAGCATATGATTCAAAAAATAAGTGTATTATGTACATAATTTAATGAGTACAGTATCGGAATTCATTTTTTAATTAAGTGTATATGCAAACCCCAATAAAATAATTTAGGAAAATAATTTAGGTCAGGCTACTGAAAGTAGGTCTATGTTCTGCACAATGTACATAACATCTGGACAGTGCATCCCATCTATCATGTACTTGGCCTCCTCCAGCTCCTCCGTGCGCTGAATAGCGTCCGTCTCGTATTTGGTTCTCCACTGGGCCACTTCGCTGTTGGCCTTGGACAGGGCGCGCTGCAGCTCCCCCTTGGCTTCCTGCTCCTCCTCATATTGTTCCCGGAGCAAGTCACAG
>NW_008795363.1:1090409-1101101 GCF_000699145.1 Aptenodytes forsteri | reverse complement strand
CAAGGCGTGGGCCAGGGCACTCTTGGCCTAAAAATTACCCATAATATCATGTAGTTATGCTAGCTGTGACCAGCAGGTGACCCCATGACCTTGCACACTAAAAATATGGTCACTGCAGCTTGGGCAGAAGACAAACGGCCAGAGATTTATAAATGCTCAGGCAGCTATCTTCAGCTGCAACCAACTTATCTCAGCTCTACCACTAGAAAAGAGCAAGACTGATGCTCTCACCCTGGCATATGCTGTAGCTTTTCTTCCCTGGGGCTATAGAAGCAAAAGAAATCACATAGAACATGGTTTTAAAGTTAAAAAACATGCGAAAAAATTAACCAAAGTGAAACCACTTTCAATGTGTCAGAGACCTCCTTAGCAAAGACTTAAACACAGTGCTCACTGTACACATTCTGCCCAATAGTAATTTTATTGTGTTAGACTATAGGCAACAATACTTACAAACTTCCAAAAGTGTTTTTTAAATGAACTGAGGCCCTGATACATTTTGAAGCCTTAGCACGTGCTCAGTAGTTAGCACTACCTTGATCTCTTCCTCTAGCTGCCTTTTAAGTTCTTCTATTTGCTGTGTAATTGCCTGCTTGCTTCTGGACATTTGCAATGTTATGGTTTCTTTCTCTTCGAGTTGACGGCTTAGTTCACCTGTGACAAGAGAAGATAAGTTTCCAGTACTGTCCAGATTAAGCAGCCTGAAAATATTCATATATAAATAATAATCAGTAAGAGACAAGTGGAATCACACAACATTGTTTATCTTAACAGCTGTTACCTTTATGTAAATACTTTTACCATTCTTATTTTACAATTCTCATTGCATATATTTTTTTACCGTTATCATCTTTACTCTTAGAGTAATGCAGGGCTTAGTAATGAAATTATGAGACAGATGTAAGTCTCCTCCAACACTTACCTATTCTACCTCCTTCAATGTTACTCCTATTCTGCTTTAATCATGAGTTTTACTGTTCATTCAGACTTCCACATACACATGCTTAATGCACAATTCTCTCAGCTTTAACTACTTAAGTGCATAGCACTTAGTTTCTCTACGGTTTCAAACCTTCCTTTCTCTTTCCTTTCTTGTTTGTTATCCCTTCTAAATTTCTTCTATACTGACATCCTTTTTTTAAAAGAACATTAGGGAAATTGGCAATCCTGTCTCTAGGTCTAGATGTTTCTCTTCAAGTTGTATCACTCTTTCTAGCTTATTCTGTGTTTTCTTCCCATTCCATTTTACCATACCTTCTACTAAACACTTTAATACTCTCCACCACTTTGCACAGGTTTAGTAATTTATTCTGCTTTCCTACCCCTGTTATCAATATTTACTTGACCGCTCCTTTCTCTGTTCTTCCACTCTGGAAGATATAATACTTAGCAATATTCCTACTGATTCCAGGTAGGTTTCCCTACTTTTTTCCACACAGGCATTTGCAATATATAGTGTGGTGCATTTGGGCACCCAGTGCTACAAGGAACCTGATTCATCGTTGCTGCTGCCAGAGGACCAGAGCTACCTGTGCTCCACCAGGACTGGGTGACTGGCACATGGTATTTTGTCCTGCCCATACCTGAGCAACTCCCCATCGTCTCCCAACTTACGGATTGCTAGTGCTGCCAGTGCCATTTTCGCTTTACCTATCTGTGGGGCAATTTGACTTAAGGCAGTCATCAAGGAGGCCATATAATGATCCCTTGGTGCATGATGTTTAACCTGGCTAACAGCTGGTGTAGCACAAAGGCTAATCAGTTTACCTATTTCATTCCTACTTTTTAAATGTTTGAAGCAGATTCTAAAAGTCCAACCCACAACTGTACTTTCTTTCAGTGGCCCAAGGTCTGCAGCTATCTGTCTTACATCCTCTGGTGTCATTTCTTTTAATGTAACAATACCAGTTTGATCTGCAGTACCTCTCTGTCGTGGGATGGTGGCAGTAGTCATTGCATATGCTGCTATTACCACCTCCTCTTCTTTTTCATTCTCATATGTATTATCCCAATAAGTGTCCATGCATATGTATTATCCCAATAAGTGTTTTCTCCTGACTCCCATTCTAATTTTCCATCACTTCCTGCAGATCAGCAGCTCTTTTTCATTTTTGCATCCCAATCTGCTTTTTACAAGCATCTGATTTTAGTTTCACATTTTTTATGATCAGTTGCCTTTGGAGCTCTCCCTTGCTCTGGGGTGAAGCATTGCACAGTATGTTTTAATCCTTCAAAATGCTTGTGTTGTTTTTCTTTCTTTTTCTAAATTCACTTGATTCTCTAATTCCAATTGTATCCCTTACAACATTTTTAAGCCATTAGATGATATTCCTTTTCTAAAGACAAATTTGCTTTAGAAAATTTGCTTAATTGTTTCTTTTAAAACACAATTTTCATGTTGAAGCAGTATGATTTTACTCTGTCACACTGGCTTAACTGACACAAAATGCTTTAACAGCTTGCCATAATTGGTCCTGTGATACAAGAGAGATCTCCTGAAGCTTAACTTCATAAGCTTTACAATAACTGGAAAACATTTACTCTACATCAGCCTCTGTCCTGTGGGCTGAAGTAACACCTCTCTCCTTTCTTGGAGAGATGCTTATAGCCCATGCTGTCATCTCTAGAATTCTTGGGTCTTCCTGTAACCCTCCAATATCATCTTTTTCAGACTTTTCCTGAGCCATTTTAGATTTTTTCCTCAAGCTTTCAATTTCATTCTAAGATTTCCCTTGAGCACTATGCACAATGACGTTACAACAAACTGGTCAGATTTACAGAATCATCTTGCAAACAAGATCACTTCAAAAAGATCACTCAGAAGAAAAGAAGAAAGAATTTGGTTATGGTCTGTGTGTTCCCACATGACATTCTCCATCAAAAGGTGTTGTAAATTCCCTTTTCCCTGATAAGGGATGGAGATGGGGGAGTCACAGATTACAACCAGTATTTATTTGAACACCTTTTATTAATTAAGTTGCTACAGTTATTAGCCTCGAGCTGTTATCATTAATGCCAGGCAACTTTGAAGACAGCACATTCACGTATTTCTTCACAGCTCACTCACACACACACATTCACCCATATCTCCCTAGTAGGAGCAACACCTGGAAGGCCACCCCCAGTTCTTTGCTCAGAAGCAGGGGATCATACTGACGGGCCAGTGCTTGGTCAGAAAGACCCTCAGGGGCTCCTGTTTTCATCAGGTGGTATGTATAATCCTGTAGTCTTTGCACAACGGCAGCCACCACTCTCTTGGATGTGGTCCCAGTTATACAACCCATTGTTGACGCTGGTGTTTGCCAGTGGTCTTGGGCTGATTTGACAGGTCTTGGTGTTCTGAGTTTGGCAGTTCTTGTGGATTCATCAGGACCACTAGCCTCCAGAGATTACCAGATTTTGGGAGACTTTCACGTGCTATGCCGCCTTTGGTCCGCTGTTTCCTTGTAACTATATCTCCATCCACATACAGATGTGCCTATAGAGCTCGTTCACATAAATTCATATAAATTCACATAAAAAGGGTTTTCATGGCAGGTGTAGCCCTATGGCTCAGCTGCTAGAACAGTATATGTCAGCACTCCCTGATCTGCTGTTGGGTAAAATCCCTAAAATTCAGAAGGTTAGTTTAAGCCAATTCAGTGGCATTTTAATTTGAGATGTCTGACCTTGCAGTCAACCAGACCATTGAAGGAGCATTCACACTCGTCACTCACACTGTTCCAAGATGTCTGCGTGGGAGCAGTAACAAGCTTCATAAGGGAGCACACACACAGATACTGTACGCACAGTGAACATGTGCACTCTTGGAGGAGAAAGTGCAGTTCTAACAGGTTGCTCAAATCATTTGGGACTGTCCCAAATTCCCAGTCCCCCTGCATGGAACCAGCGAGCTATGTCACATCATTCTGGGAATCATTTACCTAAGCAAATAATGCTTGCAATTGGCATATGAACTTTAAAGTGTCACTCATGAACTAATTTCCTTTGATTTATTTCTAATGTTGTCTGCGCCTGTACCAATGAGTCTGGAAGTAGAATATGCACTTTGGGAACAATTAGTTCACTCATGGTACATGTCAGAGGGTCTCTCTGCTACTGAAGAGAAAAAATATCCCCTCAGCAGATCTTTGTGCCTTCCTTACCGGACTCTGTCTGGAGCTGGGCTTTTTGTATCACCATCTCATTCATATTTCTCTGGTTTTCCTCAAATTTGGCTTTCATATCTCTCATCTGGTCTTCCAGGGTGCGGCACATTTTTTCCAGATTAGCCTGAAAGAGAGTAAGAAAGTGGAATCTGTGTATGTGTGTTTGTATTGCATTAAATTCCCACCAGACAGAAATATTGCCAATTCAAGTATTTCACTTATAAAGGAACACCTTGGACTTAGTAATGGTCTCTGTACTACTGGCCAAGTCATCAATCTCCATCTTCAGCTCGCTCTTCTCCTTCTCCAGCTTCTGCTTCACTCGTTGCAGGTTGTCGATCTGCTCCCCAAGCTCAGCTGTGCTGTCCGCGTGCTTCTTCCGCAGGGCGGCAGCCGTGGCTTCGTGCTGCAGCGTGGCCTCTTCGAGGTCACGACGCTTCTTCTGAAATTCTGCCTCACGCTTCTTGTTAAGTTCGGTTTGAGCAGTGGTGGCTCCTCCAGCCTCTTCAAGTCTTTCCCTGATTTCCTCAAGTTCATTAGCCAGCTCATTACAATGCTTCTCTGCTTTTGCACGCATTGCTTTCTCACTCATGGTCTCCTCTTCCAGCTCTGCAAGATGGGCCTATATAATGAGGAAATAGCACCTCAGGAATTAATAAGGGAACAGATAATTCAATGCTTAGGTTAACGCATAATTGCCATAGTAGAATACCAAGACCATTGTTTTGGAGACTATAAGCAAAACAAAGCCCCTTTGAATTTTACTGTTTTGCCATTGTAGGCGAAGGCTTACCAACAGGAAAAGACTTATGGATCAACTCATACTAACTTTGCCTCACAGCTTTCTGTTGTGTGGAGAAAATTATTACAACTTATCAAGGTAATTCCTGTGACTCGGTCAGAGATTTTATCAGTGACCAACTGTGGACAAGCATTATTCATGCTACTACAGTTTAAATAAGCAAACAGTAATGATGAAGTAGTTACATAAAGTCTCTTGCCTGCAATTCTCTGATCTTCTTCTGCAATTGAATAACTGAATTCTGCTGTTCCTCAACTTTATTTTGCATCTGGTGAAATTCAAAGTCCTTCCTGTGAAGGAAAAGTTCTTTTAATAAAAAGAAAATATGTCCAGTTAAAATCAAATAGTAAATTTGCCACTAATTTTTTTTCTCATACTTCCTTAATTTTTCATCTAAATGTTGTTTATCATTCTCCAGATCCACTATGTTTTCCTGGGCAAGTTTCAAGTCTCCCTCAAGCTTTCTCTTTTCTCGTTCAAGATCCATACAAACTTTTCTTTCCTGTTTTAAAGATCCTTCAACCTGTAACATAAACATATATAAAGATGACTGATGGAACAACTGAAGAATCTGCCCCTTCTCCTTGTGTTGAACATGCTTACATGGTTCACTTGTTGCTCCAGTTTGATCCTGGCTTTGGTGAGGGTATTAACTTTGTCCTCCTCAATTTGCAGGTCATCCAGTGCCTGCTGGTGGGCTTCCTGCAGGGCCTTCTTCTCCTTGACTAACTTCACAATAGTCTCATCCAAACCTGTCATTTCTTCAGTTAGATTTTTAACCTATTGTAAGGCAAAATACTTGAAGGTCACTAATAATTTTGGCTTTTATATAGGCTAGCGATCACACAAAGGCAATAAACCCGTTGCTAGACTACCAAAGAGACTTAATTAGTTGCATTATATGGTCAAACTATACAATCTCTCTGCTTATATATCAACCCTTCTGAAGTCACAAAGCAATTCTGAACTTTCATTTTAATGCATTTTTGCATGCTTATGGGTTGGTTTTCCTGCACAATAGAGGTGACCAAATTTAACACCAGGCCCGTAGATTTCCTTATACAACATTGTGTTATTGTTCAAGTTGACTGCACCTTTACATCTTATGTATAGACAGAGCAACTATTATTAAACATGCAAATGGCAGAAATAAAAAGTACCTTGTTTTCCGTGGCGTGCTTTTCCTTTTCAGCCTTGGCCAATGTTAACTCAAGGTCATCAATATCTTTCTTTAGCTCAGAGCATTCATCCTCCAGTTTCCTCTTTCTGGCTGCCAGATCAGCCTTTATCTCCTCTTCATCCTCCAGTTTTTCCATTACCTCCTTTATTCTTGCTTCCAGCTGGAATTTTGTTTTGATCAGCTGGTCACATCTTTCTTCAGTATCAGCCAAATTTTCATTTTCCTTTTTACAGAAAACAGAAATGCGTTTCATTGTCACACATTGGAACTGACACTTGCAGAAATCACCTGCTCATTATGCAATTGGAACATGAAATAACAGAATTTCCATTCAGCCCTTTCCTGAACACTCAGACAAAACTGATGTAATCTGAGGAGCCAAAAATGGTTTTAAATTACATACAGCCTGTACTTGCAGCTGCAGGTCCTTTTTCTCTTGCACCAGAGTCACCATTTTTTCTTCCAGTTCTTTCCTCTTGATTTCTGATTTAGCCAGTTCTTCTTTCGTTCTCTCAAACTCTCCCTTCATCATGGCCATTTCTTTCTCAGTTTCCACACTTTTTAACAGGGGTTTTATCTTGAAGTACAACTTCATCCAGGGCCAGTGCTTGACGTTCATGAATGCACGGATGTTGTACTGGATGCAGAAGATGGACTCCCTGAAAACAAAGCGATCCATCAGTACTGTGAAAAAAGCACTTCTTTGAGAAACCAGACCTCGCAGAAGACACACACCTTCGGTCTAACATTCTTTTCAATTCAAGTCTCCTGAGGTATCCCCTGCATAAAGCCTGTGTCTGTGTGATCAGTTGTCCTAAGCAATCATCTCGCATCTCTTCCAGGACACCTAGCAAACCTGCCTTGAAGAACACCTGCAATCAAAGATCAGAAATCAGTCATTGCTGGTCTTATATTTTAATGCAATGAATGATTTCTCATTGTGTGGAAAAATTAAATGTTTACCTTAGTGTGTCCAAATTTGTACTGAGTATGATCTATCTCAATGGAAGACAGCAACTTTTCACACGCCTTCTTGCTATCAATAAACTGTCCTTCTGGAATGACACCAGCATTCAGAAGGTGGTATCTGACAAAATAAAGGAAAAAAGCCTGTCAGTATCATTTTAGTGCACAGGATGCTACAAGAACAGCTGTCACTTTGAAGATACAGAGGAAGTCTGAGTCTGACTCACACCTCAAGCCTTAAATAGCAAACCAGAAGCAGGTCAGTTCAGTAGGTTCCCAGCATGTATTACGGCCCTCACTGAGACTGAGAGCATGAACGGTCTGTTCTCTGGACCTGAGAGACTCTGCTCACCTGTGTCACAGTCATTTACAGTAATCTAGGGGGCCAGCTCACTGGGTTAGCTGTAAATTAAAAAAATAAATGGATTTTAAGAATAGGGAGACTGCTGCAATTATCTAATCTGACCTCCTGTATAACACAGGCACACAGTCCTCCCAGTGCCTTGTTCATCCAGCCCCCATCTTCTGATTAATCTAGTACATATTTTAAAAAAAAAATAAATTTCAATCATATTTGAAGTCTTCAAACCTTGAGAGTGTCCCAGGTAAGCTATTCACCCTCACTGTAGGAAAGGTATACTTCACTTCTACTTTGACAACATCCTTTTTCAGGTCCCACCCTTGGACTCTTGCTTTGAGTCTGTCTTTTAGATGACAGGTTCCTGCATATTCAGAAATCTTTACACCTGTAGGTTCTCTACACCACAAACAAATCATCTTTAAACATACAGTTTCATGAGTTAAATAGTTTGATTTAAATCTCTCACTGCACTTGAGTTCACATTTATCCTGTAGCTCTTTTCTGAACCATATCCAGCTTCTCGCATTCCTCCTGAAGCATGTAAACCAGAATCACAGTATCTAGCAATGGACTTCCTAATCCTACGCTGAGAGATTATCCCACCCCCTATTCTTTTCAGCATGCCTCTGTTTACCCATACACAAATCTGCCCACCCACATCACTGCCTGGGGAACTCTTCTTCAGTTAGTGCCCAAAATGCCACTTCTACCCTTTTCAACGTCCCTGCTCTCCAGGATACCCTTTTCAGTGCTGTAAGCGTGGTGTACTTTCTTTGTCCTTAGAGATCTGACCCTACATTTGCCTTTGTTCAAATACAACAAGCAGATGACCCCATCTGGGTTGCCCTAAATTTAGCAAACCTTTATAAATGTCTTATTTGCATGGCAGTTCCTGAGTTAAAATTGTTTTGTTGTTTGTTTTTTTAATCTATAAATTAATGTAGCTAAGGTACTATAGAAATGTTAGCATGTAGAAATGTTAGCCCTTTACAAAATGAAAGTGCCATGTGGAACTAATTTAGGTGTCCTGCTGAAGTCTGTTTTGTTAATGTAGCTACATTAGCCACTCAAGCTTGTAATTTCATCAAAAAAGTGGTATCAGGTTTAACACCATTTCCTTTCAGTAAAGCCATTCTAGTCAGAATTCTTCAAACAATCTTCAAACTTCTACTAGATAGTGGATGAATATAGGATGTGATATAGACCACCCTACATATTTTTGCTGAAACATGCTTGTGTCAAATTTGGGAATTTAAGCAAAGAATACCCAAACATTCAGATGAACATAAATGAAGTGAAAATAGGTTTTGGCATACAGTATTCAGGAAGGCACTTGGGTGGACACTGCCCACACAGACCCTGCTATTAGATATGTCTTCATACTTTCTATAGTTGTTAAATATTAAAATAGTCTTTTCCTAAGAACTATATCATTGACTTGTTTAGCAAGACTCTTCTCTCAAATGAATTGGGCTCGATGCAAACACAAGAATGTTATTACAGACCTTTGTTTAAAATCCCCATATAATATCTTGTTAGGAAATCCTTTCCTGCAGATTCGAATGCCTTCCAGAACACCATTACATCTCAGCTGGTGCAGAACAAGCTTGTGATCCATCAGGCCTATGACAGAGCAACATGGGGATATATTGATTTTTCTAGCATTGGTCAATTGGTCTTTCTGCCAAGTTCTAATCTATGTTTTATGAATTACCTGGGGTCTTTGTTTCATTGGGAATGATACAACGCACAAAATGAGGATGAGTTGTTCGCAAGTTGGACATCAGCTTATTTAGATTTTCCTGTAAAAAAGAGATCATTTGCAATCTCTATATTACTGCAAGACATAATGCAAATATTCTCAATATGATTTGACTCTGACGAAAAATAAAAATTCAGAAGTTTTTCCTTACTATTCTAGTGAATATTCTACAATCCTGTATAGGCATCAGCAAAGTAAATAGCTACTAACAGTGGATACAACTGATAAACTTTCCTCCCGTCTTAAAATGAAAATGTGTCCTTAGCGGTTAGAAGCTAATCATAAGAGCTATTAAACAGGATGAGGACAGAAAGAAATGAACGATATTCCGGGATACCAATACTGGTCTTTCTTGATCAAATGAGCTGTTGATCAAATGAATTAATGGGTTGATTTGTTGTTTTTATTACTTAGATATATTAGTTAGGTATATTTAAAAGAGAATTGAGCCACAAAATCCATGTTTGTCTATGGCATCAGAAGTCATCTGCTCTGCAGAATAGTTTTTGTTAGCATTGCATTTCTTTAATCATCTCATGCAATAATGACCTACTCTGAGTATGGCCCACGTCACAGCCAGATGGATGCTGCACTCCTCATCCTGCCAGGAAGGGCTGAGCCTGTTCCTGGCCCCAGGATATAGATGTGTCACAGCAGCATCAAGGGGCTGCAACATGTAATTTGTGTTGCCCACACTGACTGCAAGGCACCAGTTGCCACGCAATGCCCTGTACTCAGAGAGACACATCCTGGAAGAAGCCAATTACAGCCAAATAAGGGAAGGATGCCCAAAGCCTTTGGGCTGTCTTGAAACGGTGCAACCTGATCAAAGCACATGCCTTCCCTTCTCCATCATCATCCTATTCGACCTCATGAGCAAAGCAGAATTCAAATTAACCTTTACCAAAGCCCAAAGGTAACTTTCAACAGTATCGTATGGCAACAGAGAAAGTGGGAAAGGTGAACTAGTGCAGACAGGTCTGACAGGATTGCCTTCTCGGCATTTTCTGCAGCTGGCCCATGCTGTGCCAGAGAACACACCTACCCGAAAGAGTACAGAGACAGTTTGGAAAGAAGAGCCCTTTTTCTTGGTTCCTTTCTTCTTGATATCACCACCTTCAGCTGGAAAATGAGATGACAGTCCAACTGAGGTACTGCTGTAGATCCCTTTGACAGCATTATAATCGTGCATCTAATACATACAGCACAAATACTGACTCAACACTGATTCAAGTCAGGTGATAGCTACAGTTGGAAACACCAGACAGGAGACATAATCCTCTGATCTTACCTTCATCTATGGAAGCAAAGGTGGCATAAAGACTGCATAAAATTTTCATAGATGATTTCTGATACAGCCCCACAACAGTTTCGTTCAGGGGGTTTTGTTCTTCCTCAAGCCAGCCAGAGATGTTGTAATCCACCATGCCAGCATAGTGCACCAGGGAGAAGTGGGCCTCAGCCTTGCCTTTG
>NW_008795363.1:1068703-1090189 GCF_000699145.1 Aptenodytes forsteri | reverse complement strand
CCTTTGTCCTTCTCAGGCCAGCCAGAGATGTTGTAGTCCCCTGTCCCAGCATAGTGCACCAGGGAGAAGTGGGCCTCAGCCTTGCCTTTGACAGGTTTGGGCTTCTGGAAGTTGGCGGACTTGCCCAGATGCTGGTCATAGAGCTTGTTCTTGAAAGAGGTGTCAGTTGCCTTGGGGAACATGCACTCCTCTTCCAGGATGGAGAAGATGCCCATGGGCTGAATAGAAATAAGGTGTTTTCAAATAAGATGAATTCAAGTTATTATAATATGGAATGAAAGAAATGCTAAAATTAAAGTACTGGAGGTATTCTATAGAGAGTTAGCTTGGGAGGAGCAGGTAAGCAAGATTTTTTCTGAAGTTCAGCTGGCAAAATATTCAAAAGCACCAGATTTTCATAAATAGGTGAACTACCCAGACATCGGCTGGAAAACAAAGCAAGCCAAGCAAAAACTGTGCACTAACTTCTTGGAATACAGTAGTGACTTCTCCTTATCCAGAAGGAGGAAAAAGCAAACAGACATGAGGCTTTCTAACATTTGAATTTAGCTGAGAGGAAAACCTGAGGAGGAACCAATATGCAAAGACAGAAGACAACTGGGGTAAATATGACAATGAAATGACAATTTATAATGATGTCGAAGACAGACAGAACAGAGAAATAAAAGCAATGTCTTTTTAGAAGGCAGAATACATTTCCACTCAGTGGATAATTAATCACAAGGGTTATGTGTAAAGGAAGGGAGGAGGTAAGCAGATGTGGAGCTTCACAGAGAGAGTGTATTGAAGGCACTCAGTGCAAGGACTCCCAAGAACCCCTTCCAGATCTGATTTGTTTACGCACAAGCTGCGTAAGAAACTCACCTTTTCTATAAGCTCAATGCAGGCCGCCAGGTCCATCCCAAAGTCAATGAACTCCCATTCAATTCCTTCCTTCTTGTACTCCTCCTGCTCCAGCACGAACATGTGGTGGTTGAAGAACTGTTGCAGTTTCTCATTGGTGAAGTTGATGCACAGCTGCTCAAAGCTGTTGAACTAATATTTGAGTAAATGTGTTAATATTGTTAAACTGACTCAAATCAATTTATTTCGTAGAGATGTCAAGGCAAGGTCAGCCAGACTATCCCTGAAGGGTTTTGATAATAGCGTAAAACATATATCATGGGTGGTCCAGGCTTACAGAAAAGTTGTGCTGTGCAGCACATGGTTGATGTAGCCTACATTGGCGATGTTTTTGGGTGACCCTAATGTCACTAAATACAGATTCTGTGGGGAGGGAGACAGCAGCTTCATGCCTATGCTTCTGCTGTTTCTTTTCTCTTACAAAGTGGGTGATGGATCTACAAAGGCAGAAGCAGCTTCATAGAGATTTGCCCTGTTCTTGAGGGCTGCATTGGGGTGAGGAGGAGGAGGAAAGGTCAGAAAAGTCAAACAAAAGGAAAAAAGCGTTTAAAGACAGCCAGAAGTCTGAGAGTGCTATGTAAAACCAAACCTCAAAAATCTCAAAGCCAGCAATGTCTAAGACCCCAATAAAGTGCTGTCTTGGCAGCTTAGTATCCAGTTGTTGGTTGATGCGCATCACCATCCACAAGAAGAGTTTTTCATAGACTGACTTGGAAATGGCATTCACTGCCTGGTGCACCTGCAGGGAGATGGTTCACACAGCTGTGTCAGGGCACTGCTAGTGCATCACCAGAATAAAAAGCCCCTCCACCACGCACAGATACTGTCAGCCCACAAAGTGCACTAATAGGCCTTAACGGTCCTGACCATCCTCAGCTGTGACTTGCACCCACTCCTGTCCCTGAGGGAGACAACTGTCCCTGCCGCTCCCTGACACTCACCTGATCCACTGTTTGGCCCTTCATGACATATTCATTTCCCACTTTCACCCGGGGATAGCACAAAGCTTTCAGCAAGTCTGCTGAGTTCAGGCCCATCAGGTATGCTGCTTTGTCAGCCTCTGTAAAACAAAAAAAAATGCTGAAGGACTTTCTTCTTAGCTGGGACAGACAGAATGCATTGGAGCAAGCCAGAGCTCACTCTGAAACCTGGCAAACTGGTTGGCTTTACCCTATCTACAAAGCTTGACCAATGTTCTCATTTACTTTTCCAAACAGCCTTGTAGGGCTGGTCCTCATGATTGAGAGGCTACAGCAGCCCCAACAGGTGTGGTAAAACCAGTGAGTGCATTGGTGATGGGACAAGAGTGTTTCTCCCTTCAAGCCACTTCTCCACAATGTCACCCAAGCAGAACAAGTCTGGATGTGTTACCAGAAACTGGCAAACACTACAGTTACATGTCCCAGGCACAAGTCCTTCAGCAGAGCCATCAGGAATAAAGTAGATGCAGAAAATGACTCTACAGGAGGTGGTAAGTTGAAGGTTGTACCTCCTTTTTACGTTCATCAAGGAACAACTGCTTCTTTCCTGGAAGACTCCTTGCATTTCTAGTGGAAACTGGTATGAAAACAGTTGGAAATATGTCTCTCCAAGCCATGAAGGTATTACCTTCTGTGCCAGCCGGCTCTGCCTGCTCGTCACATGGTCTCTGCTTGAACTTCATGTTCCCACAGTGCAGGATTGCCCCTGTCAGTTTGTAAATCCCCATTCTCTCATCAGGGCTGAAGCCCAAAATGTCAATGGCTGCCTGCACACCGGATAGATCAGCTGATGATAATGGTAGTGATGGTAAAAGTGATACTGTCTCTCCTTGCTAAATGTACTCACATCTGTTGCAACAAGCTCCTCCTGGTCATCAATGCTGGCCACAGAAATCTCCCCTTGGCTGATGAAGGGGTAGTCATACGGGTTGGTTGTGACGAGGAGCATCTCTGAAAGGCAAATGAAGGAGTGAGAGCCAGATCCTGGCAATGAAAATGGAATAAAGGCTCAACAAGGTTTCACAGGCTCTTTTTCCTTCTTCATCCCCAAACTCTTGGTTTTCTATTGAGACAAAAAAGACAGAGTAAAGCCATTCATTTGCTTTCCACTGGATGAGCAGAACGTCCCGGGCAGGTTCTCGGTCCTACCAGTTTAATATGCTGTGAACTGGGGGCTAAACATTCAGCACTGGCAGACAAGGAACAAGGGTCATCCAACAGCTTCTAAGAAAGATACTTTTAGGTAAGACTCGTATGTGCTTATCCTCATACACGACATATACTAATCCATCCTGAATGCCCCTTGCACCCGCTGGGGTTGTGTGCTGGTGCACATAAGTAATACAAACATGTGTGTTTATCTCCATCTAATTGAGGCCAAAATTCACAACTCATTTTCAGTCCTGAATCCTATGGCAGAGTAAGAGCAGAAGTGAAGGTGTGCAGATGTGCAGTGGGGTTGTGCAGTGTGCAGGAGAGGAAGCCCTCCATACACTGAAGATAAATCTGTGTCCTTGTACAGACATGCAGTCCCCTGGCACGCAGCAGTCTCTCTGGAAAGGGAAGAGGGAGGTGGTAAACGATGGGAGGGCACATAGTGGGAGGATGGGGGTAGGAGCTCCACCTTGGGAAATGTTCTGTGGATAGTTGGGAGGGATGGACAGAGTGGAGTGAGGATGAGTGCTGAGTGTGTGGCAAAAGGGTTTGGGACAGATGCGGGGCACGGGTAGGGTATGCCATGGGAGTGGGAAGGGGGAAAAGACTGGAGGGGCTTTACTGGAAACAGGGAAGAACTTTTGCCCATATGATGAAGAGTTCAGATAGATGGTTTGTAGATCAGGATATCTGGCCATCCTGCACCCAGGGGATTTCTCACCTTTCTATTGAAGATTATTCACAGGATCTGGCCCATATAAGTTGGACTTTCCACACCAGCAAGAACAGCAAGGTGTAAGGCACAGTAAATTAGCCACCCCCGCACCTCACCTGCACACAGTTTGCATTAGAACTTACCCAGGGAAGATAAATTGGAGGTGGAGTAACCCCTAATGCAACACCATTATACAGAGGTAAAAGGGCTGTGTACAGCTTTGGTAACCCAGTCATTGTTGATGCTGGAATGCGGATGACATGAATAAGCACGTGATGAAAGCTTCAGTGCTTTGCACAGCCTGAGGCACCTGCCAAAAGGGGAAGCTGGGTGCTTGTGACACATGGCGCTAGGCCAGCAGGTGTCACTGGACCCCCTGTCGCTGAGCTGGCATATTTAGGGAAAAGTTTCCCATATTGATTTTACTGTAAAATGTCACCAGGTGATGGCTGTCCTTACCAAGCAGTTCAGGCTTCTTATTGGAGAGAATCTGGTAGAAGATGTGGTAGCTTCTCTCAGCTTTCAGCTGGAAGGTGACTCTTGACTTTTCCAGCAAGTCTGAAATATGTATGCACGTATAAATTTTTCAAGCTCTTCTTTACTTTATAGTAAAGCAGTAAGCCCACCTCATTTACTCACAGGTCTCAATGTCACCAGAGGCCAGTTTTCCAGAGGTACCAAAATGAATGCGAATGAATTTACCCTGGCAAGCAGACAAAAGGTAGTGGTCAGTGCAGCATTCTCAGGGTAACACGCCAGAGTGTTTTTCTCTCTTGAATCCCAGTGAAAGCATCTTTAAATCAGTCTGAATTATCTTAGATATTCAAAGATAGATAAAGGGGAACAGTTTGTCGCAGCCCACGCAGCTATGAGCATGAAACAGCTGTAAACACATCAGCATCTGACAACCAACCAAGAAATTTGTCAGAAAGAACATTTCTCCCAGCCCAGTGGCTCCCAGTTGCAAGTAACAAGCAGGTAAACAGGATTAGAAATGCAGGAGGGCAGAGAGAAATACAACGACTCACAAAGCGCGAGGAGTTGTCATTTCTCACAGTCTTGGCATTCCCGAAGGCCTCCAGCAGTGGGTTAGCACTGATGATTTGATCCTCAAGTGTACCCTGCGAGAATATTTGAATAATTATTGAAAAACACCATGGGCTATGTGGTAGGAAAAAGTGACTATATTGCAGCTTGCCTGATTACATGTGCAACCATGTGACCTTCATTTCAGCTGTACAGCATTACTACAGCATCTTCTCGACTACAGTGCCAAGAACCAGCACTGTATGTAAATGGCAAATAATTAATTTCTCTCTTATTCAGAACTTCTCCCCTGGTCAGAGCTGTCATCTCTCAGCCACAGGGACAGACTGGTCTGTGTGAAGAAACTGGAGCTTCCAATTCTTCCTGGACACCAATCCCCCAGACCTGGTTTCAGTCCAGGTGAAGCTACACCTGGGCAGCAACAGTGGCAGCTCTGGTGGCTTGTATCATATCAGCCCCTGGGCTTACTGCCTCTTGAGAGAGTGGCTGAAGCTAATAAAAGATATTTCATATTTTGAGATAAATGTTTGTCACCAGTGCTGTCTGCAGCCACAAGTTGATAACATCACGAACTGCCCCTCTGCCAAGCCTTTCTTCCTCACACCTTCACCCAGGACTCCTTCTTCTTGGCTAGGTCCCCACTCCCTGCAATGGTCGCAAAGTACTGGATGACACGCTTCGTGTTCACAGTCTTCCCTGCACCGGATTCTCCTCTGTCAAAGGAAAGTTCAGAGCGAAGAATTATCTGCCCACTTTTTGTTGAAGACAAAGTTCAAAGTGACAGATGTACTTACGTGATTAGGATAGACTGATTTTCATGATCTGTCAAAGGGAAAAAATAACTGCAGTCAGAGAAGCTGCAGGGAAAAGTGCTGGTTCTCAGGTAACCCATGACCTAGTGCCCATCGAAGGGAAAGAAACAATCTCTGCAAGCAAAACTGAAAAGACGCATGGTCTTTTCCTCCTCCTCTCTTCCCCTCCCTGTACTCCAGTTTTTGTCTTCTGTTCTCCACCTTTGCTCCATTCCGCACTCTCCTCTTTGCTTCTGTCTTTACCATTCTTTACCTTTATTGCTATTTAATACGGGACAGGACTTGATTCAAACTAAACCCATCTATTTTGGTGAAAATATTTCTTCCAGCTCTGTTCTGAACCTATCTGCTGTTGCTTGAAGCCACGTGCTGGTGTACTGACTAGGGACTTCCCAGATAGTGTGTCCTATCCAACTGCAACTGCCCTTTGCAGTGGTTCCTGTTATGGTGCTTAGCTTAGTACTTAGACCAGAAATACAGATAATGTGCAGTACAATAGCACAGCACTTCAAAAATAAAAAATCTGTTTCAGGAGACAGGGAAAACTGTCTGGAGCTGGTCTTGCATCACCTAGAGATAAAATAGGCACATTTAATTTCACAGTACGATAGTTGGGAGCCTGGGAGCCCAACCAGATAATCTGCAACATGACACAGAACAAGGAGTTGGGGTAGCACACTGTAAGAGACAGCAAAGGCAACTGAGCCCATGGCAGATAAGGAATGGCATGTGGCAGAAGCAGTGTTTCTGACACAGTTTTTTTTCTATGAGTCTGGTCAAAACAGAAAAGCTCACCAGTCAGCATGAACTGATAGGCGTTGTCAGAGATGGAGAAGATGTGTGGAGGGGCCTCCTGGCGCTTCTTGCCTCGGTAGGCCAACACCACCTCCGGGTTGTACACCGGCAGCCGCTTGTAGGGGTTGACAGTGACGCAGAAGAGACCCGAGTAGGTCTGCGAGGAAAAAAACAGAAAAGTGACTGAAGTCCATCTCCTGGCAGCTGGATTTTCTCCTTTGCCATGAGAGGGAACTTACATAGATCATCCAGGAGCTGTAGCGGTCCTTGAGGTTGTAGAGGACGGCAGGTTCATGCAGGTGGGTCAACATGGCCACGTCCTCAATTTTGTCAAACTTAGGTGGGTTCATGGCATATACATCATCAGGTTTGACAGTAACCGTCTATAATTCAGAAAGAGTTAAAAAGGAAACCAGGACACCCTGATTCAGCAACTCTTGATGCTCCTTCCATGTGTACGCACAGAGACACAAACACAGAGAAGTAATAACATCTGTAAGGCTGCTCTAATTCAGATTTTCCTTTGTTTAACTGTGCAAAACAAGATATGGCTATTACAGGGCAGACACTGCTGCCAGCCAGGAACTCTACAACACTGGCAAATTTACAGGTTGTAAATTTACTATCCTGGAATTGCTACAACAACGCAGACAGAATTTGTGCTGGACCAGATCTTTCTACACATTATTGCTGCTTATGAACTTCAGGTCACTGCTGCTCATGGCTGTAATAGCCAGGGGCACAACTGCTGGCCAGTCTACCTTTCAGCCTCCAAGATTCACACTGCACAGTGCTGGAGAGACAGAACACTAACAGACAAGATTCATCAACAGCAAATCCTTCCTTGGAACAGATTTGTTCCACTCCCGCTTGTTGCCATTCCTAATTAAACAAAGGCTCTAGCTCTACCAAATAGCACCGTCTACTGGCTCACACTGTGGGTGACCATCCTGTCACACAGCCAGAGCCTGTGGATATGCTGGGGGCGGGGGGGCAGATGTGCAGGAAAGCAGATGTACACAGATGGCAGCAGCTTATCTCGGCCACACTGAACCATGAAGGAGCTTGAAAATCCTGTTGTCATTTCTCCAGATGGCTCTTCCCATTGCTTTTATCCATTGCTTTTATGCTCTAATTGCTGCTCCCATGGGCTGGTCCAATCCAAGGAGGAAGTAGTGTTACTGCAATCATACTCGATTCAGAAAGATTGAACACCATTTCCAAGCTTGGGTCCTGACTAGTGGAATGATCTTGGCCTTCTTTGAGAAAGCAAGAATTACAGGCATAGTTTTCTAAAGCAACTTTGTGGTATGTGTCCCTAAATACCTTTCTAAGGTGTCCAAACACTTGAGCAATTAGGATTCAAGGAAAGTTTCCATATAGAACAAGAGATCGTGCATTAACTGCTACTCACAGGACATATCTGGGAGTCACTATAGAGGTTTATAGAGGTTTCTAACATAATGTCAGTTCAGTGCTCAGAAGAGGGCAGGAAGCTCTAAAATATTAGGAATTATTAGAAAAGAAAGGAAGAAAAGAAGAGAGTGTTATGTAGGATGTGTCCATCAGTTCATTCACAACTTCATTACTGATCACACGTCTCAGAAAGGATATAGTTGTATGAGAAATGATCCAGAGAAGAGAAACAAAGGTGGTCACAGGTATGAAACAGCTTTTCTAAGAGGAGAGCATAACTTGATTGGGATCTGGGGGTGAAAAGGAGACACTTTTGAAGCCTGCAAAGTCAGGAATAGCAGAGAGAACCATGGCCATAGCAAGGAAGAATAATTCACTTTTTCTCCTTGTGAAAAAATAAGCTGAAATTACCAGGCTGCATATTGCAGAGAAAAGGAAGCACTTCATACATACTCCAATTTTAAACTGTGGAAATCTTTCCCACAGGACATTACAGAGGCAAAAAGCTCGAATGGATATAAAAAAGCCAGCCCCCACGAAAGCAGGTCCTTGTACACAGTAGCCTGCTGCAGCCTCTGCTCAGTCACATACCTGTGTTTGCTGGAGGCTGGGGGTGAACCAATGGATGACTGCTTTATTCTTTATTTGCTTTCTTAAAAATCTTGTAGCACCTACTGCCAAGATGTTGGTTGAGGTGGTTCTTTGGGCTGCTGCAGCTATTCTTACAAAAGTTATCAGGACACAAGCTGCTAAGACATTTCAGCATTTTTGCAAGATTAACACCTTGGAGGCTCCTCTAGGAAACTGTTTGCAGCCAGTGACACTGATAATAATTTCACATGCAAAGGGGACTTTCAAAGTAGCTGCCTGCTCTGCTATCAGTAAAGGAAGGAATTTATCAGTAGATATGACAGCGTTAGATGAGAAAGGGTTAAAAGAATCGGTTGAGGAACAGTAAGACTGGTAAGGCTACAACCCAACCTGTTTCAGAGCACTGCTTCATCTTTAAAAGCCTAATCCAAGAATAATTATCCAATGGATACCTTCATCCCAGCATCCAGAGCAATACTTTCCTCTGGAGGCTATGCTGGTCCCAGTCAGAGGGCGGGGCAGGGCAGGGCAGGGCAGATTTCTTGCCTGAGCTAGTCTAGTGCTGTCTGTGCTCCTTGCCCTCCATAGCAGATGTCCTCGGGCCCTCAGCAGGGCAGGGAGGAGGGCCAGGAGGAATGCACTTACTCTGCCATCCTCTGTCTCAACAGTTATCTTCCCGTCCTGTGCAGCCTTGATCTTCCCTTTGGTGTACTCCACCTCGGGGTCAGCCACAAAGCAGTAGGTCTTGGCGTCAAATGGCTGGTTCTGGGCTTCTATTCTCTCCTTCTCTGATTTGCGCAGGTACGGTGCAGCCTCACCAAAAACCTCCATGCCAGCGTCTCTGCTCATGGCTGAAGCTGAAAGACAGACCCTGCTGTGGTGGTCCCCTGTGCGGTCCTTAGAGTTGAGCAGAGTGGAGCTGAACGTCCACCAGCCCTCCCAAGTTGGCTGCTCTGAAAGCACCCTTCCCATCTCTCAGATGTGTGCCACAAGGTCTTGAGGGAGATATTTGCCTTTCAAAGCTGGAATGTAAAAAAGCAACGAAGAAGAGCTCCCACCCTTCATGACCCCAAGGAAAGGGGATCTATGCCCAAAGGAGCAGGAGGGCTCCCTGGGGAAGTGCAGCAAAGGGGAGGGATCTCTGACAGATTCATGTAGTCCTTAAAAAGACTGAAGCCCTGAAGCCTGTTTTTCTTCCAGTTCTCCATTTATGATTTCCCCCGCTCCCTTTTAACACAGAGCCTGTCCTTGTCCCCTGGTGGGCAGCTGTAGCGGGCAGGAATGGGCACGTGCCATGGCCCGTTAGAGCAGCTTATGCAGGGGGAAGAACGGGGACCTGCCCACAGTGAGTGCAAGGGAAGAGCCAGCTCATGCCATCTGGGCAAGCTATTAGTTCTCATGCCTTAAATTCTCACCTTAACAATCAGTCAACAGAAAGAAGGAAGGAACGGGCTGACATCTCTGATCTCTGAAAGACAAAGAGTGGAAGGTCAGTCTCCAGCTAAGCTACAGCCTCTCTGAAGGCCCAACACCTCTCACTTACTTACTGCGACCAACCACTCCAGTTGAGGACCAGCAAAGTAAACCGCAGATACCAGTCCTTCCCTACCCAAGGAACGGCGCAGCGGGGAATCTACAGCAGATTTCCCACCACAGTGCTACAGCCTTGCGAAGCTCCAAGCATGAGGAACAGCACCTGTGGCAGGAGCCCTCCACCCCTCTGCAGGTTAGTCACAGCATGGCCACGAGCACGCCCAGGGGATCAGGAGCCACCAACAAGGGCTTTTTCCCTGACAGCTTTTATAGACTCAGCCCCTTCCCTTAGCTCGGCCCCTTCCCTATATTTGGAAGGAAGGGATCGACACTCCTGCCTGCTCACCAATTCATGTTCGTTTTCTGCCATATACAGTATGTAAGGAAAGGAGCCGCTCTTTTTTCCAATTTTAGTAACTCCGGGACCTGACTGTGGTTTCTAGGCTCTCTGTGCGAGAATTTCCTCTACTGGGAACATGCTCTCCTGCCACCTATGACCACAGCCGGCACTTCACTCATGCCTGCACTCACCTATATATCAAAGAAATAGTAGTCGAGAAGGGACCTGCCCCACTGCTCCTGCTCACGGGATCCCTGGGCAGAGTTGCACAGTGGCAAGGGAACACAAAGCAGCTACCCGCGGGGTGGAGGGCAAGGCCACTGGAAGGGAAAAAGGTGATGAGGATTCACGTAGGATCAGTTATGGCAATTCTTGTGGCTTCCCATCACTGCATGGGTCAGGGAGGACAGGAGGATGAAGTATGATGACAGCATGACTGAAGTATGATGTGACAAACCATGGCAAAATAGAGGCTAATCAGAAAGAACAACACTCAAATCTAGCCAGGGATGGACATTTCATGAATGCCAAACCCTGAATATGCTACAGAAATTTAGCTTCAAATACCGGTTTGGCTGCCTAGGACATTCACTACCCTTGCTGCCAAAAGGAGCTGCAGAAGCCGTGTCACACCGTGCTATCAGGTTCTTAGACACAGCTGACTGCAATTCCCAGGTGAGAAGGATATTGGTAAGGGGACATAGTAGCCACCAAAACGCTGGGCACTAGCCAGCTTTGCATGCCAGCTAGGACAGTGCAGCTCTGCTCAATCCTGAGCAGTTGTGACCAGGAGCACCTGGGGCTGTAGGCATGGCCATGCCTGGGGAAAGGCAGCGCTGTGTCTGAGGAGAAGCAGGCTGTGCAAGGATACACTGCACCTATGCAACTCTTGCTTGGGGAGCACAGACCGAGGACTGGCAGCAAGGCATGGCCAGCATAGGCTCAGACACCCCTCCCCCTTCCCCAGAGCAGGGCTGTGCCACAGGCTTCCAGGACCACACTGCAAAACCATCACCGAATCCACTTTAGCCTATATGTGTGCCCTGAAAAGCATAGGAAACCAGTGGGAATTAGCATGGAGAAAAATAAAAATGTGGTGAGATTCTCCAGCTCTGCGGCAGAGGTTGGGGGTTCAGGCAGGACCCAGTGCTGAGCTCTCCCATCTCAGGGCAAAGCACCACGACCAGCAGACAGCACAGCCAGGCTTCTGCTGGGTTGCTCTCTTTCTGGCCCAACAACTTGTGTTCTCGGTGGCACATTTTCAATGAGATAAAACCCTCACTGACTCTTGCAAAACTCTTGCAAAGCTGACTCATAAACTCTTGCACAGGGGATATGAACCTCCTTTGGGCCAGGGTGGGCTTTGAATGGAGGTCTTCCAATCCCGAATGCTCTCTTTGGTTGGTACAGAGCAGACAATGGCTGCAAATTGAGCTCACCTGGCAGGGCAGGTGAGGACAGCAGTTGGCAGGAGCAATGGGAGCTTTCATGCCTGCACAGATAGAGGTAGCTCCTGGTTCATGAGCGGAAGGGTCTCCTACGCCCCGAGTCATCCTGCCTGTTTTGGCCATCTTCTGTCACTGTTCAGTATCACCCATTCACCCTCCACACTGCATGGACACTCATCCAAGGCCGCAGCACCAGCCTTCCCTCACCAGAACGAAGCCTACAGGACTTGTGTGAAGCCAGAAGCCTACCCCAAATAGCTCCTGCCACCACCCAAAGCACCTCTCCCAGCTGGAGCACCCTGGGGCACCTGCAGCTGCTTCTGTGGCATAGGGGACGTTACCTCACCTTTCAGACACAGTGGCTGGCCCTGCTTGTGTTTGCCCGAGGAAAGCTGACCCTGTGGTCTTGCAGGAGTGTCATTGTCACTAGTGTTTTGACAAACATGTTCCATGTTGCCCTTAATTTCATTTAAGGTCACTAAAAATGGACACCACAGCCACATATCTCATGAATCATGAATTCCTAGAATCCCCCTAAGCCTGGAGGATGAGGGAAAGCTTTTTATAGCAAGCATCCCCTGTGATCGGCCCTTTGAACTCAGCACAGTGGATGTACTGAGTGTCTGCAAAAAGCCGAGACACACCAGAACAACTATCGGTTTGGGGCTTTGTCCTGATAATGAATTGCCAGTGTGATTCAAACAGGGCCTTTCCTGCTCCCAGGCATGCCCAAAAGCAAGGGGGCCAGACCCTACTCCCCACACCCAGCTGTAGGATCAGAGCAAAGAGCACACACAGGTGGCAAGAGCCACTCTCCCTGTTTTCTCTTGCTGGTTCAGGTGCCCAGCTGGGAGCAGAGTGCAGGAAAAAAATTAGCAACAATCAGTGACCCACAGGTAGCCCCTGCTGCCAACTAGTCATAGGCGTCTGCTGAGCACTGCACCAAGAACATACTAGACTGTTTAAAACCCTTTGCACGCAGCCATTGTGAGACAATGCTCTAAATCAGGGCCATCCAGTATATCCACAAGCTGTAGTATCATTTCATGTTCTCCCTGGCCCAGCAAGGGTTAGCAGCTAAAAAAATACTCATGTTCTCCCTGGCCCAGCAAGGGTTAGTAGCTAAAAAAATACAATTAATTACTTTCAGATCTCTAAGTAATTCTGATCCGTGAACTACACAACCAGCTACAACAGCCCGCTAATTGAAAAGGCCCCACTTTTCATTATAACAGTCATACTCTTATTTCTAGCAGTTCTCCATCATTATATGAAAACATTTCTCAAGTTAATAGTTGCTGTAAAATCTTATCAGAAGGTAGCCTGGAGCAAGGGCTGAGATATAAAAATGTGCCTGTTACACTGCAAAGCAGGAATGCCGAGAGACTCGGGGAGTGCAGATAACATCGTGGTCCACCACATTTTGATTCAGGTGCCTGTGGCCCGGGACCAAGGGTTTAGCTGCACACCCATGTTCAGAGCAATGGCCCCCTTTAATAGACATCTTTTCAAATGTGAACAAAATGCAGTAAAAATATAAACTAAGTTAAGAAATGATGTGGTGCAAAGGAAGAGATCAGCGGATGAGGAGGGACGTCTTACCTTCTCATGAGCCTGTATCTAACACACAGACTCTCAGGAGCCATCGTTTCTGCTGCGAGCTGGTGCGGCACAGAGGCGACGGTGCTGTCAGCAGCCTGGAGGGTGGCTGCTGGACAATCTTCAAGCCGGCACTGTCCCTCCACTGTTGCAGGGCACCTGGAGCAGCGCAGGCACAGCCCAACGTGAGCAGGTCAGTGTACGCAGCACCAGCAGGGATGGGGCTACTGGGCCTTTCTAAAAACAATCTGGTCTTATGGGGCACTGGAAATGACTCCAGTGAAGGCGAAGGTCTAATTAAAGAGCTTATAAGTAAATCTGCTGGGTTTTTTCTCAGAAATAAAAATTATCTAGAAATGAGCACTCTAAGAAAGCCGGAGGCTAGTGTCACACCCTCTTCTGCACTGCAGCTCTGCATTACAGCTACTATTTCAAAAGTCCCAGGTACTAAAACCAACTGGAATAAAGTATACAGATTATATGTGCATCAAACTGCAACTAAGCTAAATTATCACTGCAGCTAAGTGTTTTCTGACACAATGAATGGTGCTCATTGCTGCACTCCTCCTAATGTTCACCAGCTTCTGGTTTCAATTGCTTTCAGCTTTCTTGAATATAAAAGGACTGGGCTGACCTCTTCCTTGCCAGATGTCTACAGTGAAAGTTTTCATGAAGAGTTCAGCAAAATACATCCATGATTTCTGGGACCGAGGCTTGGAGCCTGTGCACTGCAGGGAGCTGCAGTGGGCACATTGCGCACATGCACAGCCAAGAGCAGGCCCGGATCTTTTCAACAGGGGAAAATAGACCCAAAACCAAAATGAAGACCATAGAGTCAGTGCCAATACCAGACGGTGCCACGCTGGTCTCCCTGCAAAGCCCTTCTCTCTGATTTGGTCCCTAAGATCATCCAACCCAGAGCACCAACCTGGGACCTAGCATGGGGAACAAATCACCCACTAATCACCCAGCCCTCCTCCAGAGACCTCACAGTGTCTCCACCATGCTCTGGAGTTGCCCCTCTTTTTCCAGGGACACCTCCCAGGCTGATGAGGGGCCTCTGTGCCTCACTTCATGGACCCAGGCTTGGGTGCAGGGGGTAGGCCACATACTCCTGAGTCAGGGGGATACCCCAGAACAGCTCCCCATGCATGGGGTGGGCAAGGGAACAGTGCCAGGTCTCCTCTGCCCTGCAGCCAGCAGGACCTGACCAGGCGAGAGGCCCATCAGCTGGCTGAGGCTGAACACAAGAATCATGGCTGGCGATGAGGCATCTGCTGCATCTGTCCCAGCAACTGGTGGGAAGACCCAGGAAGGGCTGCAGGGACCACAGCTTGCTAGAAGACCTACAACAGTGCCCATCCAGGGTGCTGGTTACTGCAACGTGCCCCCAGTAGGTATGGAAAATGAGAGGGCCAAATCCCAGCAAATTACACCTCAAGCTCCACAGTTACAACGTGAGGGCTCCCACATAACCCTAACCATGACGAAGAAATGTCTAAGCACAAGCAGGCCATTTCAGAGGACATGGGAGCCAAGGGTGTTACACAGACTGGGCAACATTCATTCCCAGTATTTTCTTATAAAAGAAAAGGATGCTTATTTCTTGGCCTCGCAAGAGCTGGATAGGGAAAAGCAGCCTTTTTGTTGTTGAGTGCCTGGATCTCCTTTCTTAGCTCAGAGCTCTGGACTCCTTGCTCCTCTGGACTCAGTGCTACTTGTGCGCAGGGCCACCCTGCCTCTCCCCCACCACCACGCAGTCAGAGGCAGTGCCAGTAGATTGCTCCTGTGAATGGGCCAACTGCACATGGGGTTGGGACAAGGGGGCTGCTGCCTCACAACGGGGTACAAGATTGCCCCTTGTGAAGAAGCACTGACACCATCCCACCACAGCCAGGACTGCCACAAGCTCTGCTGCTTGGTGTTTGGGCAGGCATGAAATGATGTCCCAGGAAAAGATGAGATTTAGGGTGAGTCCCAGGCCAGCAATACCCTGTTTCAGCTTCTCACAGGCAGAGGACAGTGAAACACCCTCCTTTACCACCAAAACCTGCCTAGGACACTGCAGAAAGGCTCCAGGGCACACATGTAGATGCACATCTACTTGCAAACAGCCCTGGGGAACAGCAGCTGCAGCATGTTGCTCCATGCTGCCAACATCATTTGCAGACACAGAGCTGTCCTGAGGTGAAGGTCACAAGGGTGCTATCACAGCGAGCTGCATTGCCTTGCAAGGCTCTCTAGTCCTGGTGTTGCCAGGGAGCTTTTATTACTGCCCTTCATTCAGATAAGGGCACTCATGGCTCGATATACCCCCACAAATTAAAGGTGGATTTACTGGTTGGTGTCTATCTATTTTTGCACAAAGAACTTTGGGAGAACAAGGAGGTTTTGTAAGCTGTAGCTGAGTAAGTTTCCTGGCATGCTGAAGGAACCTGCTTTATTAAACTAGTAATACACAGCTTAAAACACGGAATGAGCTGGCTCTTGCACAGAGAGAAAAGCAATCATTCCTGCCCAGCACAGATCCTCATACTCCCAGGAACATGTACAACTGATGCAGAGCTGCTAGAAGTCAAGGGCTAGATGCTCCACGGCAGCAGAGATTGCTTTAAAAAAATCGTTTTCTGTTTGAACCAAACCTTCTGAATTCTCTTCTAGGGGAGAAATAGTTAGCTTTTTGCTTTTCTTTTTAGGCCACCAAACCTAAGAGCAATCCAGTAAAACGGACCTGCTTATCAGTTAACATCTAATAGCAAGGACTGTGGCCATTTCCCCCGTAGCACAGCCCAGAATATCTGCTTCACTAAGTATACGCTCACTGCCCCAAGGCTACGGAGCTCCTGTGCAGCCCCAGCACACACTGTCCCGGAGCCACAGCTCCTGGGTCTATCCAGGTGAGCACCCCATGCCAGCAGCAGGGACTGGAAAGCCTTGGCTGCAACCGGCAACCTCAGTGCATCATGGCAGGCTGTTCATAGCTCTGTTTGACCCCTCAGCAGTCCGCACATCGCTTGTTTTACCTGACTGAAGGTACATACTGATTTGCAGCTAGGTGGTAAAGAGCCCAACTCAATGCTCAGCCTTCAGCTCCATCCTGTAGTTCACCAAAGAGCACGCGAGACCCCTGATTCATCCCACAGTCCTGGCTACGGGCTGATGGGAGCACATCTTCGTAACGTGGGGCGAGTGCTTGGACCACACAAGTCTGATGAAGTGAGAAAAGGCTCAGAAAATGTAGGTACCTGCAAAGTTACTGGAGAAAGAGCTATAGTATCTCAAACCACACATAGACTTGACCCAAGATAGGGATGAGGAAGACTTGCTTTCTTCCTCAGGCTGCTAATAGCTAACAAGCAGCAAGTATCAAATGGTTATGGGTGGCTGCAGGAAGATGCTAAGTTTCAGCCAGCTTTTTTCAATGGCCAGGCATCTTTGCCACTGAAGCTCAGTGCCACCGGCTGCAGTTTCTGAAGGACTGCCACGACAACAGCCTCATTATACCACAGCCTGCAGTGCTCTGCAGTGCTGGCCAACAATGCTGTTCAGTCTGTCATTGCCAAAAGACCGCCAAGCAGGGCTGGCTGTAGCATTTCTATCAGCACTAAGGAGCCTGAACCCTGAATGCTTTAGGAGCCCCAGTCTCCATCGGCTGAACCCCTGTGTGAGCAGCACACCGCTCACCCCAGGGGAGGGGGTCAGGGAAAAGCAATAGGGCTGGGAAGAGCCTGGAGGGATGCAGGGTGTGTGGCAGCCACAGTGGAGGAGACAGGAGCAGAGTGACAGCCACACGGCCAGGTGTCAGCTCATGTGCCCACCTGTCTTCCATGCACCCCACTGTTGCCCCCAAGTCTGTCCCATCCCTTGGCCTCATGCCAGCATTTTTTTATGCCCTCTGCACAATCTGCTCTAGCCTGTACTTAAGCCTGCTGTGCCTGCGGTAACCTCCCTGCTCCCTCCCTGTACACCCAATACCCGGGAAGAGGGACCTGATACACAAAGGCGGCTTCCAATCAAGGAGCCACTGCAACAAGCACAGAAGAGCTGTCCTGAGCTCTGCAGCCCTCTTCCCTGTCCTCTCTCACTGTCCTTGCAGCTTGCCCCTGAGTCAAGCTGGCTGGTTCATGCTCTGGAGTGCTTTGGGAGGTGCCTGAGGTTGTCTTTGTCTCAAAGAAGGTGCTGATACAAACCTGTGCTGAGTGGAGCGTGCCTGGTGACTGCTCAGCCAGCAATCCAGGAGCACCCCGCAGGCCCCAGGCTAGCAAGCTCCTAGTCAAGACTCATCAACCCCTGGAAGCACAGGGGCCCAGCTGGCACCATCAGGAAGCATTTGCTGAATGCAAATGGTCAAGGAAGATGACTGATGTCTGTGGATCTGGAGCCTACCAGGACATAGTACCTTGTTTCCAGACAACAGAAATGTCTATTTTTCCTCCCTCGTGTGAGTTATTCCATCAGATGGGGAGTTTGTTTGGAGGCAGCAGGTAAATCCAGCGCTGTGGGAAATACCTGCCCTGGAATTGTCCTGGATGGTCCCTCCAGGGCACAGCTGGCTGCTCCAGCTGGGGACAGTCACGAGTGATTAAAGACACTACCATCATTCCGATACACCACGGGACTGTAGCCAAAGCACTGTGTGAACACATATGACCCAGGTAGTCCTCACCGCCCAAGCTCAAGGCACGGGCTGAAGCAGGAGATCCGCTCCAAAAGCACCTGGCCCCATGCTGGGGCATAGCTCAAGCTCAATACAAGTGGAGAGCAGAGCTGCTCAGCAACTCCTGGTCAAAACAAGCTTCTTCGAAATGAACGCTGAGGACCAGGCACCGACCTGTCAGGCCAGGAAGCCACGTCCTCTCTGCTGCACTCGCCTGCTCTGGGCACAGACGAGCTCATCAGCTGCAGCGCACACGGTTTCAGAGCTGGGGAGCAGATAAATTCCCATGTCACAGGCCATTTGATCCAGGTCAATTCCCCTTAAGATCAAAACTGGATTTGGACTGAGCCCTTTTGGCTATCATGGCAGGCACACGGAGTATTTTCACACTGGCAGTACACGTGACAGAGTATGGAAAAATAACACCCGATTTGGATTTTGCCCTGTTGACTGTGGACCGATGCCCAGTCTGGCTCCCGCATCCTCTCAAGAGACACCAGCCAAGATAAGGGCTTGCTTTCCTGATAGGTTTCTTTTTTAAGTGCAGAAGAAAAAATTTCAATGAAGAGAGAAAAGAAACACAGAAATGTGTTTGGAGCACATTTCTGGGCACATAAAAGAGACAGTGACTGGGAACAGTGTGGATTTACTAAGAGGTAAATCACATCTGACCATCCCGATTGCCTTTTATGATAAAATGACCAGATCTGTGGATGTGGGGAGAGCAGTGGATGCTGCCCAACCTCAGCTCCCAAAACTATCTGCCACGATGTTCTTGGGTCCAAGCTAGGAGTTTATGGTCTGGACAAGTGGGCAACTAGATGGGCAAAGAACCTGGCTGGGCAATGAGACTGAGAGGATAGTTGTTAATGGGTCACATGCATGGGTCAGGGGTCAGTCCTGGGAGTTTTCCTGTTTAACACCTTTATCAATGACCTGGCAGAGTCAACAACACACTTGCTTATGAAGTTTGCAGATGGCAACATAGTGAGGGGAGCAGCCGATACCCTCTAGGTCAGAGCTGCCATCCAGAGGGACCAGACAGGCTGGAGGGATGGGCTGACAGGAACCTTATGAAGTTCAACAAGGACTAATGTAAAGTCCTGCACCCGGTATGGAAAATGTCCTTGCAAAAACACATGCTGGGAACTGACTGGCCAAGGGGCAGTTTGGGGAGAAGAATCTGAGGTCAAGATGGTCAGGGGCCTGGAGCCGGCCATTGCACAGAACACGAGGAGAGGCTGAGGGAACAGGGCTTGTTCAGCCTGGGAAGGAGAAGGCTTCAGGAGGACCTAACAGCAGCCATCCAACACCTATGAGGAGGTTATCAAGAAGATGGAGTCAGGCTCTTCACCTTGGTGCACGGTGAAAGAACAAGAGTTAAAATGCTGGTTGAAATGAGCTGCTCAGACTGGATATAAAGAAAAATATTCACTCTAGTGGGAAACAGTTTTTTACTCATCTAGAGAGGTTGCGCAGCCTCTGTCCTTGGAGGTTTTCAAGTCCTAGCTGTTTAAAGCCTTGAGCAACCTGGTCTGACCCCATAGCTGCCCCTGCTTTGAGCAGGAGGTTGGACTACAGACCTCCTGAGGTTCCTTCCCATCTGAGTTATTCCGTGATCTGGACTGCAAATGCAACATGAAGCTCTGCAGACATTTAATGCCACAGCTTCTGTACCTCTTCAGTCCCCGGCTCTGCCCATGCTGGTGGTAAGAACATCCCTAAAATGGCCAGCTTCAGCCATGTGGTTTAAGTTATCACTCATTAGGTCAGCTCCTCCATGGGCTACGTGCGCAGCACATGAGGAATGCATTACCTCCCTTGGGTGGACAAATGGAGCTCCCCCTCATTCCTCAGACATCTTGTCACTAGTCCCCAGCCTGGGATGGCATCAGCTCTGCAGTCAGTATTACAGATGCCAGCCACTCTGAAGAGAGGCTATTTTCCGCCAGTGTTTTACAGGACAAGTAGGCTGGGGCTGGGCGTGGTGTGGGCACACACAGCAATGCTCTGCAGATCGGCCTCTGCCAGGCTTGCACTCTATCGTCCGTCTGTCCGCGGGGTACCCAGGGGTCCCCGTTTGCCCGAGGTAACAGAGGTTCACCTTCATAGCACCAGACTCCAACAAATTTGGTTCCCAAGTGAAACCTGCAGTCCGGTAAAGTTTCCACAGGGGAGACCCACTTAGGCAGCCAGGCACCCCTCGGCCCCAGTCCAGCACCCGGCACAGCCACAAGCAAGGAGTCCTGTCGTAAACTTTCCCCTGCCAGACCTGAGCTCTCTCTTTGTGGGCCAGGCACTGCACTCTGGGCTACAGGGCATTTGGGAACTATGAGTACAGGTGGAGTTTGTTCTACTGAAGAAATACTGAACATCCACTAAATAACGGTCTCCGACCCCCTCTAGATACCCACCCCATGAACAGCTCTGCCTGCTCCTGCTGAGCGTTCAGCACAGCCCCTGGTCCTCCTGAACATGCAGGGAACACAGCTGTGCTCCCTGCTGTCACCAAGGCAGGGCAGTGAAAGCCTAACAGTTGCCTAAACAACAGATTTTTTTTTTTTCTTAAAAACAAACAAAAAACCCCCTCACTTCCAACGAAAGTTTCCCTCCTGGGAAAGGCTGAGGGAAAAGAGATAGGCAGCGTCAATCTGAGAGGCAGAAAGAAGCAGGACATCAGCTGCTCCCACTGCCAGGAGGCAAGGCACGTGCTCCAGTGCTGCAACATGGCCCACGGGCCGGTCCCTCCATCCTAAATCTTTCTGTGCTCTTCCCACAGGCCCCCCAGTCTGCCACAAGCTTCCCGTGTCAGCTGGCTCTGCCTTTCAGGGCACATAAAAACAAGTTAAAGGACATGACATTTATGCCAAAACATTTGGGAGAAGACAGAAATCTTACATTTGTCTCCGTAGCAAGAGTCGGCTGCAAATTAGCTTTAGGGAAATAAACGTAGATAGGGTGATCCTTGACACGCTGCAGCCCACAGGCTTTGTACCGAGTTTGCAGAGCCTCGAGAGAGAGGCTTGGCAGGCTTGCCTCGTCCGAATTTCTACTGACTTCTACTTTGTTTTAACTTGGCTTAGCTGTAATACCAATTTTTTCTTCTAAACAGGTGGTTCTGACTAATTTTATTTTTACTTACCATTGCTTCATACAACCCTAGTTTTACAGAGATTGTACTCTGTGCAGAATAGGGTATTTGTCATTAACATACTGATGCAATATAGAGTCATAGAATCATAGTTTGGGTTGGAAGGGACCTTTAAAGGTCATCTAGTCCAACCCCCCTGCTGTGGGCAGGGACATCTTCAACGAGATCAGGTTGCTCAGAGCCCTGTCCAACCTGACCTGGAATGTTTCCAGGGATGGGGCATCCCCCACCTCTCTGGGCAACCTGGGCCAGTGCTCCACCACCCTCAGCGTAAAAAATTTCTTCCTTATATCTAGTCTAAATCCAATACTCTTTAGTTTAAAGCCATTTCCCCTTGTCCTGTC
>NW_008795363.1:1068210-1068427 GCF_000699145.1 Aptenodytes forsteri | reverse complement strand
ATCTAACCAATTCCTCACCCACCGGACAGTCCACCCATCAAATCCATCCCTCTCCAGTCTAGAGAGAAGGATGTGAGGGAATGTGTCAAAGGCCTTACAGCAGTCCAGATAGATGACATCTGTAGCCCTTCCCATGTCCACTGGTAGTCACTCTCCATCATAGAAGGCCACTAGGTTGGTCAGGCAGGACTTGCCCTTGGTGAAGCCATGCTGGCTG
>NW_008795363.1:1062915-1068058 GCF_000699145.1 Aptenodytes forsteri | reverse complement strand
GGACATTGAGCTGTTGACCACTACCCTCTGGATGCGACCATCTAACCAATTCCTCACCCACCAGACAGTCCACCTATCAAATCCATACCTCTCCAGTCTAGAGAGAAGGATGTGAGGGACCATGTCAAAGGCCTTACAGCAGTCCAGATAGATGACATCTGTAGCCCTTCCCATGTCCACTGATGTAGTCACTCCATCAATATATATATTGATATATAAATAAATACAAGCCTGATATGACAGCAGAGACCTTGAGAGGTGCACACAAAGGATGCTGTGTAGAGAAGTACAGTCATGGGATGATAAGAGATGGGGCAGAGACTTGGCCCTGGAGACTCCACAGCCACAAACAATTCACGAGTGGTCAAATAAAGAAATACAGTACTGAAGATGTCACCCGTGAAAACCAGTTTGTCCAGAGACCAAGTATCCAATGTATATAAAAATGCAAGAGAGATGTAACGTGGAGCCACACAGTGGGAAAAAGGGAGCATCTTGTGGTACGACTGACTTCATTACAGAGCCAGTTTTTCTTGCATAGATATGAGAGGTGAGCAGTAGGTGTTTAATGGCAATGTACTGTTATCCAGCAATCCTTCAGGAACAGAGGTCAGTTTTTCACTATTTCTTTCCTGCTGCTAGTAACAACTCACCAGAACCTACTGAAGATCACTGTGCCAAGCAACCCATCTGCCTAGCCCCTCTCATGACATTTTTGCACAAGCATCTCCTTTACATTAGTTAACCCCACTCCCTTTAAACCACCTCCTGCTGCAGAGCGTGCACATGCCCCTTCTATGCTTCCATTATATGCAAAACACCACCAGCACAGGGATTTAGGGGAAGACTCAAGGAAACTGCCACGCTTTTCACACATGTTCCCCTGTGAAAAATGGAGGGGCGGTAAGAGACCCCAAACACAAAGGGAGGTCTCGGTCCCAGGAGGCTGCACACTGGCATGGCAGGGAGAAACCCCACATGGCATGATACACAATCCTGGCATTTCGGTGACTGCTGCTGACGGAGATCCCCCACACCGCCAGAAGAGACGGGTCTCCAGGCCAAGTCCTGTTCCTGGCAGAGGCTACCGCACACATCAATTTGAACCACTCCTCTACTCAGTGGTCAGTTAAGTAAAATGGGTCTTAAATAAATACACCCTCTCTCTCCCTTAGGCCCACGATCAACCTGCTGCATTTTTAGCTTTGAAATATTGTCTCTTTCCCATTCCTTTTGGAAGACAGATATGGCTGAAAAACATGTGTTATGAGTCTTTTCAGTCCCTGAAGATTCAATTCAGAATTAAAATTCATCTTTTCTCCACAGGGTATCTTAAGTGCTTGGGAGTAATCAAGGGAAGCACAAATAGACTTTAAAGAGGCAAACAAAGTATCCTCCCGGATCAGCTGCTCCATTTCTTAGTCACCTTCCCACCAGGTCTTCTACATCAGTATTTTCAAGAAACACAGAACAGAGAGGAATGGACTCTAATACAGAAGAGGCAGCAAGACAGGCAAGACAATTCCACCACCACCACCCCTCGTCAAGGAAAATATTCAGATTATTTCTGACTTGTTCAAAAAGGAAAAAAAGTACTTCCCCAATGGAAGTAAGGTAAATAAGAACTTGGGGACTTACAGCACGTGAGAGGGCATTAAAAAAAGTTGCACAGGCCTGCACTTCTAAACACCGTCTCCATTAGCAGTACTTGCTGCTAGTTTCTGTTTGTTACCAGTTAATAGGCACTTGTCCACTACAGATTGACCCTCTTGAATGGCCAGTGTTGGGCCACTGAGACACATAATGAGATGGTATTTCAATGTTGCTTTTATCACAAGAGCGGATAAATATAATTTACCACCTTCTATATCCTAATGCACTGTATTGCACAAGTCATCCTCCAAACAACTGCATCAGAAGTTCCAAAAGGAGATGATTTTCCCTAGTAAAGGTCACGATTAAAAAAAGGAAAGACACACACTCATCTGGAGCAGGGAGGCTCAGAGCACTAAGCGAGTACAGTCTCAACAAGATAAATCTCATAGAAACACAGAAGTGCTGGTTGGAAGGGAGCTCCAGATGTCTCCAGTCCAGCTTCCCACAGGACTATCACCAGCAGGTCAAGCCATGGCCTGTCTTGTTTCAAAACAAACTGGTGCACAGCCAGCCCGACAAAGAAATGCAGAGCTAGTAGGTACCAAAAGTCAGCTCTGTAAGGAAAGTTTTGAAAATAAATTACCTCCAGGGTTGTGGGGAAAAATAAAAGGTGAGGAAAGGCTCTTTAGAAACAATGCTGACACTTGCAACCACTCCATGAAAGTAAAATCATTATTGCCAGGGTGCCACTTACCACAGACACTAATATTATTGATAACACCTTGGATTTGACACATCCTCTAAATGATAGAAGACTTAAAGTGTGAAATTTCCTTTGGAAGCCTACTTCTAACTTCTAAAAAACTAACTTCCTTTTCAGCTGTTGAGTTTAATTCTACTAAGACACTTTTTAAAACTCCCTCTGTGAACTGATACAGAAAAATTCTTGCTGATCCTTTAAAACAGAACAAAAACCCTTCTTTAAGCTATCTAGTATTTGAGAGGCAGGGGAAAAAAAAAATTAAAAATTGTATCTTGGAACTTCAGGAATCTTCCTTCCTTGACAGAGCTTTATCAGAAGAGTGCAGTCTTAGACATACTCTATCAAAGTAACCTTCCCGATACCCTCAGGAGGTCACCATAGTATATATAGGACAAATATAAAATCTTTATTTTCAAATGCTGCACTGCATAAGATTTATCTGATTGACAGCCCTACGCATGGACACAGACCCCCTTCATCCTCCCCACTTCACTATTCAGCATAGCACAATCAGGCTGACTATGCATAAAATCATTTAGACCAGAAGAAGAAATCTATTTGCAACCCATTACTCATTTCCTTGTAAGTTAACAGTGTTCACCAGGAAAAATCACCATGAAAAAAACATTTCATTTCTGCATTCAAAGGAAGAAGAGATCAGGCACGCTACAGGGACTGGTCCCATGCGTGGAAGCTGCTGATGCTTTCAGTGCTCTTCACCTTCTTAACCTTGATAAAGAAGTACTCTTAAGGCTCTCCTGCTTATGATATTGTAACTGCCTCTCCCAGAAGGCAAAACAGTGCAGAAAAAAAGAAGGCAGAGGTCCTCTGAGAATGCCATGGCCCACATGGCTTTTCATCAAGTAATCGTCCTCCTGCAGTGACCATCGTTCACTGATGTCTTGCCAAGAGATACCAATTAATTTTACCAGTGATACACATGTTCTTCCGAAATGAAAAGTGTTTTCCACTTTTTCCTCCCAAGAATGTTTCAGAGAAGTCCCAAATTTCATTCTGTAGCCTAGATCTCGCTGCAAATAATATCCATGGGGAAGGCTCTATAGAGATTTTTGATAATGGTATTTTGCAGAAGTATGGTTGCCTTTCGTATTTGGAAGAAAGGAGGCATGCGGTGACAGGATGTTACACTTGTATGCTTCTGCTTTAACTCCAATGCCTGATTACAGCCAAACCCACAGGTGATGTTCACGTCAACCTTTGAAGACCTTGTGTTTTAGGATCTGTATTTTCTCATGTGTGCAGCAATAGAAGCAGAAATCTCAGTGCTCCTCTTATTCTGGCCATAATAGTCCACGAAGTCACCATCTGGCCCGAGGAGGTACATTATTATTGTGTGATCCACCTGTAAGAGAGCACATCGTGGCTTGGTAAAAAAGATCATAGAATCATAGAATACCAGGTTGGAAGGGACCTCGAGGATCATCTGGTCCAGCCTTTCTTGGCAAAAGCACGGCCTAGACAAGATGGCCCAGCACCCTGTCCAGACGAATCTTAGAAGTGTCCAATGTTGGGGAATCCACCACTTCCCTGGGGAGATTATTCCAATGGATGATTGCTCTCATCGTGAAAATTTTTCTTGTGTGTCCAATCAGAATCTCCCCAGGACTAACTTATACCCATTACCCCCCATCTTTTCCATGTGACTCCTTATAAAAAGGGAGTCTCCATCTTCTTTATAGCCACCCTTTAAATACTGGAACATCCTGCACATCTCTCAAAGTCAGCAGCAAGAGCATCCCGTTCAGCCTTTGGCTCAGCTGTCTGACAAGACTTCTCACCAAGAAACTAAAGCAAGATAAGGAAAACCTCAGCATCACCTCAGCAACCTCTTCTTGTTTTACCCAAGAAAATAAATAGAGAAAACTAGTTGCATACTCAGAACGTGTGAAGGAGTATTTAAAGCAGACAAGTCTTCCCTAAGCTGCTGACACCCTTCCTGCAGCACAGACAAGGCTGGGGCAAACCTGCGGGCTAATGGTCTTTCCCCCTCACTTTTCCCCGTTTCCCTCTACTTCTCATGATGCCTCATGACCCCCACAAGGTATTCAAGCTCATGCTGCTAATATGATGTAAATCCAATATAAACAGAGGTATTTCATTAAACCAAGTTCACTGTCAGTGCAAACAATGGGACCAAGAGCATCACTGGGACACGGGAGCTGCAGATAGAGGAGCTGGCACAGAGGGAAATATGTGTGCTGGGAGGGGGCTCCCTCTGCTGTCCAAACTGAAATAACCTTAAACAATGTTCAAACAATTACTTGAACGTTCAAGGTATTCCAATTTGACTTATATAAAAATTAACTCCACTGTAAGTTTATTTAAAATGCCACTGCGAGTACTGTCTGCATGTAACCGTGACAACATCTTTATGAGCACACACACAAAATACTGAAAATGGAGGCGATGAATCTGTGATCGCTCAAATGACTATATCATCTCACTGCCACTGGAGAAAAAGAACTGAAATGTATTTATGCACTGAGAGTACAACTGTGTTTGAAATTAAGAAATCACATAAACATTTCCAGTACCACAAGCTAAAAGGATGCATTAAACTTAATGACATTTCTGTCATTGAAAGAATGTTTCTCAAAATTTTATTGAAGTGAGTTTAATTCAAATATTTTACTCTAGTTTCAAATTTTCAAGATAAGATCACAAAATCAAGTTGTAGGATTCCTTTTTTTAAGGAATCTGAATCACAATTTAGATCCTTCAACTGGAAACTAGCAAAAAAAAAAAAAGAAAAAGAAAAAAAAC
>NW_008795363.1:1057774-1062801 GCF_000699145.1 Aptenodytes forsteri | reverse complement strand
AGCAAAAAAAAAAAAAAGAAAAAGAAAAAAAACAAACCAGGTAGCCTGCTCAGAGCATCTTAACTCCCCGGCCTATGAAAGATTAAATACAGTCAGGATGGAGTGCAGTTTGTGTGCAAAAGGCCACTGTTTTTCAAGCTGTGCCTGAAGCCTGCACTGTTGCCACTGTACGCACATAAGATCATCATTTGAGTTTCAATGCAATCTTGTAAACCACAGAATAAAACAAGTAAATTGGATATTCTGGTAGTGAGAATTATAAAATTGAGATTATTAAATAGGAACTAGTAATACTTGAAAAATTCAAACTTGAAAAATTCAAAGAGATGTTTAGAAATTACAATTTCTAAATGCTCATCTCAACGTTCTTTTCAAGTCAAAACAAGCATCAAAGTTTAACTGGCTGCAGTGGACCTCTTCCTCTTCCCCACCTCCCAGCAGCCTGCAGAGGAAACAGAACCCGTTCCTGCACAAATATCAGTCTCAATCACCAACTGGCACGACAGGTCCATGCAAGACATAATGAGGAAAAAAAACCCTTACTGGAAGAAATGACAGAGTAGTAATTACCTGCATAAGTCTCAGGTAGGCACAAAACCAGCCTCAAGCTCTCCATCCCAGGTCTGCTGTTGCTGCTAGCCTCCTTCCATTTTGTTCCAGAGACCTGTGTCCTCTGGCCTTCCTGCCCTGAACACAGAGAGCTCACTGCCTCTCAAAACCAAGAGCCTATGACAAATCCTGAAGAGATGCAGGTATGCTCTTCCTCCTTGGCACCACATCTGGGGCTCCCAGGCTGCTCTCCTGCTCCCAATTCACTGGCCTTTCTTCCTCGCTGCCCTTCCCTTCTCTCAGACTCACAACCCTAGCACAGACCAGCGGCATTCTCCCTGGATCCCTTCTCCTACTTCATTACATCTGTAGTCACATTCTCCAGTTCAGTTTCACCCTCCAGCCTCCATTGAAGATGCTGTCATCTACAGTTATTTTCCTTGGCCGAACCCCTGTACTTTCCCTTCATGGCCATGCCAGAATCCAGGTGTGGTTTGCTAGAATCCATGTGTGGTTTACTTCATAAGGAGCAGCAGTCCTTCAGCTTTTCTGGCCTCTTTCCACCATCTCTCCTCAACTTCAGTTCACTCATTTAGTGTCAGATTCCACTGATTTTTTCCCTCTCCTGAGCAGGCATCCTTTGCCAATCCTGTTCCTACAACCTATTCTTGCATTTCCACCAGCCCCCTTTTATAAATCTGATTTTAAGCAGTATCTTTAGATCAATTTCAGATTGAGGCTAGATTGATTTAAATTGGTGTTGAATTTCTCCAGCAAGCTTCTCTCCTCCATTCAAATACGGTATCTTAGACACAGACTTCTGTAGCTATTGAGTTGCCACTTTAAGCGAAAAAGGGTTCTTGATCTCCCACTTCACACCCCTTTTAGTAACGTAGAGCAGTGCACATCACCAGTGTGATTCCATCTTCTCTTTACTGAGATCATGTGCTGCTCCTGCCGTTTCTTTCTATGCACCACTTTTTTGTTCCACCAATCTTTTTGTCCATGTGGATAATTTATTTGCTGCAGTCAGGTGTTTTTTAAAAACAGATTAAGAATAGACAATACTGGATTAGACCAAAACCAATCTGCCTCAGCATCCTACCTCAAATAGTGGCCAACAATGACTGCTTTAAAGAAGAGTATAAAACCAGCTCCAAAAGTATGCTATCTTCCTCTATTAGCTCCCAGTTCCCAAACATTTTTAGCTCACAGGCTTCCTGAACTAGGCAAGATCTCTGTGCATTTCATAATCCTCAACAGATTGTTTTTTCCCCAAAGACTAACAAGTCTCCCTGTGGACTCCCATAAACTTCTACCATTTGCATCTGTAGCGAGGGATTCCACTTCTCACATGCCCATTGCAACAAGAACCATCACCATTCCTTTTGAACCTGTTTTTAGTTTTCTCTGATATCCTTAGTTCTTGTAATGAAGAAAAAAAATGAAGATCATACAACGTGTATCCTCACTTGTCATATGACTTGTACCTACTTTACTCTTCCAGTCTGCTCAGGATGTGGCAAGTCAGGAAGGCCTTGGTAGCAGCTCTGAGCCCTATAACCAGTCCTATTCACTTCCAGAGAGTAAGATTTGACTGCCCAGTTTAGCCTCACTTAAACCTCAGTTTCCCCCTTCACACTATTACTCTACGTATTTTATTCCCCCTTAATTTAGCATTAACTTGCTCTCTCTTCCAGGTCATTTGACACAGGAGGAAGATCCCCGTAGTATCTGCAGGCAGACTTTGCATCATCCAAGTCTCTCGCCAGGAAGACCCTGCTCCTTGGTGTCAGTTTGGCAGGGAATGAGTTGTTACTCACTTTTACCTCTCATTTCTCCCTCTTCCTATTACCTTAATTCCCCAGTTCCATTTTCACTTTGGAGCACGTAGGAAAACAGCCAGACAGAAACATTACACAACAGAAAAAAGTTCAAATTACTGCCAGGCTTGCCAGCTCATATGCTATTCTGTATGCAGGCCTGGGATTGCACATTTTTAGAACACGTTTCAGTGAGGTTCTGAGCTTGTAAGAGGGCACCTTGATTCTGACTGAGACCTCTAAAACACAGCTTAACACATCGGTGCAACAGGGCTCTGTCACGTAGGACTTCAGCATAGATTGCAATAGCTGCCTTCCGATTTTAAAATCTATATGCTGCTCTTATCCAAAGTCTTTCATCAGGCAAAGGCCCTACATTTACTTACTATGTAATCATTGTCTTCATCTTTGGGACCTTCGCTGTAATACACGCGGTAAGCTTTGGCCACTTGGTCAATCTGTGCCTTGGTACCAGTCAATCCAATCAGCTTCGGAGAAAATTCTAGATAGAAAGAAGACATTTAGACATTTTAGTGAAAAGAATCCCATCAAGAGTCTCCTTTTCAGTGCTCTATATTACATGCTATATGACATTGAGGAAGAAAACAGTAATACCTTTAACATATCTGGCAACGGCTTCTTCGTTGTCCCTCTCAGGATCAATGGTGATGAAGAGTGGGGTCAGATTAGGCAAAGATGGAATTCTATCTGTGACATTAATAATTATTATTTTTCTTAGAAAACTAAAAATCATTTCTCACCTCCCTTCAAACAAGCTCACAGCCAAGCTACCGTAACATCAATCCAAGCCCACCCTAAGTGACAAAAAAGGCCTTTTTGTGCAGCTTAATTTATGTAATTTGTGAATGAAGCAAACACCACAAAAATCCAACGCTCTCTGCTTGTGCTGGGTGCAGCTACACTTCCAGCCTCTCAGCTGGAGACCCTGCCCTCCTTAGGAGAGATGACAAATTGGCTCTGATGCAGAAAATGCCACGGCGTGGGCATGATGCACGTATCAAAGCACAATGGTCGATACAACAAAAGTATGCCTGTGATGGTGGGGCGGGAGGATAGGTGAAGACACAATTGGTGTCACAATAGGTGAGGCTCTTTCCCTCATGTTCCAGCCATAGCCCTAATTATATTTTCTTCACTTTAGTCCGCCCTCCCACTTGCTTGGTTACTATTATCCCTGCACCGTAACTCTTCAGGGCCTGCAGGCTGAGGAAACCACCTCTATCACACAGCCTTCCCCCAACCTCCATTCCACAGCACAGTCACTCTCAGAAGAGACTCTCACAGAGATTTGTTCTCAGAATGAATAAAATAAAGGGAAAAAAAACCCTAATATACCCCACGACCACTTCTTGGCAAAAATACAATGCAATGGCACCATTCCCTGCCACCATCATGTTTTATTACCAAGTCCCCTGCTGCGGAAAGATCAGTGTTGTCATGCTCTAAATATCAGATCCTAGCGGTAGGCAGATTGATATATGTATCACTTAGCAATTAATTCAACTACTGAATAATAGTCAACAGCATTTTCTAAAAAAGATCATCAGTTATTACCATTTGCGATATTTTACCACAATAAACCTGGGCATCCCGTAAAAAACACCACTCCGCCAAACGAATTCCCGTACCAATTTCATCTACCACTTCAATCATTTTCTCCAGTTCATCAGGACAGATGTCAGGGCAGTGTGTGAAGCCGAAGTAGATCAGCACCCACTGGCCAATGTAGTCCTTGCTGGTCTTGGGCTGTCCCTCATGGCTGACGAGTGAGAAGGGCCCTCCTAGCAGCGGTTTCCCAATGCCTCGGTTTCGTTCCTTCTCCAGCTCTACAAAAAACAAGAGGGGATCAAACACATCCATGCCACAGTCCACACTGCTTCCCGGGTGAGCCTCAGAAGCAGTCGAGAGTCAGGCAACCTCGCAGAGTCACAGCCCAGGGTGTTGAAACGTCAAGATCTACCAATGCCCATCGTGGACAAGACTTCCAAAAAGCATTCCATTTTGGGCAAAATCAAATATATCACTAAGCTCCTTTGAAACATAATAATCTCTTTCATTGTAATCCGATTTTATTTTTATTTAAAAAAAAAAGAAACGAAAAAAAAAGTAGAAAGACAGGTGCCTGGCTTGGTGCGAAACAGAAAAATTAGCATCCTTTGCAAATTGAACATATCCTAAAAGCTGTAATATCTCTGATTTTCAACATTAAAACATGAAAATGAAACATGTCGGCAGTTACTGCAGGACAGGGAAAGGCACGCATACCCTACACAGAGGAAACCCAACGTGCACAGAAAACCCCACCTCCGTGTCTGTGCTGCATTGACTGGCAGCAGCGTGCATAATCAAATGCAACTGTTCCGATAGCAAAAGCATATTTAAGAATTTTAAAACGCTTAACCTTTAAGTTTTTTTGAATTTTTGAAAATTTTCTGTGGTACTTACATACACACAGGCACGAAGTGGCACTGTGCGAAGCATGACGTGATTCAGCAGGATGCTGAAGTGGGTAATATACATCTGAACACAAAAAATACATCATCTCAATACAAAACACTACACTCCTGCTGCTCCTCCCGCCCGGCCGCACGCTGGCAGCCCAGGCCGGGTCCCGCCGAGGCAGCGCGGCCCCCC
>NW_008795363.1:1056926-1057158 GCF_000699145.1 Aptenodytes forsteri | reverse complement strand
CACCGAGAGGCCGCTGCTCGCCTTTGTGCTGCAGCTGGGTGACAGCATCGATGGCCTCAACGCCCGCAGCGGCGAGGCCGAGGGCGCCTTGGAGCAGGTGCTGGTAGTGCTGGGGCGGCTGCCGGTGCCGGTGCATCATGCGTGGGGCAACCACGAGTTCTATAACTTTAGCCGAGCCCGCCTGGTGCACACCGGCCTCAACAGCCGTCCCGCCGGGGCCGGGGCCGGGGCC
>NW_008795363.1:1049021-1056770 GCF_000699145.1 Aptenodytes forsteri | reverse complement strand
AAAAACCCCAACGACAACCTCAACAGCCCCGCAGGTACCCCCTGGCTTGACCCTTTGGCAGGGAGCGCGGGCGGCTGAACCTCTGCCTCCCAGAGCAGTAAGGCAGCTCCCGGGGCTGACATCTCGTTGCTGGGGGGCTGAGGCATGTGCCCCATTTCTGCCCACCTCATCCACCTCCCTGCTGTCAGCTGAGAGCCGGTCAGTGGGTCTCTAGGCGGGCACAGGAGATGCTCCCCCATACCCATCATGCTGCTCTGGTGCTTTTGGGATGGGTTTATGTTGTGCTGTGTGCCCTGCGGTATCAGAACAAAAGGCAGCTGTTGGTGCAGCTGCTATTGCAGAGCACTGAGTGATGCTCACCCTATCCCATGTGGGGGGGAGACCCAAGAGTAGAAATCCTGTGCATGCAGCATGACCAAAACCCCAAAAAACACAAATAATTTTGTCTTGTTTGTCCAAGGAGGCTGGCGTTTTGATCCAAGAGATGCAAAAAAAAAGGTTAAAAGAGTAAATCATCTATCGTAAGCAGACTTGCATAAGGCAAGCACATAGGGGAGCCACAAGAGGTGTATGCACCTATGCCTAACCTTCTTCTTCACTGCAGGACTCGAAGAACCTCGGTTTGTAGAGTTTAACGGAGGATTTAGCCAAGCCCAGCTGGACTGGTTCAATGAAGTCCTCAAGTTCTCTGATGAACACCAAGAAAAAGTTGTAGTTATGGGTAGGTGGATGTGGGGGATATATGGGGATATATGCAAAAAAAGTTATGTAGCCAATGTATGTTAGCTGAGGAAAACACGTAGCAGCTTTGTAGCTCCACTGAGGTACACATGTAACCTGTGAAGTAGAAGAGCAACCAAGTCTCACACTCGGGTGAGCTTTCTGTATACACTTAGATGTCTGAACTTCCCAGCAATGAAGGCAGAGTTTGGTTACACTTAAAGTAGCTCTCCTGCTTCTTTCCCTCTCAACTGCAGGTCATCTGCCCATTCATCCAGATGCTTCAGACAGAGTTTGCCTAGCCTGGAATTACGAAGATGCCCTTTCAGTCATACATTCCCATCAGTGCGTGGTCTGCTTTCTTGCAGGGCACCTGCACGATGGTGGCTATTGTTTAGATTCTCACGGAGTTCATCATCTGACTTTGGAGGGGGTTATTGAAACTCCACCAGAAAGCAATGCCTTTGGAACTATTTATGTTTATGAAGATAAAATGATACTAAAGGGAAGGGGCAGAATTTCAGAGAGAGTTATGCATTTCTGAAAATGGTAAGCAAATACAAATTCCTCTTCTTCAGGAAGTACTCGAACAAAAAAAATAGGGCATTCAGCTTATTATTTGCTTGTAGAAAGATGTGCATGGCTGATCCTTATAGCTTTAACTCAAACATTTTTCTCTTGGATACAGAATTTTAGAAATTATGTTTCTGTAAAAAAAACAGACCTAGTTTCTTCGTGGAGAATAGAGAAGGCCAGTAACCATGTTTGAAATAAATATATTTATACTTGAATGCAGAATGTTGACTTGAAACACCCAATCCTGACCGGATTGTTACTTACTGTGAAAAAATGCAAACCATATTATGAATATTGTCAAAAAAAAGCCACTTTTTTGTACCAATCAGAATTAAAGCATGCAGAATTATACCTGCCCAGCCACATTTCAATTTTTTTTTTTTCTTTTAACATCATAGTCAGTAATGTCTCATATCAGGCAGAATTAGTCCACCCTGGAGCCTAATGCAGTCTTCTTAACATTGCTTTAAAAGACTAAAGTAATCTTTAAAAAAAGCTAAGCCCAAGGAAAATGGAGACCATCTACGCTACATCATGTAATGCTGCAGATACACCTGCTGGGATCTACGTGTGCACAGCTGTATTAGCCTGCAGCAGTACTGAGTGAAGAAGCCCTGATGTGGAAGGATCTAAAGCATGTTGCTGTGCTGCATCTGGACCTGTTCTGGCTCTCTCCCAGCCAGCTTGTGTGTCCAGTGTATTCACCTGTGCTTCCTTCTGCAGGATTAGTAGCGGTGGATCGTGCTTACTGTTGCTGGGCTGCTGTGTGGGTTCTGCTTTCCAGGAACAGAAATTCTGTGAGAAGCAGAGTTGTAATAGTGACCACGTCTGCTGGTGGCAGTCTTGAGTACACATCTCGCAGAAAATAAAAGATATGGAAGCTTTCATTGAATTTTCTTTAGAAAAATAGTATTTATTACTCTGCAAAACCAGTAATTTTCAGTTAAAGGTAATAGGAAAAATATTTCTTCAGATATATTCTACGTATGATTTTAGTGTAGGAACAGAAATACAGACTGCTCCATTTTTCAATTAGTCTCAGTGGACTATCCAGGCAGATATCTGGAAGTTTTATGGCTGCAAATAGTCATTTATTGAAACAAACAACTCTCCAACAATGGTTGTGATCCAGGGATGCCAGGATGTCTTGAATATACCATTATAACACACATTAGATCAACAGTACTTTGAAAATGTGTGAAGAAGCCAGCTGAACAACAGTTTCCATAGAAAAATTCTCCACTCAGATTTGACAGTGTTCCTCAATTTTTTTAACAAATCTCAAACCGCACTGCTGGAAGCAGCCAGGCATTCTTGGGTCCTATCGAACTGATACCAACCTTTCATAAAGAACCAAAAGCAAAGGGAAGTAAGGTCAGAATATTTATTTTATACTTTCTCCCACCCAATTAAATCACTGTTTTACAGTGCGTTGGCCAAGATGCTCGCATCTCTTTGTTCACATAAATGTACAGCCACGAAACAAAGGGGAAGAGGGCGACCACGATTGCAGCGATCAAGCGAACTCCACCCAGTGGACTCCTATAAAGAAGCAAATGCAACAGAGCTACTTCAAATCAGACTACTACGAAACATTCACACCTGGCTGCAGTTGGAAAAACAGCAGAGAGCCTTTGGCCACCTTAATGTAGCTGCTGTGGATGCATCAGCAGAGTCCTTTACTGGAGAGGCACTACATGCCAGCAGAAAAAGTTTTTCTGCCATCTCAGGCTACATAAACCAGGTGAAAAAAAAAAGCACCCTGCTTGCCCAGAGCATCTGTGACACGTTTTCCCAGCACAAAGGTACTGTTTGGCAGATTGGGATTTTTCATGCTCCTAGCTAACAGGAATTTAGCAAAACTGCTGCAGCACAGTCCTCTGAAGAGGCTGGAGGGGAAAAGTGTGGAGCCACTGCAGCCAGGCAGCCACCCAGAGCCTTCTGCCAGCTCTGCCTGCATCACCCGCCTGCTCCGGTGGACGCAGCGGACACCAGTACAGAGACCCTCACTGGAAAGTTCTGTAAATTGGGAGCAATGGCAGAAACGGCTTTGCAGTTCATTAGCATTATGTCGTGGCTAACACTCACTAGCCTGATCCACAGAAGGGGTGCGCTGTCCTTGCGCAAAGGGAGAATGTCCCCTGCCCATTATGGCAGGAGGAGCAGAGGGAGAATGTCCCCTGCCCATTATGGCAGGGGGAGCAGAAAAAATGTTTCCTGTAGCTTTACTTTCGCCCCACAGACTTTTATCTGTGCAAGATCCTACAGGCTGTAGCACCAGCTACTACTTGCTTAGGTGTCTGAGAAGGTTCAGACAGTGACATGAAGCAGAAAAACAAGCAGCCAAAATCAACTATGTGTTTTCAAGAAGCTAGTCACTAAATGTGAACATATGAATAGATAAAAGAAAAAAAAAAAAGGAAACAAAACTTACTTTGCTGAACTGCGACAAAGACTCATCCATATTGTAATAATCACCAGACCAAACAACTCTCTAAAAAGCCAAACAAAAAACAGGTCAGAAAATAATACAAGCAGGTGTTTAATTTTAAAAAACACAAATTTTGCCTCCAAAACAGTAGTGTCTGCTCCTTTGGAGAAGTTCAATATATTTCACTAGGATTATAATTATAAAGGTATTTACACGGAGTAACTTTGCTTCCCACCACAAATCTATAAACACACGTGACCCAGCTATACAGCTGCAGAAATTCCTGCTAAGCTTCTATTCCACAGCACATTTCCCTCATTAACACAGAGCAAAGCAGCATCCCGGTATTCCAGACAGTAAACAGCCGCAGTAGCTGCCAGTGCTTCACCTCAATACTGTGCAAGCACCTCCTTTAGGCAACAACCAAACGTCCAGGTGAGAAATCCTCCCTCCCCCTCAATCCCTGGCAGTTCAGAGGACTCGGCAGCCCGTGCCAGATAAACATGCATATGGTATCACCTCAAGAGTTTTTAAAACATTAATTCCCATTCCTACAGCTCCAGCAAGAGAACACAAAGTTGTTACGCTGTGCTAGGGCCCTGGTCTTTGAAAGCCAGAACAGCCCCCAGTTAAATCTAACTGCCACAATCAGACAAGCAATCACGACTGTTCGCTCTCCCTTTAGCTGTTTTGTCCAACAAATCGCTGGTTTGGAGCACTATAGTCCCTCCTCCTTGGTTTGATTCCCCTGGACCAACAGCACTCACTGCAGCAGCCCAGCAAATAAAGTTTAGCAAGGTGACCACCAGAAGGAGATGGCCTGGCACACTGAATTCATGCAGGGGAAAATAAAAATCACTGCTTACCTGCCTTCCTCTTGGTGCAAAATGTTTCCTTGAGCGTACGCAAACAAAGAGCAAGCCAAGGCAATGGTCCCAACAATACAACCAGCAGAATGAAGGTCACAGAGGCTCCTCCAAAAACCATTATCTGAGGGAAAAAACAGACCGCCAGCAACTGCAACGTAGCATGAAGTAAACCCTATAAATCAAAAAGCAACTGAGTCGCTAAAAAAGATGCCTCCAGCAAACACACATCTTAGGCAGGAAGATGGAATTAATACCAGCATCTTTATGACTAGGGAAATCTGCTAAAAAGTACTGTTGAAAATAAACACTAGTGGGTTTGGGGCTTGCTTTCCTAGGAATGCAACTTCCTGGCAGCAGCACCTCAATGAAAACGGTTTCCTATTCTCTCCAGCAAACAAAACGGGCTCCAGCACTCAACATGCATGGAAAAAAATCACAAGGCGGATAACAAATGAAAGCTCTCTTAAGCAGGAGGAATGGCCTTTCCGGAGCTCGCAGCCGTAACCAGACGCTCAGCAGGACCCCAGAGGACCACCGGAGTCCAGGGAAGCAAGCCCCAGCTCCCAGCCAGCCATCAGGGCTACCAAGCAACCAGCACACTGCAGGAAGCATCTTCCCCCGCACTCCCTGATAAGCCTCTGCCCGAGCTTTTGCCTGTGATGATGAGCAACGCTGATGACATCTCTGCCTGGGGACTAGTGTTTTTAAACAGAGAAATGCAGACAATGTGAAACATCTGAACGGGCCCACAGATTCTTGTGGTTTTCCATGTCCATTCCCAGGGGCTCGGGGGGGAGAGGCGAGCAAATGACACGGGCAGTTCTCGCTGATCTCAGCCATGTCAACAGTTAAAAGCTAAAAGCAGTCTTTTCTGGGCACTGACCCCTCCAGCCAAGCATTAAAGATGATGAGCTGCCAAAATTCAAGAGCTCAGCGCGACCCAACGGTGTAATCAATTCCCCATTTGGCTGAACTTACTGCAGCTCAGTTGAGGCAGAATCTGGGTCTTCCACAGACTTGAATGGCAAATATCCCTTGGTGAGTTTACATAAATGTCCAGTTATACAATAGTTGTGCTATTTTAATCTTTACTTTCCACAGATCTTGGCACAAGCCACAAAAACCTACTTGTGAGTTTAACATGCAGATTCTCTTGGCCAGCCAAATGCCATTATGTTGAAGCTACACCTATCACGCAAATAAACCTCCCCTGAGATGTTCAAAACCACAGGCAACCAACCCCCATGGGTTCTGGCTTTATGAATGCTGCCACTTTATATGCCTAAGGTAGCCAGAACGCCGAGAGACTGCAACGGTGTGATTTGTGACAACAGCATGCACTCTTGAAGATTTTCTTTTTTTGGCATAAGTGTGGTTTTGGTTTATGCAGAGTAAGTATTCATCCAGAAAAGATACAGTCACCTTATGAATATAAAATGTTATTTAAAAATTATTTCTACTTGATGAAAATACAAAAAATGAACTATTTTCTGGAGTCACGGACCAAATCTGATCTGACTGATTCTCTCAACACGTGATGTGGCATTAGCCCCCTTAGCGTACGCCCTTGGAAACGCAGCCACTGCACTGAAGCCTCTAAACGTCCCCATCACTGCCCACGTGCTTTGTGGGGTAGCTGCAGTACTTGATACCGAACAAGACCTTTAGCTCTTTCAAAGGACTGTGCAGAGCTCCGCTGCTCTTGTATGAGGTAGATAAGCAAAAACGCAGCTTTACAACAAGGAAACAAAGTGAATTAATGTGCTAACGTCAACACCAGAGCCAGCTTCAGAGCATGCTCCCTGGCTTGTGCCGGGGCTTTGAGCCCTGAAATCCACTCAGGCTTTGAGCGCTGGAATCGGGGTGCAAAGGTAAGACCATCCCAGTAGCAGGGCTCCTCCGTTCACCTGCAGCACGTCCAACTATGAGTACTAAACCAATGACCACCTTTCGTAGAAGCAGGTCCCACAGCTTTTTGCCCTCAAAAGGTAGTAGGACATGTTTCCATGTGGCCTGATCTTAATCTGTGATTCAATTAAAAAAAACCAAAACCTTTCAGGGGCAAAAGTTGAGCAGAGACTCTATTTTGCACACCAATATCATACCTGTAATTGAAGGGTTAATGCTGACAAGCAGCGTCAGGGCAGCTGGCACTAAGTAGACAACCTGTTAATGAAACATAAATCTACTCTGCAGCAAAACTTAGCAAGATAAGGAAGCAGAAGCGCCCATCCACACCAGCGCTTCTCCCCTTCACAGCAGTATGTCAGATGCGCAGAACAGCTGCCAACCCCTCTCCCTCTGGCATGCCCTGGCACTGCTAGTGCTCATCTTCACCACCACCACCCAAAATCCTGGATCATCAGCTGAGTGCCAGCCCTTGTTCCTCAGCTTCTGGGTTACCGAGTCCTCGCTGCCCAACCAGCCTGCTGCAGAGCCCCTTGCACTGCACCTTGATCCCCCAGGGAAAGCCCCTACGGGGGACACCCCCTCTCTGGGTCCCCCAAACCCTCCACCTGCGCTGGGTGGCTCCCCTGGGAGCAGGAGCACCCTTTGCTGCCGCAGCCCAGCCCTGCTGCTGTCAGCTGGGCTCACCCGCACAAGGGATGTCCCCCTGCACAAGGGACGTGCGGGGAACAGCCCCTGCCCACCCAGCAGCTCCTGTCACACACAGAGGCGTTCCCCCTTGCCCCTCAGCTCCAAGCCCTGCGCACGCCGGGCCAGGGCCACTGGGCTGTTCAGGTGCCCGAGAAAGGGCTGGCAAAGCAGACAGAGAAGAGGGTTTCTCTCTAGATTTCCCCTCGAGACCGAGGAAGCCGTGCCGAGTTGAGCGGCGACAGAAGGCAGCCAAGCTGGTGATTCAAGGCAAGCAGAGGTGGCGATGGAGACAGGAGGTCGCCCGGTCAGGGGGTCTCGGGCGCAGGGCAGGAGGAACGAGAGCGGTTTGGTGTGTTCCGCACAGGGAACCAATGCTTTGCAGGGGGCAGGTGCAAATCTGGGGTGAAATGAGGAAGATCCTGGAAGCACGGTCGGATTTCAGCCGTCGCTGCCGTAGAGAGATTGTTTTCCCGGCGCCCGCTTGCTCTTCAGCTAAAAGCAGGGAGCAGGTTTCCTCCGGCGGCCCCGGTTCGGACCAGGCGCCGGGCGGATGGG
>NW_008795363.1:1039991-1048577 GCF_000699145.1 Aptenodytes forsteri | reverse complement strand
AGGGGTGGGGCCGGGGGGGCCGGGGCCGGTCAGCGTGGCTTATTCCTGGTTACTGATTTTTTAGGGAGGATTGGAAAACGCTTGTTTTCAAAATCGAGCCAAAATCCAGAGCTGTGCGGCGCTCGTTACAACGTGCGTGTTCCAGTAGTCACAGGACAGCCAGGGTTCTCCCGTCTTCCACCGGCTGTGTCGCTGAACGCGAGCCGGTCTGCACATAAACACGTCATCCATCAGCGAGCTCCTGTGGCAGATAAGTCCAAGTACATCCTGGGCTCCGTGCAGAGAAGCGTGACCAGCACATTGCAGGGGGTTGTTACTCCCTCTTTGATCGGGTGCTGGTGTACCTGCAACTGTCGGTCCTGTCCAGGGTCCCCAATGAGGAAGAATGAGGAAGACCTGGACTGGGGTCCTGCAGACGGCAGCGAGGATGGTCAGGAGTCCAGAGAACATGGCCTTTGTTCAGCAGAAGTGGGCAAAGAGGAAGCAAAATCCAGTAATAACATGTAACAGCCTGTGGGGTGGCCGCAGAGATGACAGAGCCGTATTTTCCTTGCTGGCATCAGATGATATACCAAAGGGCAGGGAAACATCCTCATCAGGAGGGCCGTGCAGCCTGCAATAGGTGACCCAGACAGGCTGTGTGATCTCCATCCTTGGAGATTTCCAAGTCTTACCTAGACAAAGCCGTGGCTCACCTGGTCTGGTATTGTGACAGCCTTGCTTCAGTTGGGCTGTTGGACTCAAGACCTCCAGCCATGCCTTCATAGCAACATTTCCATTTTTCTGTGATAACTCATGTACCTGAAAGAGAATTAGATCTTTGTCTCAGTGAATACACGTGAACAAACTTGTACTGTAAAACTGGCAAGTACTTATGCAAAAGCATAAACCCCTCGAGAGGGGCCCTGCAGTCCCTGCCTGAGCTGTTGTCAGATCACCCATCTCCAGCTCAGCCGCAGCCTTGCCTCTGCCCATGGGGCCTGTTGATCCAGTCCTTGACCCATGGGCTGACTTCCCAGCTTGACCTCAGACCTGCCTCATCACCATGGATCTCAGTGGCCATCACTGGGCTATGTCTGATGCTGGTTACCCCCACCAGGCCTGACCCTGACCCATAGGTTGACTTCCCAGCTTGACCTCAGGCTTGCCTTGTCTCCATGAATTTGGCTGGTGATCTGGGCTCTCGGTTGGATCTGGCTGCAGTCCCTGGCTCTGCCCTGCTTGCCCCGCGCCAGGGCGGTGGGACAGGCATTGCCCATGCCCCGTTGGCTGTGGTGTCCCTCCTGGCGCCTGTCCCTTAGGGAGCAGCCGGCCCTCGCTGTTCCCTGACAAGCTCCTTGACCCAGTTCAGTACGCATGTGCTGGTAGCTGGGGAGGGCAGGGGAGGGCTGGAGTGCAGAGCCCTCGCGCAGAGTGGTTGAGGTTGAGACGGCTGTGGAGCTGCACCGTCGGTCACCACAGTGGGCTGACGGGTGCTGGGGCATGACTGAGCTCAGAGAGTTCCCAGGGAGGGGTTGGGAACAGCCGTGGCTGGCAGTATAGCTACAGATCGAACCGCTAGTGGTGACGCTGCCAGGCAGGGACCAACTATTACTGCTCTTCTGAGGGATACCTCCGAGGTCAGGGAGGACTATGCAAGACTAGATATTCATTTTTCAGCATAGACAAGGCAAAATAAGGAACTACTGCAAATCCTGCAGCCTGTGTCAAAACTATGAACAGTGAGATTTCCACTGAGTTTCTGTCCGGCCTGTCCTCATAGTCAAGAACCGTCCTGTTTAGTTGCAAAGGACATTGTGAACCCACCTTTACATCCCACGTACGTGTGAGAGGGATTCGTGTTTGTTATAGTTAACTTTGGCGGTAGGTATCTGGTAGGTCTTTTTTCTCTACCGTAGAATAACTAAGCTGACTGAGAGCTGGCATGGCAGAAGAGAAGGAACCGTCTCCAGAAAGGCCTCCTGTTACACAGCAAGAGTGAGCACCAACTCCAAGGATCCCCAGTGAGCTTGTCACAAGCGTCTTCTGCCTCCCAAGGGCCATGAACAGATGTGGCACTGGGTGTCACAGCTATGCCAGGGCTTGGAAATTTGGTGATGTTGAAGAACCATGCGTGTAGGGGAGGAACAGTGAGTCAGGGATAAGAGGAGACTTCTTTCTTTTCCTTGCCAAGAAATTGGGATTGAAATGGAAATTTTTGTAATGACTCAATGGTGTAGGATTAGTTTTGTATTTAAGAAAAGATTCAGTCTTTTTGTGTTGTTTGGAGAACAATAAGGCTATTGCTCAGAATAATAGTACTGCCTCATCATTCGCTGATCATTTATGACCAAAAGTGATAATTAGTGATTAATTGAAAGTGGGCCCTTTAGAAATGTTATATCTACCATATCCACCTACCAAACCTGAGTCCCTGTCAGATCGTTTCTCCCACTGATTTCAGTAACAGCCCCCTCAGCCCCCAACAGAATTAGGTCTTGCTGAACAGTTATGCGGAAGACATGTGAATGTGTCCACATTTGTGGACAGGATTAATGCTCATCTTCTTCTGTTATTTTTAACCGAGTCCTTCCATGAGCAGGTTATGAGAGATGAAATTACTGCAGAGAAAGTCACAGAGAAGTAAGAGCCGTTTTTGTAAATGGCTGCCATTGTTACAGCTCCACTGAGCAGGCTTTATGTTTCATAATAATTGTGTTATTCTGTACATTAAACAACTGCTGGCAGCTGCAGGCAGAACAGCAGGCCATGTTCACTACAACTAAATCCCTCCCAACATTTAAATTGATTCACATTCCCATCCCGAAGCCCATGAAAATTAAACCACTCTCTACAGGCGCCCTTAAGAGTACGACTTTCCTGTTCACAAGCACTCCGGGAAAGGACTACAAATGCTTAAAGGAAAGCTGGGGAACTACACTCCACATTTTGTTCTCCTCTTACCAAACTCAGCTTGACGCATGGATTAGCAAGAGCGACAGTCCAAATGTCCCTGCAATTTCTCAGTAGGTCCCCATGGAGCTGCACTCCCTCGCTGAGGCACCATGAGCTACACCATACTCCTGGTTTGGGTTTTTTAAGGAGGCAGGACCCCACTGGAGAGGCACTCAGCAACGTTTGTCTTTGTGGTGTAACCTCTGTCTCCAGATCTTCAGACCCTTCCCCTCACCTCGGAAGGAGCAGTGCTCTAGTAATGAACCTAGTAATGTGCTCTAGTAATGAATCGCTTTCATGCTTTGTTTCCAGGTCCAGGAGAGGCTTTTGAATGTGTTTTCTTAGGGAGGGGAGGTGTCTCGGGCTAGAAAATGGAAATGTCAGGGATTAAAAAGTAACAGTGGTGTTAATAAGAATAAGAGAGAAGAATGTAAGAGACAGTGTGTCTTTCTTAGAGTAATTTATATGATAGGAAAATAAAAGCAGAGAAGCTTTGCAGGCACGCCAGCTCTTCTTTGTGTGGGAAACAAAATTATGAATTACTGTCCATTTTTTCCAACTATATTAGCCGAAAAGAAAATTCAGCTGTGATGAACTCTATGACTCTTTTCATTTGTCCGGTCACAAGCTATTGCGCAAACCTACACAGCCCCCCTGGTTTCTGAGCTGCGGCTGGGCTGCCGTTTGCCACATCACAGGTGCTGGGCTGCAGGTCCGGAGGGGAGACTGTGGCTTCTGGAGAGCAGCTGGGAGAAACTGGTGGAGACTGGGAGAGAGGCAGGGAAACAGCCGGACAGGCACATCCAGGGCCCTGCGTTGGGTGGGACAGGACTTCTGCGGAGGGGAAGGGGCTGCTGGGCTGGCAGAAAGCAGCTTCTCCTGGGCGCTTGGGAGGGATGGCGTGGGGGGTTTGGCAACCCTGTAAGCGAGCAAAGTTCAGTGACACAAGAGCAAGAGAGGGCAAAAGGCCTGTCTGTCTCTTGTGAGGATAGGGTGGGAAGTAGGGGATTGGTTTACCCACCGTGGCATCTGAATCTGTCTCGTTCCTTGCTGCTCTAATTCAAAAGCAATCAGGCTGTAGTGTGTTTTAGAAATACAAAGGATTTTTAGTGTTTGGTGTGCTTACTGCAAAGAAAAGGCTGCTCACTTTAAAGCTTTACCAACTATCACGAGCACAGAGATTTTCTCTGTCTGAAGAGAGTCTCCAGCAATACTGCTTTCTCCCGTAAGAGGGAGGCCAAGAGCATTTAGTACCCTTGAGTATAATTCGAGCTACTTGAAAATTAGTTCCTCAATATTAGGTAAAACATTTTCCCTCCTTATGCCTCTCTGGAGTCTGCTACTTAGCCCATAGAAGCCCAAGCTTATCTTTAGTTCGGCAACTCTGCCTGTAAAGGACGGAGGCTTTCAAATGAGAGCGCTGCAGGGATGGACCCAGCAGCCAAGCTGTGATGTCGGGAGAGCCAGGCTGTTTCCCAAGAGCCCGTACCAGAGATGTTATCGAAACATTGCCATAGTCACCCGCCCCAGTGGCCCACTCCATAATAGCGCACATCCTTGTGGGCACCGATGATGCTGCCGTGGGTGACCGTAGGTTGGTTTTGATCAGATCAAAACTGGTTAAGAGGCTCCGGGCTCACAGGCGAAGGGCTCGGGGGCTTCGGTGTGTTCCTGGCCCCAGGACCCTGACTGCAATTCAAATAGGGACATCTGGAGATAAATGCATGGTTACACAGTTGATACTGCCAAAAGGGCTTTGGTTTTAGTTGCCTTAACTGCTGGGTCAAGCGCCACAAGCAGGGAAGGATGGAGCCCACCTTACTGAGAAGGGGAGCAGCCCCACATCCACCGACTCACTAACTTCAGGGGATACATGTCTAAAGTGTTCAATAGATTGACCTACTTGTCCTTATTATAATCCTATATTAGCAACCTTCTTCCTACCTCATTAGTTTTATAGAACTCACCCAAATCGGTCTTGTTTATGCTTTGTCAGCTGCTTTCTTTAATCCTAATTTAAAGTCCTTCTCAATTCCCAGAAAAGTTCTGGAACAACTCATTAAACAAGGCACTTGCATGCACCTAGAATGTAACAAGGGGATAGACAACAGCCACCACGAACTCATCAGGAACAAATAGTGACAAACCAGTCTGATGTCCTGGTATGGCACAATTTTTTAGGCATAAAGTGAAAAGTAGCAGCTGTCATATATGTTGTCTTTAGGAAGCTTTTTAACACTAGCTGTCCTGACCCTGTCTTAGGAAGATATGACCACATGGTGAGCGCAAAACTGGTGAGATAATTGTACCTCAAGTGCTAATTATCAGTGGTTGTCAAAATGGAAGGACATATTGAAGGGATTTTTGCAGGGGTCCATTCTGATGCCAGGTCTTTTTAATTACTTCAGTTAACAGCCTGGAGGATAAACACCCATAAGTGCCTTATTAAACCTGCAAATTACTCCAGGCTGTGAAGGACAGCAAAGACAACAGAATTCAGCACTAGTCTGACAAATGGGCTGAAACCTATAGGGCAAAATTCAACAGGTACAACTTCGAGCATTACCTTTATGAACAGCGAGCAACACAAATACAAATGAGGGAACAATTGGGTGGATGCAGTTTTTTAAGAGTCCAAGGTATAATGGAGAGCAAACTGAACACCAGCAATGGAAAAGGCAGACACCACCCTGGAGCATATGAGCCAGGAGCATAGTCTCCAAGACAAGCTGGAGTAATATGCCTAGCTAGGGACACTGTGCTTCAAAAAATGCAGGTCAACAGAAAAAAAGTCAAAGGAGGTCAGTGAGGATGCTGGGAGGCACAGAAAACATGAAGAAAGAATCGAGTTGATGTAGTCTATAGAAGAGAAAGCCAGAGCGAGGAGGGGAAGGGAAGCATTACAGTCATCAAGTGCCTAAGAGATCATTTCAAAGGCGGCCATGGCCATAGCAAAGAGGACAGGATATAAAGGATTTCAGCTCAGACAAAAAAGCTTAAGTTAGGCTTTCAGATAATGTCAGGATAGAAGTGTGCCAGAACAGATTGCTGGGGGATGGCGCAATCTCCACCACTGGAGGTCTTTAAGAACAGGTTTCACAAACATCTGTCAGGACAGGTATTGCTGATCCTCCCAGATTTGCAGCGGGGGGGAAGGATAAACAGTATGATTTTACCTAATTGTAAGCAAACCACATGCAGGTGGCACAAAGCAGAGGTGGAAGCCAGCTGTCAGCTTCTGCCGGTGTTTGCCAGCAGGCACTGGGTTTCTGTATCACAGCCTGCAAGGTGCCAGCTTTGGACCTGCACTCTTGGTTAAGGCAGAAGAGAAGGCTTAAGCAAGAGAGGGAAGAGAAAGGAAAGTTGTGGAACTAGGGGGGAAACGTCTTTTGTGTCAGGACCTGGACCGCACCCCCCTCCCCAGGAGTTTAACTCTCAGCATTTAAGGCCAGTTTCCCGGTAAGAGCAAGTGGTTCAATAAGTACCAGGTAGCTTCAGAGCACTTTGGAAAAAAGCTGGAAGAAGCTGGCGGGGGGGCGGAGAAACCACTCTTCACTCTTTCCCTTGGGAGCTGTTTTTAGCCAAAGCTTTTACTTTGGTTCCCACCTAAGCTACGTTACAGCTGTGTTGCTGCTGTGCCTGGCCATGTCCTGGGGCCATGAGCCAGACCCTGACCTGGGGACTCGACTTAACCTCAGACCTGCCTCGTTGCAGTAGACTTGTCTGGAGTCCAGGCTGAACCTGGTTACTGCATGGGACCTGCCCTGCTCGCGTTCCTCAGGTCTGGGCTCTTGCTGCTGAGGCCACTGCCCGTCCACCGTGTTATGCTCCACTCCTGTGACTCCTTCCTTGCAGAGCGGCTGTCCTTGGTGCTCCCTGGCATTAGGTAGGTGAAGGTAGAGGGTTGGGATCCCGCTTTGTGCTAAGCAGTGCGGTGCCCTATATGGGAATATGGGAAGAAAGGATAAGGGCACACCTTCACCTGGACGCGTGTGCTTGTGCTGCTGCATGCCATGGGGTCCGTGGACTTTGTTACAGGCTCTGCCAGGCGCTGGCACTGATTGTTACCATCCACGGTGCCCACACAAACCACATTCAGGAAGGGCTGTTCTTGTGGGAAGCTCTGGGTGCGAGTGCTTCCTGCTCCTCTCCAACCAAAGCGGTGGAGGGGACAGATGGTATGCAGCTTTGAAAGAGTCAGCAATGTCCCCAGAGAGAGCAGAGGCCAGGGTGGGACAGCACAGGGTAGCAGCCTGAGTTCAAAACCAGCAAATAGGTTACTCATTTTGGCCCGAGTGCGTGAGGAGGTGATGGTGTTCCCCAAGGCAAAGGAAAGCTGCATCCCTGACAGGGAGGAAGATGGACTAGCAGGAGTTGGGAGGATAGAGCAGAAAAAGGGAGATGGTCAGGGCCAGCTCTGCCCCCTTCTCCCACTTCCCGACAAAGGCGAGCTCTGCAGAGCACGAGATATTCACTGGACAGCAGGGATGGGCAGAAGGCCGGGCTCCTTCTGTGCCCCAGGGACTACTTCTTGGGTCTCAGCCCACCTCCCTGACCCCACGTGGAGCTGAGTGGGGAAAGCAGAAGACTCCAGGATGGGAGAAGATGCTTTCCCAAGCTCAAAGCACAAGAGGAAAGAAAAATCTTGGCCTTAACGTGAGGCAAGATAAATAAATATGAGCTGAGCTGGGGGAGAAAAAAGAAAAAATTAAGGCCAGAAGGGGAGGCAGCTCCTGCCCCAACCTCTTTCCCCGACTACATTTGCACCTGCACAAAGGCTAATGTTTGGCAGCTTCTGGAGGCACAGCCAGCGCATGTTCAGGACTTGAGGTGTTTGCTCTATCATCACCTTCATGATAACCACGGAGTAGCCTGGGCAACGGAGGAGCAGGGAAAGAGTCTGCGTGCTGCTCTCTGGCACTTGGGCGTTGAGCTCTTTCACCAGCGGATCTCAATTCATGAAGGAGGTCAGTATTATTTCTGTTACACAGATGAGGAAACAAGGACTCTTGTAGGTGAAGGGACTTGCCCAAGTCATGCAGTGGGCTGGAGAGAGAGCCCACGTCTCTGGGGGGCCCATTTCACTGCTCTAATCCCTGGCACGTGCTGTCCCTACGACTAAGGCTGTAAGTTTGCTGGAGCTAAAGGTAGGATCAGAAATAATGTGCTGGAATGAACAGCAGTGGCTAAGGGAGGAAAGAAAATGTGGAGGAGGCTGATGGTGGCAGAAAGGGGATGATGCCCTGGGCATCGTGGAAAACACAGGAGGAAGTTATGCCCTGTGGTGGCCAGGGAAGAGGTCTCAGGGAAGACGTGAGAAGTTCGCAAGTAGCTGCTTGTGTGGGAGGAAAAAGTCATGGGTGAAGATGAGAAATCTGGTAAAACTGCTCGACCAACTGCCGGCCCCCAAGGGGCCTCCCCGAGCACGAAGACGGGAGACAGAGGAGAGCAGGCTGTTGGGCACCCCCAGCCAAGGGGGCTGCCGGGGCAAAACGCGTGGGGGCCCCCCATCGCGGCGGGGCCCCAGCACGGCGCAGGGCTGCCGGGGGGAAGCCGTGGCCCAGAGGGGCCGAGGGCGGAGGGAGGGGGCGATGCCCCTCCTGCCCGAGGAAGCAGGAGCGGGGCTGCTGGCACCGGGCTGGGCACGGAGAC
>NW_008795363.1:1002499-1038754 GCF_000699145.1 Aptenodytes forsteri | reverse complement strand
GCGTTTCCGAACGCCTCGGCCTGCGGCAGGAGGGCTCTGCCCCGGCCCGGCGCGGCCCCGGCACCGCTGGCCGGGCAGGCTCGGTGCGCGGTGTTCCGTGTCCCTCTGTGCCTGTTCGCGTGTTTCTCTCAAGGCAGATGTTTCGGTAAAAAGAGTTCAACGGCGAACTTCTGCCTCAGTTCTGTTTTATTCTGATGGAAATTTACAGTGTTACGGTAGGGTCGTGTTGCCAGGGTTCCCGCCTGCACTTGTTGATGGTTGAGCACTCTTGTAAAACCGGTGGGTATTTATTTTTCAGAAGAGTCACAGCAAACACCTCTTGAGTTTTTCCTTTGAAGTTAGACCACTGAAAAATACTCTCTGCTTGAGCAACATTTTTAGGCTTCATTAGGGTGAGGTGATGCAGTACTGGTTTATTTTTTTTTTTTAATTTAATACAAGGATGGTAATACTAAAGAAGCTGTTTGCCCTGTTTTGGAAACTCTTTATTTTTTAACAGAAGAAGGAAAGGTCGCTCGCTCTGTGAGAGAGGTGCAGGTGCTCTCGGCAAATAACGTTTGTTATAGTTGTTCGCTGTAATCGGTGTTCTCTCCTGCTAGGACAGGCTGCACTCAGACTGATGGGGACCTGCTTGGGCAGAGAACTGATGCTGTAAACTAAAGAGTTTAGTATACGTGGAATAAAAAGGTGAATTTTTGCTGTTTGCAGCTTGCCCCGTGTGAAGCTCTCGTGCTTGCTAGATGAAGGAGTGGGCACCTGTTGGGCCCTGGGAAGGTGGTATTACCCATGTTTACAACACCTTTCAGAAACCAGAATCCCAAACCTTGTAAATTAAGCGCATGGATTAAAAACTTGACTGCAATACGCCAAAGCAGTTGATAAAACAAGAAAAAGCCTCATTGCAGTGCAGTTACAACTCTCCGTGTTGACCCTTCTATTTCCACCTGACCCGTTCTTCATATTTATGAATCGTTCCCCTGAATCCCATGTATTTTCAGGGTTGAGAGTTGGTTTTGCACCTTGACTTGAGAGCCTGTGATGCCCTGTAAGTGTTTGATGATGTAGCATCTGCATCCTTTCTCCAGGTGGAGGAAGGGCAGTTGTTTCTCATGTAGTTGGTTTAAAGTGGCTATTTAAATCCCAGAATGACAGCCCTCTGCTGCCGCACGACCGCCTGTGCAAAGCCGAGGGAGTCTGTGGGTGGGATGGGAAGGGGTTGGACGTGTCTGCAGGTGGTCTGCAGTCTGCTGGGGCAGGTCCTGCTGCTCTGGGAGGTGCACCGTGGCCTTGCCCCGGGCACGTGTCTCACTGGTGCTGGCTCCCTGCTGACGCCAAGGCAAACTGAGCTGTCGCAAAGCAAACCCACCCAAAAGTGGCGAGTTTTCCGCAGTTCGGATGCCCAGCGTTTGCTTGTGGTGGGGTTGGGCGAGCACTGGCGCAAGGGAGGTGCGGGAATGTGTTGCTGGGTGGGGAGACAAGTAGGTAGGACTGCGTCAGTGTTGATTTAATTGGCTTAAACGGTATGGCGAGGTGGAGCAGGGAAGTCATTAAGCTGGAAACAAGTAATTATAGGTTAAAAAAAAAAAAAAAGTTTTGCTCAGTTAATTTTCAGCCAGAAACACTCTCTGACCCGGCTTGTGCAACTGCTGCTGCGAGGGAGGTGGTGGGAGCGGGAGAGGGTGGGAGGGCTCTCGCAGCTTTGGCCCGTGCCGGGGGCTGTGGCAGCGCTCCTCCAGACAGTGATCCATTGCTTTTGGAGACTATGCCCAGAGGACACGTGCTTGGGCAAGCTGGTCTGAGGTGAGAGCCTCTCGCAGGGGGTTTCTGTTTTGGTACGAGGGCTGGTGGTTTTGTAAGGGGGTATCTGCTGTCAGGGAGTTTGGCAGGGGCTGGGGGTAGGGAGAAGGTGGGGGGTTGTGGTACAGGGGAGAATTCTTCCTGGAAATTGAGGCCCATCATGTTGATGTCTGGAGCTGGGGCAGCAGATCCAGAAGGTCTCTACAGGCCACGCTGTTTTGTTTTTAATTTGATATCCTACAGCGTCTGTGATGCGCAGAGGCTAAAGCCCCTCCAGGTGACAATACTGAGACAAAGGTTCACCTAGCTGTGCTCACGCTGGGCTTACTGTGCAGCCATGGCCCTCAAGCCTTGCGATCAAGCAAGGGGTTGCTTCAGGTCTTCTCACCCTTAGTGTTTTGCATGTCGCAGCTTCATGCTCGTGTCTTCTCCTGGCTAATTGCGTCAGCTGTTCGTGCCCATGATCCTGGGAGCTTTGGTTCTTCCCAAAGTGTCCCTTGGCCAGTGCAGTTGATGGTGCCGTGTTCAAGGCCCAGTTGACAGCTCAGCGACAAAGGAGAGCTGGAATTCTGAGTATTGAAAATAGATCCTATTTCATAATTTTTGAAATGGTAATTTTTGTTTGTTGCCTGCAAACTGAAGTCTGTCTGGGCGCCGGTGACTGCTGGTGTGAAGAATTGTTGTCCTTCTTAGTTATGTGTAATGTTAAAAGTCCAGGAGCTATTCTGCATATTTAGTGTCCTGGATGTTTTGTGGAGAAAACAGATTCTGTGGGAAGGAGGATATCCCACTTTGACTAGTGATTTAAGGAAAAACAACACCCAAACTGTAATTGGAGCAATTTTGCCTTTCTCTCACTGCCAAAAATTAGTAATAGTCTTTACTGCTGACATTATGTAGAAAATTCCCATTTGAAGAATGGTGGTGTGAAATCTAGAAATGTAATTAATTCCAAGGCATAGGAAGAATTTTGATTCTAACTGCAAGCTGTGGAGTCACTTGTCCTACCTCCAGTGCCAGACAGGAGCTGGAACTGCTTATAACTGGCTGTTACGGATTCAGCTCCTGCGTTCGGCATTCAGGAAGGCTGGAGGCAACTGGGACTTCTCGAAGTGCTTGCTGCTTGGTGTCCTCTGGTGTCTTTCAAAAGCAAAGCATACGTACTGTGTATGTCTTTTCAGAGTGTACGGATGTGTTGGGTGGGAATTCCCAATCCGTTCAGCTGGAATTTGGGATTCTCGGTTCCCTTCATGTGTGTGGTCCTGTCTGCTCCCTCACTGAGGCCTTTGCCCTCTCTACCTCACTCCAGCCGTAACCTTTCTGTTTTTAGCAAAAATCGGAGAAGGTCCATATCTGGTTAGAGTCCTCTGTGGATATGGGGTAAGGAACCTGGGCAGGGAGGTTGCCAAGGGGTATCTGTCTGAGTGCATCAAGAGACTATCTTGAGTCCCGCTCTCGCCCTTGGGTGCCGTTCAGGACATCAGTGACGTATTGGAGATGGGTTTCTGCCTACATACGAGCTCTGCCCTGTACTTCTCTCTGCCTGGCGGAAAAGAGCTTCTGGGAGGCTTTTTGAGAGGTCAAGAATCATTCATGTTTGGCAGGGCAGATGACAGAATTGGTAAGCGCTGTGATGGACTTTGTCAGTCGCTGTGGTCAGATGAATTTGGTGTCGGTGTGTAATCCACGCTGTGTCTTTGGGGTAATCATAGTTACTTCAGAAAGCACTGTCAAAAGCAGAATATTACTTGAAACCATTTGTGGGCATCGCTGTGACTGGTGCACTCCTTGGTACGGGAATTTGGTGAGAGATGCCATGACTCCTGTATCCTCCTTCTCTTTGTGTTGCTGCCTTTGTGAGTGCAAGGAGTGACCAGAGCAGCTCTTCTCCCCACTGCTGAAGGTGCCCCTGGGCCCAGGCCCGGCAGGATGAGAGGAATGGGATGTTGATGCCTCGATGTTGAGATGTTGGGTCTGCTGGGGCACAATGTAGGCACTGTCAAAAGGCTGGAGGGTGGACTTACCTCTCTGAGCAGAGGGGCATAATGGATGTAGAAAGTAAGAGAAGCCCCAGTAAACATGGCAACTTGCTTAGGGAGCCTCAAAGAGGGGAATTTGGGGAACAAGAAGACAGTGGAGAGGTGGAGGGGTTGTGAAGCAAAGGGAGCAGCAAGCGAGCAGCAGATTAGGTATGAAGTGGTGTATGAATGGCCAGGTAAAATAAAACATATGATGTAGATAAGAAAACTAGGAAGATAACAAGATAAGAAAAGAGAGGGGACTGGAAGGGAGAATTAATCCTTGTCCTCAGTAGGTAGTAAAATAGGCGTTACCTGTCACTGTGTATTAATTACCTGTTCTTATTCTAATGTAGGCAAAGTGAGTTGTATCTTTAGCAGGTGGGAACTGATTGAATAAAATCAGAAGGTGACTGCACTTACTCTTGCCCACAGTGGAATGATAAAACCGGTGTGTGTTAACATACGCCGCTGGTGCAAGCTGACACTGGCAGATTTGTCAGGTTGATGGGTGTATGTCCACTTGGACACGTCTGCATTTATTATGGAAGGTAAAGATAGTTGTGCGGTGAGCAAACCAGTGTATTTCAGTTCATTTGTGCCCACCAGTTTATTCCTGTGTGGTATCTCTGCCAGGATATGGCTGACCGTGTCTGCTTTGTGTTTGAGTCTCAGTGTACACCTGCGCATGTAGGACTGGTTTTTTTTATGTAAGCATATGTTTTTCCATTTCAGCTTTTCATTTTGGTTTACTTGTAATCAACTGACATTCCTAATGTCTGTTTTCCTGGTAAAGAGGCAGCCCAAAAATACTAGTTAGTCTCGTCAGATGCTGGGAGGCTTTTTCAGTTATTTTATGCTGATTTGATGGAGCCGACAGGCGTGGAAATCACACTGTTGCCTGTCAAAATCAGGGCCATCCAGCGAGAGAAAGATGAGTTTTGTGAGGAAGGAAAAAAAAAAAAAAGAAAATGTGTACTTCCCAAACTTTATTTTTTTGAGGAGTCCCCCAAATTAAATTTATTCATAGTCCCAGTGTGTACCCGGTGAAGCATTACTTACAAGAGTCTTGTGTAACCACATCAAGCTCTGCGTGTATCAAACAAACATAAACACCTTGTTAGCATCATACAGCTGGGACGTGATTGCTGCCTTTGAAGTCAGATGTCTTCTGTTGGATTTAGGTTTCATAAGATTTTATGTGAGTTGAAAGAAAAATGGAGGTCTGCTTCCCACTGGGAGGAATAGCTGCTGTAGCCTGTGGAGGCTGGAAGGAAAAACTGCACGAGAGAAAGAAGCGGCACGGGGTGTTTGTATAGTGCTCTGCCCTGCAGGGCAGGAACCGGTAGCAGATGTCTGTCCAAGTTTCACCGAAGTGATGTTTATAAAGAAGGTACAAAAATCTCTGAATGGATGTGATGCTTCTGGCATCCTCTCAAAGGCTGGAGTGCACCGATTTGGACCAGCTTTCAAAAGGTGCTGGTTATGTTCCCAGATCTCATGTACCTTACTTAAAATGGACTGTATTGTATTCACCAAAGATATAAATGCCTCCTTAGATGTGTATGTTTTTGTTGCCCTTCTGCTGCGTGCTGATCCTGCTGAGGGGGGTGGGAATTGCTGCGCTGCAGCAGCAGGGTGAAGGAAACCTGGCTGATTTTGGCAGTTGAACCTTTTCATCGTGGTTCAGGGGTTGTCACATTGGGGTGTGGACTCTTCTATGGATATTGGGGTCAGGATGTATTATTATTATTGTACAGTCTGGCCTCCTGCTTTGGAGGGATGAACAAACCTTTTGGGAATTCCTGTGTTGATCCTGGTCATTTATGGTTGGGCTCTAACATCTCTTCTACAACGAGAAACCCAGTCCCTGTAAAGACACCAGTTCAGGAGAATCTGTGTTTTTAAGTCAATTGATCCAGTAGTTATTGCATTTTTAAGCTGTTTTTTTTTTTTTTATCAGTTTGGTCGGTTTCTGGTTATTGGTTGCTGGTGGAGGAGCCCTCCTCCAGCAATCTCCCCGTGCAGTCACTGTGCTGACCACTTGGCCGATGTCTTCAGTAATGTGAATCCTGCACCACGTTACTAGAGTCTGCTCGCGTTCCCCATGAAGGGCTTCTGTTTGTCTTCTGGATCCTCAGATTTCTTTTTATGTTGCAGGCTTGTTTGATAGCAGAAGAAACATGTGAGCAGTGGGTAAATGATAGTGCAATGCCTGTTGAGCACTGAAAAATTTCTTCCTTTTAAAAAGATGCGTTGCTATAGCTGGATTAATTAACATGCAGTAGTTAACGCATAGTAAATCCCTAGTGAGAGACACTTCGCCTGTGTTTCTTCCATTCAACATGTAGATAACTTGAATACTCTGTCTCTGCTAGGCTTTGACAGTGGAATAGCTAATGCATGTTAGTTATCCCTCCATATGCACGTGCGACTCTTTGGTGATGATGGCACTTTTGTTTGGAGGGTGTCTGAAACAAAAGCTGTGAGGCTCACCCCTCTGAGTAGGCAACTGACTTGGATGTTTAGGGTGACTGTTAAAATATAAAAATATTTAATTATCAAAATCAATGAGAAAGAAAGTGCTCTAAGTTATTCTGAAGGTGCCTAGGAGTTAACTAATTGTCCATAAAGCATGAAATTGCAAGGAGGGTGCATTTTGTCTCGTTCTTCTGGGACGAGGTTGCAGGAAGGATTTGTGCAGCCTTGAAGCCCGCTTTGGTTTTTACTCGGGGTTCTTCTGGTTGTCCGAAGAAGACAAAGTAATTTTTGCTGTGACTCTGCACCCCATTTTATATCTCCGCCCCACCTCCTTATACCATTGCTGAGTTGTTGGACAAGTTATTTTTGTTACGAATCTCTTGCTGAGGTTTGCTAGGTGGACTTGTATAAACTGTATGTAAGATGCTTGGAAAACTGCCACTGCAGGTGGCACGACATGTGGCAGCCTGTCGAAGGGGTATTCCTGTGTTAGGAGTTTTGTGTTGACTGCAAGTGCTGGTATGGCTATACCTTTAACATATACAGCCCCTCTATCTGTTCACCTCGTAGGCATCTCCCTTGTTGAGGCGATGTTGGTGCCCTCACCCTGTGACCGGTCCCAGCTCAGGAGCTAGCCTTCCCCTCCGAGGGGGCAGAGCTCCCCGAGCTGCAGTGCCGGTGAGGGGGTAAGGTAGGACGATGCTGCTGCGGGTGGCAGGAGGGAGGAAACCCACCTTCCCAGAGGCAGGCGGAGAGCATGGTGGCTTGGCTCCATCACTTGTCAAACTGTGGCTGTACGGCACACTGGGCGTATGTTCATCCTAAATCCCATGCGCACGAAGCTCATCTAAGCCTAAGTCAGTCGCTCGCATCTGGAAGCAGGTCCCCTCGCAAGCTCAAGTCGGGTGCTGACACGATGTCAGCGTCTAAGGCCAGACAGCCCTCATAGCTCGCGTTGCTGGCAGGGCAGAGGTGTGTGTCCGCAGGACAGCCTGATGCTTCTGACTCACCGAGAAGCCTCTCTGCTGCCAGGCTGCCCCGCTGCCAAAATAATTTGTGTGGCCTCCCCAGCCGCTGACTTTCCTGGGTGCATTGTTGGCGTGTACGGTGGGCTCGATTAGTCCATCTGGCTCCTATTTTTCTGTGGGTTTTTTTTTTTGTGTGTGTGTGTGTTTTTGCTTGTTAGGGATCAAGCAAATTTCCATGGTTGCATTGCGCTGACAAGCCGCAAGTGTAAGAAATCAGTGCTCTGGTGTACAATAACTTACGAGTTAGAAGAGCTTCATAACGGAGCTAATTAACTTCCTGCCTGCCTTTTATCCCAGTGTTTTTACCTCTTGGTAACTGTGCCTGGCTGGATTGGTCTTTTTTCTGAGACACTTCCTGAAGTTGAAGGGAAGGATAGACTGCGGGGAGATTTGCAGTGGGGCAGACTTGAACTAATTCATGTGATTTAATATGGTAAACGTGGAGCACCCGGAGGATGGGAGGGATTCATTTTAAACCAAAGGATGTAAAAGACGACTGATAAACTTTGGCAGCCAAATATATTTGGAAATGACAATAAGGGGGGAAGGGAGAATTGAAAACCTGCTTTGCCTCAGTGTTTGAGCATGCCTTGGCCGTGGCAGCAAAGCTTTGTGTCGGTCTGAGCATCCACGTTCAGGAGACGGTGTTCTGGACAGGCTGCGTTGCTGACTTCGGTTTTAAACTTTTCACTCCACTTTATTTTAAGATACGTTAAGCTGTCTCTTATGGGCATCTGCAATCTTACTGGGATTCCTTTTGTTTGAGGGGAGGCTTTAGGTCTTGAAGATACCCATGATGTGCATTTCTTGATCTACTTAGGTGGCCATTGCTTCAAGATAAGTTCTGCAGTTCGTGCAGCTGCAGCGTGTTTGTGCCTCCCCATGGTTAGGTGGAAAGGTGCAAGCATGACTTTTATCAGATGTCATAGGTTTATTTAAGTTCCTGTGCACAGAGTCTGTGAATTTTTGAGGAGACCAGACTATTGGTAAGCAAAGGTCCTTGTGGAGGTCTCTGCACTGCCCGTTGGATGCCTGCTCCACGCCTGCACAGACCCTGCGCAGGGCGTGTGAGATACCGTTGGCCTGGATTTGCGTCAGGACCGTCATGTGATGCTGCAGAGCATCTTCCAAAATGTGTGACCTTGACTCCTCAGGCTGTAGCCCTCCGTGGAGGGATCTCTCCTATTGCTGTTTGTGAGGAAATACAACATGGTGTTGCCAAGCATCCGCTCCCCGTCTCCCTCCCGGTTCTGCTCTCAAACGAGCTAAACTGCCGTTCACGTGAACGCGTGCAATAACTTTGTGCTTAGCAGGGTACGGCTCATTAACTTTTGTATGAGCATCAAGGGAGACGGAGAGTATGTATATTGCACAAATTGCGTATTTATTAGCTGCTAAATTGATTTCCTCTTCTGCAAATCGAAGCCTTTGTGTTTGCCCTTTACTGGAGGCAGAGCGAGCCCTCCAGGAAGCAGACTGCTCGCACTGATCCTGGAGTGAACAAAGAGTCCAAGTGCCAGGAATTAGTCTGTGTTTTGAATAATTTATCTGATCTTTCTGAGGTGCTTCAGGAGATGCCCTGTGGCGTAAGGAGGACAGCTGTTGGGAGCAGACAGAGCTGAGCTGAAAGGGAGTCGGTCCTTTTATCAGTTTTTGTCTAGGATTATTTTTTTCTGTGGACTAAAAGGTTTTTATGGTTTGCTTTGGACCTAATTCTCTGGAAGTGGTTCTCTGAACTGAATTAGCCATCGCTTTGCTTTTGGACCAGAGAGCAAAGTGTTTGTACTTTGAAGAGGTTTGTGGACAGAGATAAAACAGTTTCCTTTAAAAATACACGGCTGCGTTGCTTTGACCTGGGAGGGGTTATGGACTAAGATAAAAGGATTGCATTTGGAAATCCCTTCTGGGGAGTGATGGGACCATGTCCGAGTTTTCCTGTAAAGACCAGTTCCCCTCCTGAACAGTGTCAGTTCAGGACCTGGTCTCATGCCAACCACTGGAAACCTCGCCCTACCTTTGATGTCCTCTTCTTTCCTCCTGTCCCACTCAGAAACGTAGATAGGCAGAGGGTAGGAAAGGGGAGGATGATCAGAACTGCTTTGTAGGGCTGGCCAAGACTGGTGGCCCAGAGCCACAGATGGACGCGGGAGTCTTGTCCTTTCTTCAAGGTACTTTTTGCCTTGGGGTAGCAGGAACAGTCAGCATGTGGAAACTGGGGTGTTTGGATGTCTGCTTTTAAAGCTGGTTTCCTTGCTGATTTGGGGAAAAGTATCTCTCCTTTCTGATCTGATGTAGCCCAACTATTGTAACTAGAAAGTGTGACTGTATGGTATGAGTATGTGTGCAAGTTCACGCAAAGGAGTTGTGAATGAGCTTGGACTTCTACTGGAAGAAGAAGGGGTTGGATGTAAAGGTTTGGAGATGTGCTGCTTTAGGCAGCAGCTTGGCAGTTCAGTTCTTGTGGCACTGGGGGCACATGTTGAATATCTGAACAAGCTTGCCAACATTCTCCTGGAAGTGCAAAATCTATTTTAAAATATGTTTCCAATTAATTTATTTCTTTTTGAGAAGAGTTGGAGTAACATCCTGGAGCTTATCTGCCCAGCTGGTTATGGCAGAGCCGTGGCCAAATACGCTTCCTACAGCTTTGCCACTGTGCATCAGTTTTAGACATCCTCGGGGCTGAAAACAAGAATTTACTCTCTGGCCTGTTCCTGTGGCTTCCTCCCTGCTGATCCTGCCGACGAGGACTGCAGCTGAGTAAACGGGAGAAGGATCTTCTCAGCAAGTGTGGAAGTGGCTAAGGTTGAGACAAGAGTGGTGGGAGCTGGTGTCTGTGGCCTACACGTGTCTGTCTGTACGCTCGCGCGGGAGGCCTCGGCTGGTTTCCCCATTAGGGACATGATTAGGATCTTCTGTGACTTGAGCTGGAAATTCCAAGTCTGATTTGTCAGTACGGCTGCTTTTTTTTCCTGCCCTACAAAAATAAACTGTAAATGAAGAATGTGTGAATGCAGGGTTTATTTCAGCGAAGATGTGAAATGTTTCTGGGACTGATCATTTGCTTTAATATAGACGGGTCTTAGTCATGACTGACTTGAACGGGAGCCTGTAACTGAACTGGCAGCAGGGAACCTGCTTCATCGCTGAGCTGCCAAAGGTCTGAGCTGCACCCTGCCTCGTGCCAGGGCACTGTGCTGCTCTCACAGCACCTGGGACGGAGTCCAGGAGCCGCTTGTCCACGGTGCTATTTCCATTTAGTAAATAGAAGCTTTCTGGGAAGGTTTGTCTTGGGTTTTCCTCTCAAATCTGATTAATACTCTGACTTCTTTGGCAGTGAAGCTCTGACTGCCCAGCATTCGTGTCCTCAAGACTAATCCTGTGCTGGCGTGTCCTGAGTCTTTGAGACCCAAACTAAACACAATGAACGCTCTGTGGCGACGTTCTTCAGCTGGTTGGTTGTGCACTGTGGAGCAATGCACCAGGCAGCGGATGTAATAATACTAAGGTCAAAATCTTGCTATCCCTTTGGGCATCACGTTCGAGAGATGTAGGTTGAGCAACCAATATTGGTTGCTCCATGGCAGCTGAGCTGGTGAAGGTGAAGGTTGGGTCATCTTCATCCAAGCTGGCAGGAGCTGCTGCTGCTTTACTGCCCAGCAGGAACATTGACTCGTGTGCCGGGAGAACAAGCGACTGCTCGGTCAGTATTACATTCAGAGAGGTCCACGGGATGACTAAGGTGAGTGTCCCCGTTCACCATGGGTTACAGCATTCTCCGCATTCGCAGCAGTCTCACAGCAATGGTTTCTTCCAAATTTCTACCCATAGTTAAACTCCATAAGCTGGCACTGTGATGTGCTGGAAGAAGAGGCTATTCCCAGTACTTTGGATATTGCAAAAACGGTAATTGTGAACAGAACTTGCAAGTGATCCTGTGAAGTAATTTTGCCCAGTGCTTCAGAGGAACAAGGTCCTTCTAGTATATACTAGAAGAAAAGTTCCCTCAGTCCCAAGTATGGCAGTTGTTTTAGACGACTGTGAGTTTGATATGCTCTGGTCCATGTTAGGACTCAAAGAAAGACAAAGACCCTTGGAAATGTCTTTAAAGATAAAATAAAAATAATCACAGAATGGAAGCGCAATGAGAGAATTCTGTCTGGCGCTTCCCCGCTACGTGTGCACACACTGACACTCGCTCTGCCAGGATCAGCCAGAGCCCAGCTAATACGACAAGCCCTTTGCTTCCTCCCTTAGGGTTACTAGGAAGCTGGATGCCCAAGAAATCCTACCACAGGTTTAATATTTTGTCTTCAGTAGTTACCCCTTTCTACCTCATACGTAAGCATATCAAACTCCATTTAAAAAACAGTTTGGACTCTTTGCTTTCCAGAAGACAATGTCAGTCATTAGCTGGAGATGTTCTTTCAATTGCCAGACCGCAGTGATTTCATGACAACTGTGTAGCTGTTGATCTGTCATCTTCAACATGCATGCTGCTACTCCCTCCGTAATGCCTGTTTCTTGGAGGTGTTTCAGGGCGTGATGGTATTCCTGCCCTGGTGTGCCTTGGGCTAGGCAAGGAACCAGCCTCTGCCACCCTTTCCAGGAAATGGATGCTCTGTTCCCACTGATGGGAAGTTATTTGTGGTGACTTTGGAGTTCACTTTGTCTCTTGAGTTTGCCGACGGCCTTGCATGGGGCAGAAAACGTGGGCAGCAGGACCAGGCTGATACCTCCAGCTTCCCCTTTCCCCTGGAGTGCCTCCCAGGGCAGCAGCACCAGAAGCAGACCCAAGCTGTGCTGGTGCAGCGTTTGATCAGCCACGAACAGAGATGAGCGTAGCATCGCTGATACACGGGTGGCATTAAACAGCTCCCACCTTCTCAGCAAAAAATCATCAGTCCTGCTGTAGTGGAGAAATTGTGGCATCTTCAACCACTTCAAGCACTGCAGGTCGACTTTTCTCTGGGGTGAGACTTAAGGCAGACAGCGAGCAGCATTGACTCTGGCCGTAGGCTGTGCACAGATGGCTGTGAAGGTGGAAAACTTTTATTTGTGGCGCTCTGACACCTTGCGAGAGCCAGGAGGACCCTTTGGTGTTTTTGTGTGGGACAGTCAGATTTTGTATGCAGAACTGGTGCGTGAGTTCCTTTCTCTGGGAGTTCTGAGGGAGAAGGAGTTAATGGGGACGAGGGCAAGGGAAGAAGATAGCTGGATCTGTGTTGGGGCTACTGGCTGATATTTTTGCAACAGTCTTCTGTTACCCAGCGTGAGACCGTGGGGATTAGCCGGGCAGACTCCCAGGCTCCTTTCGTACTGAAGACCCGCCTGCCCTCTGCACAGCGGTAGAGCTTTTTTCCAAGGACTTTCAAAATCCAGCGGACTTGGGGAATTTTTGTTGAGACTCTATGGTGCTTATTTCTTTAGCAGAAAAACTTTGTGTTTGCTCCTAGTTGTGGGACTTTGAAAGAATGGAAAAACTTGTATAACCCCCAAAAGAATCATGTCTGGCGTAGTGGCTTATAATAACATGACTGAAAAGGAAAGTAAGGAGATGATCAGAAAGAAAACTAAGAGTAGATGAAAGTGGCATTCACCATCTCTGAAAATCTAAAAGTATTCAGAGTATCTGTTTGGACTTCAAAACCTGTTTTAAGAACCATGGTGCAGCTGAGCAGCGTGGCAGCATGCGTGTGTGTCCCACAACCCGGAGCTGAGAAAGAAATGTTTTGGGGGAGAGCAGAGGTGACAGGTGCAGAGCTGAGCCAAAGGAATGGGAAGAAGTTTTAAGGCAAAACAGTGAACTTGCAAGCTCATCAAGAAAGCCGAGTTGGTTTTGTTAGGGGTAAAAGGAACTTTCCTTGCAGAATGACGTAAGGATTTTTTCTTTCTTTTAAATTTTCATGTTTTCCTATCAGTCAGGTGGTTAGCTGATACATCTCTTATTTTCACCAATCGGTATTATTAATAAGGTTTCAGAGCCCCAAAATCGACACTGGTAGACTTCTGTGGGTAATTTCAGTTACAGTTCTTGCTTGATTCTTGTCCTGTGAACATATTGCCAGCCTGCTGTGGTGGCTTTTTGGTTATTTTTCAGTTTTTGTATGCTATTGTAGAGAGAAAACCAATTTAAAAAAAAAAAAAAGTCTAATTCGGGAGATTGTGTAAGTTGTAGCTGCTGGTGTGAGGGGACACCAGGTCTTGTGAGGCTCATGGCGAAGTCCAGAGCTGGCAGCAGTGCACCCGTGGGGAACGCATGGTGCTGCCGGCCGGGACCTGCGGTGGGAGAGAGCGAGGCTGGATTTCTCTCTCCACTCTCTCCTCTCTCTCCTCTTCCCCACCCACCTCAGTGTTGGGTTACGTAGTTTTTGTGCACTTCTCACTCCTTACTCAAATTGAGTCAAAAACATCCCATATTTTTGTATCCAAGGCCGTGTTTAGTGCAGCGTAAATTGATGTGCCTGTAGCACATAGGGTGGTTTTTGAGAGCTAAAACAGTCGCCCGGCTCAAGCCCTTAGGCTGGACGATGAGTGCAGACCTTCCTCTCTGGTGGATGATGGTTCTTATTCTGGTGGCCGGCTAGCGGTGATGTGCTTGTGCTCTTCCCGGTGCGTGCCTGGCTCAGGTGCACATGCCGTGCCACCAATGCGCTCACTTTCAGCGTGCCACATGCTTCCCAGAAATCTCTCTCTCCGCAATTCTGAGCGGCTCTGGGGAAGCAAGCGAGCTCCAGCCAGGTCCCCTCTCTCTGGGTGCCTTTATAGCTTTCCTTGCCATACAATAAGTCAAGGCTGTGGAGACAGTGGAGATGATGGTGTTTGCTCTGGTACAAAGTGTAGCTGCCATCCCGTATGGCCATAACGTGTTGTGGACTTAATATGTCTTGTACTGGTTCTGGGGTGACAGTACTGGTTCAGATGTAAATGTCCTAGAAAAAGTCAGAGGGAATACCCTTCTCCATTGGCTTGGTCAGCAGTGGTGGAGAGGGCCAGGGCTGGTCTTGGCTCTGCTGCTGGCTGGGCACCTGCTGCCCATCCTTGGATGGCCACTTGGGTTCCCCCGCCCTTAATTTGTCAGCTTTAAAGGTAAAATGGTCAGAAACGGCAGCCTGCAGCTTCCTGAGAGTGCGACGGTGCTAAATTCCCTGTGCACACGCTTTAGTGCCTGCACCACCATAGCCTGCTAGATCACACGTGGCTCTTACGGCTGTTGGTGGGTCGTCTTCACTGCTTAAGGGGTTGGAGCTTTGCCATGATCTGCCCCTTACAGCAAGCAACAGATCTGTGCCCAGGTCTGAAGTGTAGTTACTTCTGGTGTGACCCTGGGCTCGCTGCAGGCAGGGGTGAGGAGGGGGTGGCAGCTCTGCGCCGAGAGGCGGGGGGCTGCGGGCAGTACTGCTCGCTCAGGTTGCTGTTGCACAGCGTGAACTGTCATTAGCAGCACCCGCGTTGGGATATTACAGTACGTGTCCTCCCCTGCTTGTTTGCTGTAGGTGTGTAATGCTGCTTGCTTTGCCAGGTCCGATCTTTTGCTGCGGTGACGGTGCTGGAGAGCTGGTCCCTCGTGGGAAATCACCTGGGCATGTGCAGATGGACTGTATATTTTAAAACGCTACTTAATATGAGCAGATTTAATGCAAACCTTCAACTTTCTGGGGACAAAACAATCTCTTCAGTCTTAAAGAGTGTTACTTGTTACCACCAAACAGAGCTGTTCTGTTCAAGTAGGCTTTTTGTAACAATTGACAAGAAATGCCCAAATAGTTACTGTTGTAGTTTTATTAACAGCTGGAGGAAAATAATACTCCTTAGGGTACCCTGATCTCCTCGTTGCCTGTTGGGTACCAGCGCTAGTTCCCTTGCTGGTCTGCTAAGCTGTGCTGTCTCTCGAGATTGGTTTATAAAATGATGGATCCTGACACGATGGGATTGCTCTATGTTCAGAGCAACGCAGTCTGAAGTTTAACCTAAAAAATTTGTTTTATTTATGATTTTAGAGTTAACATAAAAAGTGATTCTTAACAGTGATACACTGCTTTGACTTTCAGCAAATGAATGAGAACTGGTCTCTTTTGCTTTAGGCTTTCAGATGAACTTTGTGAAAAGGCACAAAGTAAGCTATACTTTTTTTACTATTGTCCTGCTTTTTTTATCAATCTCGGTACTGGGAATTTGTCTGCTTTTTCTTCCAACTAACCAGCTGTGGCAGTCCTGCTCCTAAGAGAGCCTCCATTTTTCACAGTGCTAGTGAAATACGAGCTCAGTTAAGACTTTTAAAAGGTCACTAATTGTTGAGGTGGCTTTATGCCCTCAGCTTTACCTGTAACAGAAGAGCAGCACTCTGTCAACATACAGTTACACTAATTGTAGATGGAATGTATGGAGCACTGGGGATTTGCCTCCTGCTAAATTGCTACGAAATACCGGCTGGGTGGGATTTGGCAGTTTGATTTGCGCTTGTTTAAAACTTCTGCTGAACAAAGGCCTGACTTCTTACGTCCTTTTATGTGGCAGTGAAGGGGATCATCAGGTTACAGGTGAATACTTCAAATCTCTATCTTAAGAGCAGGCAGCATGGGCACCGGATCCTCTCCTGGGTCGCTTCTGGTCCTGCTTCTTCGTGAGGGGTGAGAGCAGGCAGAGGGGTCAGAGACGTTGTCCCCTGGGACTCGGGGAGCTCTGCAGGATTCGTCTTTCTGTTTTCTGTCATTGGCTTAGGCTGTGCATCGCTCAGACACCCGTTCAAAGCACCCTCTGCAGTAAGGTGGGAGCTTTATTAGAAACCAAGTCTCTGCTTTTTTTTTTCTTTTTTAATCTGAATTGTAGAAATCTTGTGACTGCATTTCTTTCAATTTGCATTTAGATTTTTTTTGTTTACACTCAATATGCATATTTGTTACAGCAATTCTAGTATCTAGAGGGATAATTGTTAATGTTTTTTAAACAGTTGGTGTCTTTGGGTTCTATCTCTACTTTGTGACCACTGTTCAGACACATTTCTTCTGAGGTATTGTATATAGAAAATCCTTTGTTGTCCATAGCTTTTCACAGACTGATGCTTTTCTTTCTTGGAAGAGCTGAGAAGGATGTATGCTCCAGTGTTACAGTGCAGAGCGAGCCTGCGTGTCAGGACAACCCCTAGGACAGGGTTGGAAAACGTGTATTTATTCTTTAATAATTTTCTGTTAGCACAAGATATACAAATCTTTAGGAAACTTGATGTTTGAAGCAGGAATTTCAAATCTCTTTTGCAAGCTAGAACTGTGTGGCAGGATTGGAGTTAGACTTGTAGACCTTTCTGGTAAATCCCCAAGACCACAGCGACTGAAATGTGAAAAGAGGTGGAAAAAGAGCATCTGCCCAGACGGAGCGGTGGTCTGCTGGAGTCTGGATGGTGGAGCTGTGTTAACGGCTCTGCAGGTGAGACTGAGTTAGAGATGGGACTTGCTGCTGGGAACAGCTGGCATGTGATGTTTCATACGAACCTTGGCAGCTTAAGAAGGCTGATTAATATTTATTGAGGACAACGGCTTGCTTTTGTGTCAGTCTTTTTGCAAATTCCCAGTTGTCTGGCACGTTAAGAAGACTGTAAATGCTTCTGCAGGGTTTTAGTTACTTCCCCAGCAGTGTTTTTCATCTGAAGCTGGGATCTTCTGTTAGGCATAGAGAGTCCGTGTGTGTTGGAGGGGTTAAAATCTGCGACAAACCAAAATATCCTCAATAAATGATATTTCGGGGGGGGAAGTTTTGTCATCAGAGGGTTTTGCAAAATAATGAGGTTTTTCCAGAGCTTGGCAGCTGGGTCTTGATGGTAGGTAGCCCCTGAAGCAAACTGGTAACAAATGGGGTCTTAGGGAAGGGAATTTGTTGTTTTCCCATTGCAGGAGTGGATGGGCTCTCAAGCTACCATAAGCTGAGCACCAAATAACCAGTGAATCCTTTCCGAACAGCTCGGTTGACTGTGTTGGTTATCTGAAAGCATAGGAAAAACATCTGAACTGCCTAGCTGGTGGAAGGAGAAGACTGCGCAGCACGCCTTCTAGCAGCACAGTGCCGGGGCTGCTGCCGTAAGGACTTCAAGAGAGCAGGTGACAAAAAACCCTCCAGCATCACCATGGATTTCTGACGTTGGTATTTTTGAAGTGAAAATTTGTTAGTGTTTCCAGCTTCTGAATCTGTAGTGCAGTTTGTCCTACGAGCAGCGGTGTGCTTCAGCCTCAGGGGATGGGGTGGGTGGTTTCCCACCTGTGGTTTTGCAGTAGGCAGTGTGGAGGTATGAGCTGTAAGCTCCCCGCGGCGGCGTGCTCAGTCATGGACCCTGCGCAGGGGATGACGGCGGGTAAGGCTGTAAAATACTTCCATTAAAATTGCTTGGCTGACTCCTATGCCTGGGGGTAGGAATGCAGGTAGGTCAGACCCAGGAGGCTGAAAGGCATTAAACCCCCCCAAACCAATATTTTAGCACCTGCCTGCCAGAGCACTGCAGTTTACCTTAAAAATGGGGAAAATACATAAGAGTGGTTGAAAAAAATGGGGTTGTGCATGGAGTGCTTTAGCTGCTGGGGAGCTCCTGCATAGTGGAGATCTTCATCCCCAAGAGGTGCTGTGATGGACATGAGGTGTTTCTATAGGAGCAGCCACTGTTGTGCGTCCAAGGGTAGGTCGTCTTGGTTTGAACACCTGAAGTCGTATGTGGCCTGAGTCTTATTTCACGTGCTGCTAAGGGAGTAGAGCCGAGTGCCTCCTTGCACGCTGCGGGGTTGTTGGCCTGGTTTCCTTGCTGCTTTGGAAACCTGCGTAAAACATGGTCAATCAGCTGTTCCCCAGAGTCAGTCATTGAATCACGGAATGGTTTGGGTTGGAAGGGACCTTCAAAGATCATCTAGTCCAACCCCCCTGCTGTGGGCAGGGACATCTTCAACTAGATCAGGTTGCTCAAAGCCCCGTCCAACCTGACCTTGAACACTTCCAGTGATGGGGCATCCACAGCTCCTCTGGGCAACCTGTGCCAGTGTCTCACCACCCCCATTGTACAACATTTCTTCCTTATGTCCAGTCTAAACCTACCCTCTTTCAGTTTAAAACCACTGAAACTATAGATGAAAGATCTAAATTTTGTTGGCAGGAAGTTTAACCCAATGCGGTAAGGTCCTGGGAGAGCGAGTGTGCCTCCGCGAGGGGGGTCTTGTCTAGCCTGCCTGGGCGCGACTGGGGGGAGCTTGCGGCGAGCAGTGGGGGCCAGATCCAGGGACCCTGCTACCGGCACAGCCGCGGCCGGAGCACCTGCCTGCGCCGCAGGACGGGCAGCGGGTCTCAGCCCGGAGAGCTGGTGAGAGAGGTGACAGTGGCTTTTTTCCCTGTAGATTGTAACCAGTTGAATTAAGAAGTGAACTATTGGGAAAGTACTCAAGAAGATTCTTTGGACAGAGAAAATAGCCAATTTCTTCCTAGCCAAAATTGTTTACAGCAAAGACAGATTTTGATGTTGAGTATTTTCCATTAAAAATACTGTTGACTGTTACATAGTGACAGTGTGTCTGCTTGAATTACCCCCTAGAGTATATTTTAATTGTAGTTTTCTCTTCAAATTACTTTTTAAAGTGTTAGGAGTGTATTAGCTGACTTTGTGCATGTTACACGCAAATGTCACATTTATTTTGAAGCAAAGGATGACAGAAGCATTAACGCGTTTGTGAATCCTCTTACCCACTTAAAGGCTTTCTGTATTACAGGCAAATTTTGTAGGTTGTGTTTACCAGCTATTAATGAGAATGACAGGAGCTATTGTTTTTTACTTAATTTATTTTTTCAAATCCGCAGTCAGTGCTCGGTAACTGTTGGTAGCAAAACTGGTGGTGCTTGCAGTGGGCAGGAGAGGTCTTGCTGGATCCGGCACTGCACGTACCTGTTGCCCTCTCGCAATAAGTGATGGTTTCTGCTGTGGATCCACTTTTTTGCCAGAGGAACACCATCTAGCCTTTAATCTGAAGGTGATTTTTGTGCTGAGAAGGGGAAAGGCTGTTGCTGTTCTCCTGCAGGAAGTTCAAAGGTGTGCAGCGGAGGGGGATGCTTTGCAGATCCTGTGTTTGTTGTAAATGAAAGGAATGTAACGCAGATGTCTGAATTTATCTTGTAAGCTGTGGAGAAGTGGCAGGATTTGATCCTCAACTCTACAGCTCTTTCATGGAAAAACAGCAGCAAGTATCTCAGTTCAGGACGGCAGCTTTGCCTTATTGAATAATTTGACAAAACTGCATGCTGTCAGGTGAGGCACGAGGTCTGTTGATTTTCTGTTGAGCTGTATTTGAGAGACCACAGCAGTAAGCGGTTGGTTTATTAATAAACCATGAAATGAGGGGGAAAGGTTGCAATGAGACCGACTTCCCACTGACCTAAAAAGAGAGCAGCTTTTTGCTAGCGGCTTCTGCTGTGCGTGCTGGGGTGCAGCTCCGCGAAGCAGCTGAATGCAACGCTGAACCTCCCGTGGCTTAAATCCCCTTCCCTTTCACGTAGCATTTCTTGCCCAGGCGACAGCCCAAGCGGTTCTCCGTGTCGGTGTAGCTGGGTTCCTGCCTGCACCCGTCATCTGCCCTCTCCTGGGGGAGCGCTGCTCCCAGGGGTGCTTCTTTCCCATTTATTTTTTGCTAACAAGTCCGTATAGCAAAAAGGAAAGGGTCAGGGCCTGTTCTTTCTTTTGTATTTTTTTGCTGTCTTTTGGCGTTGCAAACGTCAAAAGTGTTTGAAGGGCATTTCCCAGACTTTGATATTAAGATTGCTTCCCACTGTAATTTTATTTCTCCTCCTAAGAAGCTGTGTAGCATTAAAGGAATGCCATGAACAAGTATATTTTTGTAGGCTAGCTGTTTCAGTGCTTTGGCTACTGTGCCAGATTTTTTGGGGAAAAAAAAAAAGGGCGTGTGTGCAATGACGCTTTTTGGAGTGACAGCCGTTGTATTTCCATGGCTGCAAGAGTTGTGCTTTAATAGGCTTCACTTCATCTGCTTTCTCTGGTTTTGTTTTGATAATGAATCAACTTCGTGTAACTTTTTGTGCTCTTGAGCACCAGCTTGCTAATCTTTCTAAACTGGTATTTAGCACATCATGTGTTGGGTACAAAGTGCCCTTCAAGGGACGTGTGAGACTTAAACATAGAATAAAATGTCACGTTGTGTAAAAGCAACAAAAGTATGCACGTTATACAGTTTACTGCCTATCCTGTACTTGACAGGTCGTCTTTAGGGGGTTTGATGGGTGGTATATGTGTTATTCAGGAATATTCTGAATAGAAGAGGAGGGTGGCGTGCTCCCAAGAAAATGGAAGAGGATAAAGGAGAGGACGCTGGCGCAGGACCGGCGAGCAGGTCAGTGAGGGTGCACTGTCCCAAGGGCCGGTTCTTCCTCTGGCGGGTGGAGTGTGCTCCGGCACTGGGACTGCAGGCGGGGGTCCGGCGCTGACCTCCCAGCCGGGTCCTGGCCCAGAGCAGGGTTAGGTTTGCACCGCTGGCCCCTTTGCTGACGAGAAACCAGAACTCGGATTTAATCATCTCAGTGGCCGTTTTCATACGACCTGTAAATGAAGACAGGTATAGCTTTAACAGAGACTTTTGTCAGAAGATATTCCTGATGCATATTTTCTTTACTAGCATATATCAGAACAGACTTTTCTGTTCTGATACCAACTTTGGTTTTTTTAATATCAATAATTTTCTCTTATACCATGAATCTTAACATATAGGACACCAGAAATGAATGTGCCTATGATTTTTCTTCTTTTGTAACCAATATGTAAAGCTAAAGCTGTGATGTTCCAAAAGGAGTCTGCTTAATGCTTTTAATTGCTGGGGAAATTACTGTATTATATCTTTCCGACTGAATAAATTTGGGCAAAATAAGAAATGGAAGCAGTCCAGCTATCAGATATGAAGGAGGAAAAAAAAAAATCAAGAACAACTCAAAGGAGAGTCTTATCTAATGAGCTTCATAAACAGCGTTAAAACTGGCTTATTCAAATCCAATATTCTTTCAATTTTAGACATGTATTTTATACTTTAGGGGAAAGCTGCCTGCTTTAACAAGGCTGGTTTTGCTAAATTTGCTAAACTGACCTTTTTAAATTTTGGGGCTGTGTTTAAAAACAGAGTAATACATTTTTTTGAAACTTAATTTATTTAAAAAAAAAATGTGGCTTTTTTTTTTCTTTTTTAAAGTAAGCAATTTGGATTACAGTGCTGTCTGCTATAGCCCAGGAAAAAGAACAAAACAACTTCACCATTGAGACCTGGTGAAGTTTCGAAGTGCTTTGGACATTTGAATATGAGAATATGTGAATATTTGAATACGTGGAACAGTTTGATGGTATTGTTCACTGTATCTGCTGATGCAAGAATTGATACTCATCAGGTTAAACTAGCAAGGAGGTAGGTTAGGAAAAAAAAACAACCCCAACCCAAAGGGAAGTGGTGTTTTGTGCGCTGCGTAGTTACGCTGTGGCGACTGTGGTATGCAGTGTTGTGGGTGTTAAAAATGTAGAGGTGATGAAGAAGAGTGTGGACAAGTTCTGGGAGGGAATGGTCCGGTACTGCTGCGTACAGGGAGGACCTCTGGGCGAGGAGGTCGGTGGGTGCGCGGCCAGGGGGGTGCTGAGAAGCAGGGTGTATGCTTTGCCTGATGGCGTACGGTGCCCTAAACCCTCACGTAGGCCGCGGGGAGACACAGTAGCGAGGTGGGACATTTGCTCTGGCAAGGTGCGGTTGCTGCTGTGATGAGCGAAGAAAGCGCTCCCCACCCCACATCATTTCGGGAAGGCAGGGATAGACATGCATACGGAATTGGGTATAAGCCGCCTGCCCCTCAGCATTGCGCCATGTAAAAAGGCACACCGCACAAGCGGTCCCACCTTCTGGTGGGGTGGGGTGGGATAAGATCCTGATGTTGATTAGCGTGTGCCTGGCTTGAAGGCTGTTAGCTGGGATGCTGTTGATGGATGGAAGTGAGTCCTTCAATGATTACTAGATTTTTTTAGGCACTTCCTGGTGGCTGTATTAGTAAAAGGATGACACTGAAAAGCTTTAGTGCTGGATGGCATACTAAACTCTGTGTTAGTGAACATAAATTTTCATTTCAGTTCTTAGTTGACTTTAACATTTTTAACCTAAACACAAAATGGTGGAGTCTTTGATTTTAGTTCCATAGGGAATTCTGGTGCGATTGTTATATTCGTCAGTGAGATTAATTTTACTATTTATTGTAATTCATATGTGAGGCTGTACTAGGTTCTTTTAGTTAAATAGCTTCTTTCACTTAATGTTCAAAAGTGTCGGCAGTAAGTAGGAATACATATTTTGGAGGGAAAACAACATTTCACGGTATAACATGGCTTGTTTATAGATGTGACAGGGACTAAAGCTGGCAGTTAGCTAGAGGTGGAGCGTGAAAAGTATCTCCTGGATGTCTCACAGTGAGAGGACCACTTGAAAGTTAGAAACAGTTCATTGTAGAAGTGTCTTGGGGTTTCTCAAGTATCAGCAGAATAAAGCTGATGTGATTCTTACCAGCTTTTGTCCATAAACTAGGAATTTGAATTATTTGCTGTAATTTATAGCCCTGCTTGTTCAGACTCTGTTTCCTCATGCTCAAGCCCTGGAAGGAGAAAGTTTGATTAGAGAGAGGGATGGCCAGAAGTGGCCATGGACTTGCACAAGTAAACGTTACTTCTCACAGGCACTGGCTGCTTCTCACGAGAGCGTTCAAAAGAAAGTAATGAAAATCAGAGTGGATCTGCATCTCCAGACAGTCCCCTGCCCCTCCCAGGAGTACAAAAACCTAATTATGCTAGGAAGAGAAGAATGGCAGTTTGATCCTGCCTGGCGTCGTTCGCAGTCGTGGGACTTCTAGGTAAACACAAATTCAAAACAGTGTGTGACCATGGCTGGCACCCCCTGGGCTGGATTTATAAAATGCCTAGAAAGTGTTTCTCTGCGGGAGAGGGAAGCCATGGGAGTACTCGTACATTACCAGCCGGAGGGAGCTGTAACTCACGGGCCAAGTGCTCCAGAACTGTTTTGTTTCTCCAGGGCTGCTGAACCCTTGCATCTCCTAAGCAATTGGGAGTTACGGGTGCTGAGCAGCAATACCAGTGTGCCCGTTGCAATACCTGCTGCCCTGCGTGCGCTCAAGGGTCTTGAGGGTCAAAGTGGCGTCCTGCCCGTTTCAAGGCAGTCTGGGAAACGGTGGCTACGTCAGTTAGGTTTTGATGAGCTACACAGAGTGTGTTTCCGTGTTCATGCTGAGCAATTCGCGTAGCGATGAGCTTTCAAGGCCATGAACTGTGTGATCCCCACGTGCTCCTGTGCCCAGAGCATTCCAGCGCTAGGGAAATGCAAAGGAAAAAAAAAAGTAAGAAATAGCCATCTTAGAGGGATGATGAATGAAATTTCTTGCAGAGGTAGCTGGTTTGGTGGGTTACAGCCATCTGTTTTGTGCGTCTGATTTAAAGTTCTGGTTCCAGGGTAACTGAAAAATAGTGGCGTTGCTGAAGGAGGCAGCATTGCTTTTCTTACCCTTTCCTGTGCTAGCTGGTAGTGCGAGCAGCTGGCAGTGAGGGTGGTTGGGGTTAGCAGTCTGGGTTAAAACTAACCCGGGGCAAAAAAAGTCAGGGTTGAGCACCTGTGGGAAAAGGCAGGGCTGCTGCTTCTGGGTGTAACCCGGCTGTGAAGTAACTGGAGATCCTGCTGTGCTGATTCTTCGATGGCAGGTCTTCCTTCGGTGCGACATTACAGTGCTGAGCACAGTGAGACCCAAGTCCTAGGGTGTGCAGATAATGCTGCAGGATAAATACATAGTATTAAAAAGCACTTTTTTATAGTAATAAAAAGGTGGAGCAAAAAAAAGGCAACTTAATGTCATTGGAGTTCCTGCACTGGGGAAGGAATGGATTTGTGTGTCCTTCTTCAGGCGAGTGCGTGTCAAGGAGCAGAATGCTTTGAGCTGGGTGGTAGAAGGAGACCAGAGCTCTCGACAGAAGTTACACCTCCTGACTGTGATTCATATGCTGGAGCCAAGCTCTTCAGAGCCTTGGTTTCATCCTAGCTAGAAAAACTGTGATTTTACTCATCTAGAACCACACAGAAAAGGAAAACCACAAAACCATCAGCTTCCTGCTTTGCAGGTTAACGTGATGCAGCTCTTCATTTCTCTATACTCTTACTTTCTGCGCAGTGTTTGCTCTCATTAGGAATCACTATATTAAGATCAGTAGTTTTTTTTTTTTTAATATCCTCTTAGATCCATCCTCTCTACACTAACCAGATGCGAGTTCTTTGTTTAGAGTTGCATCAACTGATATACCAAAGCTGTAGTCTATGTAGTTTGTTGCTGCAGATACCTTGGCTGTTGGTTCAGAGTCAGAGTTGGTTGTGTGCAAGCTATCCAGTTCTTCCTTTGGGAAGAAATTTAAATGTTGTAACACTTCCATCTGTATTATTTTTGCTAACAAAAATGAAGATTTCTACCACATAGGTAAATAACCACAAAAATTATGAGAGCAGCCAGCTGTTGGCCTGTTAGAGGCAGTTTCGGCAATTTGCCAAGCTCTTGAAGGCGGCAGCATTGTGACCAAGTCCCTTGTTGCATCCAGCCTTCAGCTGAGGCATGGAAGGGGCTTGGTACCTGCTGCCTTCTGTCCTTCCAGCACAGCAGCGAGGTTCACTCCTGGCATTTCAGGTGTTTGGCAGTTGAAGGAAAACGTTGGGCAAGAGTGCCATCACCGTGCGTCTTTCTGAAGAGGTTTTGATGCTGCCAGGCTATTAAAGCTGCAAATTCTGTTAGAAACACCGATCGTTGGACATTGCCCGGCATGTCTCAGCAGTGCAAAATGGGGGCTCCTTCCTGTGCTCTTCTTGCTACAGCATATTACTAATTCATATTGAAGGCTTCAGAAGACAGCATAAAGCTTGAATTTTTATGAGCGCACAAGATGTTAATTTTTTTTTCCCGTAAGAAAAATGTGAACCTAAAAGCTGATGTTCGCAGTGCAGTGGTGTTATGTTTAGTGGGGCCTCTGAGTGCTTGTTAAAAGTGCGTTATTTTGGTGCTGAGAAATAACTGGACTTACAGATGCGTTTGGCTGTTTCTGCTGGATTTCAGCACGAAGAAGGGTTTGAACAAAGTAATGGAAAGTAAACCAAAGTTTAAGTTTTTAGTTTTTTCGCTTTGTTATTCCTTGCGGTGTGAATTTTCCTTCATTTTTTCCCTCTCTGATTTCTTGAATAGCAAAGTAATTATGGTGCTCAGAGAAGAGCTACAACGTGATAGCGGGGGACTCGTGGCCATGGTGAAGGCGTTCTGGGCAGACCCTGGTGCTGGGTTGCGGATGTCCGTTGCGGCATTGAGGATCTGCTGTCCTGCAAGACAGGGCGAGAGTGTACGTGGATGCGGTGGAGGTGACCAGACCTGTTGCATGGCCATGGTGAGGTCTATGTTGCTGCTGCGCTGGACAGGGCTGTGGAAATTCAACAAACTCAGGTTGTGTCTCAAATGCAAGTGCCAGGGAAGGACCCGTGTGACAAGGGGAGAGGGCAGATGGTGACAGGGTGTTGGGCATGGGTGGCAGCTCCTGTCTCTTCTGACAGCCTGCACGTAGCTGAGCTGCTGGGTTGGGCTTGTGTTGCACAAAGGGCCTTTGTGTCTGAGGGCTGGAGAGCCAAGAGTTGGGTTGAGTTGTGTGAACTCCTGCTGGCCTGGCATGACAGGGTCTGAAAGCTCACAAGGAGACAAGAGGATGGGATATGATCAGGGAAGTAAAACCCAGTGACAGTTATTAAATACAGGCATACCATGGTTGGCTGAGAAGGTCCTTGAGCTGAAAGTGATTGGAGGCTGAGACAACATCTGAAAGAAGGGTGTCATGGTGTTGGTTATTGCTTTCTTCACTGGCATCTTCTTGTGGGCATGGTGGGGTGCAGGATGTTGTGCTAGACAGACCACTGCAGCTGTTCTTACGCTCTATGTCTTTGCATCTAGCCCTTACCTCTTGAATTAAACCATCTTTTTCTGAAATTCCAAATTGGAGAAGTACAAAACCAGATCATTGTCTATCTACAGGTACCGTTTTTGAAGCTTAGCATAAAGTTGCCTTGGATTTAGTGTGTAAAAGCTCTCTGAAGAAGGAGTTAAAAATAAAAAAAAAAAGAAAGTACTTTCAAAGACAACTAAAAGCTTTTGTATGTTCCGTAGACTTGTGTTTTGATTTCTTGCTTAGCAGTTGTACATACCTCCATTATAATTCAGCAGAACTAAGCAAAATGCTTTTTGGGACCATGTGTTCCTAGGTGTCTTTAAGATCCAGACCAAAATCTTTCCCAATGCAACAATGCAGATAGATAAATATTTTTTAAAGAACCTTGAAGCTGAGACCAGGCTTTCAGAAAGGCTCAGCTCCCCTTTACGTCTGTAAAAGCAGTGATTAGATGTTCCTAGGACACCTGGGAGCTGACAAACAAGGAAAACAGCTTATATGAAGCAGATCCCAACTTGAAAATTTGGCTTGGTGTATTTTTAGCTATGCATAGATATCAGGTTGATAATATTTGGAAAAATAAGCATATACTGCAAAGTTTTGGATCCAACCATGGGGATCTGCTGCCCTTGCATCGCAAAGGATTATTTCTTGTGGAAATAGTCGTCAAGTGGAGAAGCAGCCCGGTGCTGGGATCAAAGCATTACCCCTGCCCAACGGAGTCTGGAGCGTGTTAAATGCTTGCTCCAGGTTGAGTCTTTTCACCCTATCACAAGTTGTTTCCAGTGTTTTATTTGTGTGTGTTAGTGCAGCATTAACATTTTCATGCACGCACGCTCTCTCTGCTTTACCTTTTTAGTTATTCAACCAGTTGGTGACAGGTAACACTGCTGGTAACTACTCTTTTTCCCTCAACTCTGAAGGGTTCCCGAGATGTTCTTCTCGGCCTTCTCTTGTCCAGTTTGACTGGTTGTTGTTTCAAAACAACTTAATCCATTTTCTTAAATATGCTCTATGTGTGTATGCTCCGTGTACCTCTTATAGCTTAATGATAAAACGAGGTGACAGCATTGCAGTGGTGGCATCCATGTGTGTGTGCACCGTGCACTGCTCTCATGGTGTAAAGGTGAAGCAAGCAGACAGCGTTGCAATGGTGGCATCCTTAGGTGGTCCTTAGGCTGAGGTCTGGCTGGGCATGCAGTGCTGATGTTGCCCACTTCTTTGCTACCTGCCTTGTTGGCTTGTCCTGTGCTGCTGAGTTGCACCTGGGGTTACCTGGACCTCTGCTCAGGGAGAAGGTTGTGTCCTGTCCTGCCCCCTGCCCAGTTGCCTACGGTGCCATCCGAGCTCCCACCCGAGCAGGTGGCCTGTCTGTGTCCCCTGGTAGCACTTTGGTACCTACACACATCACACGGAGGCTGCCAAGGGCTCGTTTTAAGGGGAGGTGTGAATGTGAGAGTTGCACTGGGAGCAGTATCTTTCGGGGTTGGTGGTGCCTAACTGACCCTGTGCCAAAACCACTCGAAGAAAAGCAGTGCTTTGTCAGGCAGCGTCCTCCACGTAGATGATACAAGGCTCAAAAAATACCCGCTTGGTTTAACAGGCTTAACTGAGAGAGACAAAAATGAAGCCTCCTGTGCCACGGGGATGTGGAGCAAAATGTTCTGCGGTGGGGGAGAGCAGCACTGGGACGGGGGGGAGCTGGGGAGGGGGAAGGCAGGGACAGGGACACTGAAGTCGCTTTCACAGCTTGCTTCTTCCTGAAAGGTAGCAAATGACAACCTGATGAACAAAGGGCTGGAAACCTCCTGTGCAACGGCCCTTGGGAGAAAAGCAAGAGGCAGGAGAGGGAGATGCGTGCAGGAGGAGGACTTAGACGCTCCCCTCATTTCTGTTGGCATCTTGGGAAACGTTCTGCTTAAATGAGTCCAGATTTGCTCTGCTAATCCCACCTGAGACATCAGTGAGTCACCGCCCCATGGACCTCTGTTCTCTTAGAGAGTTATCAGCAATTACACTTAGGAAATCCAGAACTGCTGTGTCAGGAGGTGCCTCCTGGCTTGGTGGCCGAGGGCTTTCCTCATCCTTCCCTACGGACATCAGGGCAGTGCTTCCTAACTCCCAGTGCTGTTTCTTGCTTTCAGCAGGATCCACTTGTGGTCTCTTTTGTCTTCAGAATTAAAAAACCTGATATGCTAACACTCAGGTGGACAGAATTGGTTGCTCCCTGCAAAATAATTGTGCCTTAAAATGGAAAAAGACCCCCCAGTCCTCTGGTTCCTGCTCTTCTTCCCGATCCGTGGCTGTAGGGCTCTTGGCAGCTGGGTCCGAGGTGTTTATCAGAGCCGATGGGATGCAGGCTGTGATTGACATTGCCACTTCTCTGGTGTAAGGTAGCTAGAGGGATGATGGAAACATGCTTGTTGCTTTATCCAAAGAAACTAAATCCTTTCCATTGACCTTAAGCAAAGGCCTCAAGGGCAGATTTTTTTCCTTGCTTTTAGTCTAAGTACAGGCTCCTAAAATTAAAAATAAAAAAAAAAAAAATAAATCAACCAAACTTGTTCCCAGTCCTCTTCCCTGCAGTGTATTTTATAATTGTTGCTGTGCTGTTTCATAATGAAAAAGTACCTGGCACGGCCCTTTGCATAATTTATTACTGTTTTACATCAGGAAGGGCTCCAGGTGCCTCGCAATAAATTTCGCAGGGCAGCATCACCATTTCCTGCTGACACCTGCTCTGGTACAGTCTCCACGGGGTTACACCGCGGCTGCCTCAAACACGGGTAGCGTGAACATTTTGCAGTATTTGTTACTGAAACGAAGCACTGTTTTGAGAGCGGCCCCATTTCCACAGACATCTGGTCCGGCGGCACCTCCTGTGTGCTGGCCAGTTGAAGGTGCCTGGGACAACTGGACCCTCCAGGTTCTCTCCGTCGGTGCTTCACCAGGCTTGGCGTTTGACTGCGACTATGAGCGGTGTGTTAAATAATGCTCTCAGCGAGAAATTGCCTGAACTCCAGTTTAGGAGGAAAGCTGCCATCTAATACTAGTGCTACGCTCTCCTCCCTCGGCAGAGAACTGCCCGTCACAGCCTGGCAGGAGCGCGGTTGTGCACCTCGCTGCGCATGTGCAGCCATGTACTGTTATATTCAGCACGCAATGCTTGCCCAGGCACAGATTTAAGCTCTTTTACCACAGCTGATCTGCTCCCAAGGCTCAGGTGGTTGTAACTCTGTTTATGGCTATTCATACGAATGGTATTTCCATGCAGGGTAGTATCAGGGATAATAAATGCTAAAGGTTAATGGTGGATTTTGGAGATTTCAGAGACTTCATTCTCAGGTCTTTACTGCTGGGAGTTTCCAGTCTGAGGGAACTAATCTTAATCTGATTGCAATTTCTTGCACTCGAAGCCTAACCTACTTTAGCCAGGCTTCATAGTGGAGGTATTTATAGAAGCTGTTGCAAGTGCTGTTGGATGTAGCATAAATCATGTATTGCAAGTTGCAGAGGTGGGTAGCTGCTGATGCGGGAAGCGTCTCTGCAACTGTGAACCACCTTCCAGCCTTAAATCACCGAGATGTCTTGCTAACTTTTTGTTTAGTACAACTGTTTTACTGTGTAGGGTTTCATGAAGGTAATGGCCGGTAACCCCTCCAGAGTCCCGGCTGATCTGGGCTTGTGTCTTTTTGTGCTCCCTAAGTGGAAGCACACTTGGGGCTGTAGGTGAATTATGGATAAATACTCTTTCTAATGAGGTGACTTCTAAAAATGAGCATACTTAGCACATTCCTGCAGTGCAAAATTGTCATCTCGGATTTGAATGCTGACTCTTGGATTATACTAAATTGAAGGTTTCATTGAAGGGCAGTAAAAGTCAGTAACAGACAGACGTACTGAGAATACTTGTACCCTTGAAAGTGAGTTTCTGTAGTTACAGTTCTTAAAACTACTAACTCAAACCCCAGGCCTCTTCTTTCATTCAGACTCCCCAAATAAACTGTGCTTTTTGCTGAAGTTCTTCATGTTTCACTTCAAAATTTGACTAGTTTTTTCTTGAAAAATGGTTTGTCTTGAGGGCAAGGCTGGAAACCTACTTTACTCCCAAATTAGTTGTGCTGATGTTGGAGTACATCCATGAGCAAGACTGGAAAGGAAGGAAATAAAACTGAAAAATTGTAGGTTGGAAGGGTCTCTGGCAAGGCAGCGCTGTGCTAGCAGCAATAGAAATAACGAGCTGTGAGTCCTGGGTGCATTCAGGACGTCAGCAGCTGCAGGGCTGCAGCTCTGAACACGGGTAAACGTTCTTCTGCTGTCTCTACATCAAAGCAAGCATTTTGTTAGCAGACAAGATCTAACAATTTGGGTAGCAAGAGCTGTTGGAAGAGCAGAGATCTTTGTTGTTGTTGGGTTTTTTTTTTTTTTTCATCTCAGGTGAGAGTTGGCACTAGCTTTGCTTTGAGATGTCCTGGAAGAGACCAGACCTGATATTTTGCAGTTTTCTCCTAAGAAGATAACCTCAAACACTCAACTCCATTCCCAAACGGACCTAACCTGTCTGGCCTCCTGACGTCCCTTCCTCCCTGTTTTCTCTGTCTTTTTGTTGACATGTTTTAATTTTACCAGGGAGAGGTAAAACGGTTGCACAGTTCATTGCAAATCCTTTGGTCATCTTCCTGCTGTTTGCTGCCACAACTCATTTTCCTGTGGTTGTATTTCTTTTTTTCTGGTTATACTAGAGTAAGGAAATAGAGTGTAGACTTGGTTCCTGGCGTATTGCTACTCCACAGACAGCAGAGAGACTTCAGCATCCGACCAGAGAGAATAGTCACCTTTGCACTATGACAGTCACGTTCACACTGTGACAACAAGACGTTGATATTGCAGATTTGAACCAAGTGGAAAGCATTTTGGCAGGGATCAATCTGTATCCCTGCAAGACAGAAACCTTGGGAAAAAAATCCATTAAACTACTGCCATTTTGAAAAATCTTACTGCTTGGAAAGTGAGCGTTTTCTTATGCGTAACCTGAACATCGTTAGCAGTGTTGTTGAGTTGTGGTGTGCAGGGATGGGGATGAGGAAATTCTAGGAAGAAAACAGGATTGCTTTCTCCAACAAGAGGTGGCTCAGAGGCTTGAAGAAATCATAGATGTCCTAGGTGAAGTAAAAATAGTAATACAGAATATAACTCTGGAGGAATACTTTTGAACTGCATGTTTTCTGCTAGATAGCTATTTCTTCTTGTGCGAAGACTGGTTGGCTGTGGTTGTGGTAAAGAGGCCTCAAAAAGAGTGATGAGAGCCTAACTGCAGAACCAAGTGCTTGGATTAATCCTAGTGATGGATAGCAGCACGTAAATAATTATATACTTAACCTAGCATCCATTTACCAGCGCAGCAAGAAACAAATGCGTGCTATGAGCCTGAATTATTCTTCTGTGGCTGTTGTATAGGTGGGTCTCCAGTGTGAGCTTGGCAAGGCTTCCCGGCCGCTTTTCACTGTGTCCGTTTTGGCGACGGTCTATGAAGTGCCAAGGGATGTGCGTTGGTGGAATAGCAGGACACAAGGGATCACGTCCTCCCTTACCGCAGTTCCATGCAGTGGCCTGTTGCTAAAACAACAACATCCTTTTAAAAATGGATTTGAGAGCAAGAATACCATCATTTTATGGCTGCAGTGATTTGAAATAAGGATTACTATCCTTATGAATAGAAGATAAACTTATTTGCAATCAGAAAGCTATTTCGGCTGTCTTTTTCTTCTCTGAGAGCAGCATAACTTAGGATACAATCCTGTTTAGATTCCCTCAAAACATAAGCAAATACTTCCCTTACCGCTTCAGCTCAGCCAAGGCCATCCTGCATTCAAATATAGTCTGGACTTAGTATAACCATTATCATACAGCTGAGCAAATCCACTAGTCAAAATTGGGAAGACCTTATGTCAAGAAACTTCATAGTTTCAGGTCTGGTTTTGAGGATTAAGCTAACTTATGAAAAAGCGATATGTTCCAAAGTTAGTTTTGGTTTCTTCCAAATCCTTACTTCTCCAGTAATCTTTACTTCTGTGCTTCTTAGAGAAGTAGATGTTACAGTGGTTGATGATTAGAATTATGTATTAAGTTAGCAAAACCTTTAAAGGACGTTTAATTTATGTAAGGTGGATATTTCTGCGGCACATTTTAGGACAATTTTGAACACATAACCTTGATGGTGACAGGGGCGTTACCGAATTTCAGAAGCAACATGAACCCCAGGCCACTTTATTATAGCGGAACAGGGTGGTCTGAGTTAAATCTGTGCATAGCAAAATCACCAGCAAAACTCTTACATCTAAAGAGGCTCTTTTGCCTCCAGTTAGTTTTGAGTGATGTTTCTGCAAGGAATAGGGGCTTGGAGCTGTCAAAAGTCTGGTTTTTTTGGGATGAAACTCAAGACTCATACAGTACATAGCTGAAGTACTCGATTTTTGAAGGCTGCTGGAGAAGACAGCTTGCTTTGACTCTTGTCAGACTTTTAGTTCATTTTAGTGTGTTGTTTCATTTACAGTATGTGTTTCCATGTGACTTGCACTGAATGGAAATTCCCAGCATTTCTCAGGACATCCGTTTCTCCCCTGTCATGTTCCTTGTTCATCGGCTGAGCAAAAGCAAACCATCCTGTTTGCTTTCCAGGGGCAGGTTATGCTTCTGTATTTGTTGGATTTGTAGAAAATCCAGCTCTAGATGGTAGATTGACATCATTGGGACTATTCTTAGAAACCTACTGAGATAGAAATCAATAGACTGACGTTTAACAGTGATAAAAAAATGTTCTGTCACAGTGTGAAAACAGGAGGAAACTTCGTGTATAAAGTTTGCAAGTAGTAAGAATAGGAGCAGGTTTTGAGAAGAGGTGATTTTTCTGACAGGAGGTTGTAGTTAATTGTGTCATTTTCAGTGTTGGGCCACTTTAAAGACAAATGCTTTTCTAAGTTGTATAAATGTTGCTGTTAGAAAGGGAAAATCTTATGACACTGTATTATTGCCCTTGAAAGAGGGATAGTGTTTCAGGCATGTGAATAAAACAAAGCTAGAAGAATGATGACCACTGTAAATTCTTGGACCCAGTCCGAGAGCAGAGTTTATGCTGCGGTAACAGGACAAATGAGCGAGGGGCTGTATGACTGTTACCTGCAGGTACCTGCTCAGCTCCACCACCTACGCCTGTCCGCACAGCAGCAGGGGAGGACCTGGGGAGTGCAGACGAGCAGGGGGAGGTTTCAGGCATATGCATGTAGCTGTAAGCGTTGGCATCTCCCAGATCCTTGGCAGTCGTGAACTCAGTCTGGTTTTGCTCTGTGTAAGAAGGGAGATGCCATCAGGGATGGAGTCAGGAGAGGTCTCGGTGGTCGGTCAGGCGATGGCACGGTGTTGTGGCTGTGTGACAGGTTGTGTACTCGCAGAGGGTCCTGCCAGGAAACCTCCAGTTCCTCTGTGGTGGCAGACCTGCCTGCAGCTATATGCTTTGGTGGAGCCTTGCAGGACTTCTCAAGAGACAGGCATGAGATGCAGATTGCTCTGCCTCTCTGTTGGCTAACAATATTGTTAGTTTTAGCTTTGAACAGGTTTTTACGATGGGGGTGGTGAGACACTGGAACAGGTTGCCCAAAGAAGCTGTGGATGCCTCATCACTGGCAGTGTTCAAGGTCAGGCTGGATGGGGCTTTGAGCACCCTGATCTAGTGAAAGATGTCCCTGTCCATGGCAGAGGTGTTGGACTAGAAGATCTTTGAAGGTACCTTCCAACCCAAACCATTCTGTGATTCTATGGCTATTCCTGTTGGTCATGCAAACGTCTGATCTTTCAGAACATTGTGGATGATGGACATGAAAGATGTGGAGGGGTGATAAGGTCTGCGGAAAACCAAAATGAGAGTCTATCATTTTCTACCTCTTTGGTTTTGTTCAATTCCTCCTTTGTTTCTGGGTCATGTATAAGGGTGAATTGAGCTCTTTGTCCTCTTTTAAGTGACTCTTCTGCAGTTCATTGGGCACATGTGCTGCAAGAGCCTGAGCTTAGAAACTCTTACTACAAGAAAGACATTGAGGTGTTGGAGTGCGTCCAAAGAAGAGCAACGATGCTGGTGAAGGGTCTAGAGCACAAGTCTTATGAGGAGCAGCTGAGGGAACTGGGGTTGTTTACTCTGGAGAAAAGGAGGCTGAGGGGAGACCTTATTGCGCTCTATAACTACCTGAAAGGAGGTTGTAGCGAGGTGGGGGTCGGTCTCTTCTCCTGAGCAACAAGTGATAGGACAAGGGGAAACAGCCTCAAGTTGTGCCAGGGGAGGTTTAGTTTGGATATTAGGAAAAATTTCTTCATTGAAAGGGTTGTCAAGTATTGGAACAGGCTGCCCAGGGAAGTGGTTGAGTCACCATCCCTTGAGGTATTTAATAAAGACAGGTAGACGTGGCACTTGGGGACGTGATTTAGGGGTGGACTTAGCAGTGTTATGTTAACGGTTGGACTCGATGATCTTAAAGGTCTTTTCCAACCTAAATGATTCTATGATTTTTCTTTCTGTTACCTACTCAACAGCCAACTCTTCCTCCTCTGCATGGTTTGTAGCACCAGTGCTGCTCAGCAGCAGGGTGCTGTGGTTCAGGGAGGAGGGAATGGACATCAGGCATGGTGTGTGTGGATGGACAAGTTTTTAGATGAGGATGAAATGTTACTGTCACCTGGCACTCTTTGAAACATCATGTTGTTGCTGTGTCAGTGCCCACCTCTATCTATACTTTTACTCTTGAAAGGAGCAAGCCATTCATTGCTTACCTTGTTGCAGTGTGCTCAGGATTTTTAAAACCAGATATTTTATTGTTTGTCTCCTTGTAGAACTGCAGCCTAGACCCTACTGTGCCATCTCTTTTTGGGTTGCGTACCCAAGAAAGACCCATTGAGAGTGTTGAGCTCTGTACTGCAGCAATCCTCACTCCAACCAATTGTACCCAGGCTGGGCATCCTCGCTTTCCCTCTTCTGCACCGTTCATCAGTGATGAAAGGCCCAGTATCACTGACTGGGACTTCATGGAAATCTGCTGATGAATTGTCACCAAAAATGGTGATGTGTTGTTTATTTTAGGTGGTTAATGCAAAGCTTTGGATAATTGGTTTCATGCTGTTGGATTTTGTACAAGTTTGTTGTGTGGCGTTTATGTATAACAAATTAGGTGATTTTTAGAAAATGCAATGTGCATACAGATATTTACAGATTATTGTATTGCAGTGGGATAAAAACTGAAAGTATGTACCAGTAATTTAAAAGTAAAAGATATGATAGAGGAAATAGGTGGTCATCTCTAAGTGGAAATCACAAACAGTGAGTGGTCGGAGTTGTGCTGCAGAGCTCCACGTGCCGTCGGTCGGGTAACGCCAGCAGCAGGACCTGCCTCCTGCAGTGAGACCTCAAGGTAGAACTTAACCCAAATATATCTGTACCTGGCACTTGGCATCCAGCTGAGCTCGTCTGGGATGGCTGGCGTTGAGGAGCCTGAGCTGGGTACGGCTGGGTGTTTGCTGGCCACAAGCTTTCCTGCGCCTTCCAGACTGCAGGGTGTCTGTATTTCTTTTGAGGACATCCTTAATTCTGAGGTTTGTTGGGTTTATCAAGCTGGTTTTAGATGTATGTTGCCACGGTGATCTTAATAAAGGTCCTTTCCAACCTAAATGATTCTACTAGTGAGGTGGATGTTGGTCTCTTCTCCCAGGTAACAAGTGATAGGACAAGAGGAAACGGCCTCAAGTTGCACCAGGGGAGGTTTAGATTGGATATTAGGAAAAATTTCTTCATTGAAAGGGTTGTCAAGCATTGGAACAGGCTGCCCAGGGAAGTGGTTGAGTCACCGTCCCTGGAGGTATTTAAAAGACGCGT
>NW_008795363.1:997939-1001061 GCF_000699145.1 Aptenodytes forsteri | reverse complement strand
AACTACCTGAAAGGAGGTTGTAGCGAGGTGGGGGTCGGTCTCTTCTCCTGAGCAACAAGTGATAGGACAAGGGGAAACAGCCTCAAGTTGTGCCAGGGGAGGTTTAGTTTGGATATTAGGAAAAATTTCTTCATTGAAAGGGTTGTCAAGTATTGGAACAGGCTGCCCAGGGAAGTGGTTGAGTCACCATCCCTTGAGGTATTTAATAAAGACAGGTAGACGTGGCACTTGGGGACGTGATTTAGTGGTGGACTTAGCAGTGTTATGTTAACGGTTGGACTCGATGATCTTAAAGGTCTTTTCCAACCTAAATGATTCTATGATTTTTCTTTCTGTTACCTACTCAACAGCCAACTCTTCCTCCTCTGCATGGTTTGTAGCACCAGTGCTGCTCAGCAGCAGGGTGCTGTGGTTCAGGGAGGAGGGAATGGACATCAGGCATGGTGTGTGTGGATGGACAAGTTTTTAGATGAGGATGAAATGTTACTGTCACCTGGCACTCTTTGAAACATCATGTTGTTGCTGTGTCAGTGCCCACCTCTATCTATACTTTTACTCTTGAAAGGAGCAAGCCATTCATTGCTTACCTTGTTGCAGTGTGCTCAGGATTTTTAAAACCAGATATTTTATTGTTTGTCTCCTTGTAGAACTGCAGCCTAGACCCTACTGTGCCATCTCTTTTTGGGTTGCGTACCCAAGAAAGACCCATTGAGAGTGTTGAGCTCTGTACTGCAGCAATCCTCACTCCAACCAATTGTACCCAGGCTGGGCATCCTCGCTTTCCCTCTTCTGCACCGTTCATCAGTGATGAAAGGCCCAGTATCACTGACTGGGACTTCATGGAAATCTGCTGATGAATTGTCACCAAAAATGGTGATGTGTTGTTTATTTTAGGTGGTTAATGCAAAGCTTTGGATAATTGGTTTCATGCTGTTGGATTTTGTACAAGTTTGTTGTGTGGCGTTTATGTATAACAAATTAGGTGATTTTTAGAAAATGCAATGTGCATACAGATATTTACAGATTATTGTATCGCAGTGGGATAAAAACTGAAAGTATGTACCAGTAATTTAAAAGTAAAAGGTACGATAGAGGAAATAGGTGGTCATCTCTAAGTGGAAATCACAAACAGTGAGTGGTCGGAGTTGTGCTGCAGAGCTCCACGTGCCGTCGGTCGGGTAACGCCAGCAGCAGGACCTGCCTCCTGCAGTGAGACCTCAAGGTAGAACTTAACCCAAACATATCTGTACCTGGCACTTGGCATCCAGCTGAGCTCGTCTGGGATGGCTGGCGTTGAGGAGCCTGAGCTGGGTACGGCTGGGTGTTTGCTGGCCACAAGCTTTCCTGCGCCTTCCAGACTGCAGGGTGTCTGTATTTCTTTTGAGGACATCCTTAATTCTGAGGTTTGTTGGGTTTATCAAGCTGGTTTTAGATGTATGTTCACACGGTGATCTTAATAAAGGTCCTTTCCAACCTAAATGATTCTACTAGTGGGGGATGTTGGTCTCTTCTCCCAGGTAACAAGTGATAGGACAAGAGGAAACGCCTCAAGTTGCCTAAATGATTCTATGATTCTATGATCCTTGTAATATTTCATGCCCTGAAATTGCTGTAAAATGCTTTGACCTGTAACTAGTTTTTTCTCTTTGTTTTGGTCTTGGAGTTACCCAAAACACCTCTTCGTGTAAGGTAGAAGAATGCTGCAGAGCAGGATGGTGCCTTCTGGCTTTTCCCAGGAGGGCTGTGAGATGTTTGGGAATACGACACCCACTCTAGAGTGCAGGCAAAGGAAGGTTGTTGGAAGAATCCAGGTATCGTGCCAGCTTCGGATGGCTGGTGCCTCCTGGGATGAGCAGCAGTGAGTTGTTAAGACATCGCCCAGGCAGTGGGAAGCCCAGGGGGGATCAGTCACAGGCTCCTGGGAAGGTGGGGTGGAAGAGGCCCCATCTTGGTATGTTCTGGTGGATAGGACTGCAGGTTTCCTGCAGATGAACGGGAACAAGACAGGGTCTTTGCAGCCCAGTGGGAGGACTGGGAAGGGACATGTCCCTTTGTAGTCCCTGATCCTGCTGTTGCTCGAGCAGGTCATCTCGGCTTCAATGAAAAATACATAGCCAGTGGCTGGAGCGGTGACCAGGAGCACTTCCACCCTACTATTTATTTATTTTCTTTTTCCCCATGCTTTCTCAGTTGGCTGCAGAGCAAAGCTTTCTCTCACCTGGTCACCCCTCCGATGGGCTGAATTTTGCTCTGCTTGGCGACCCACTTGGCAGAAGGGGCACACAGCAGATCTCCTCCACCCTCGCTCAAGCCTGGTTATCTCCATTTGCTGTAAGGCTGAGGAGGGTCAGGAACCCTGTCAGCCCTCCTACGGTTGGGTTGTTACATAAAAGACATCCCAAGGTGCCCTTTCCCCTCCTCAGTGTCATCCACCCTGGGTCTGGTGGCATGCCCAGGCTGTGCCGAGGAGGTCAGGCCCCTTTGCCACCGTGGCTGAAGTGGAGCCTGCCAGCATGGATCTGTTTAAAGGAGTGGTTGTGCATGGAGGATGTTCAGGGCCCTGGTGTGGAGGTGCCCCGTAGCCCTGGCAGCTGATGCTGGTACTCCAGCTGTCACAGGAGGTGCTTTGGACACCTTGCTTTGGCAACTGACTTGGAATGAGACGGTGGAAGAGCTTGGGGTGAGAGCTGACTTCCATTTCTCCATCTCTGCGTCCCTAACACAAGCCATGATTTGCTAATGTTGTGAAATGTGTTTTCCTTTTCTTACAATATGTTTATCTTTTCCTGTTTATTTCCAGATGCTCTTAATATTTTGTTGCTGACAAAAAGTTTACTTTATGTTCGTTGTCTCCCAGGTAAACGCAAAGCGCTGAAGTTAAATTTTGCAAATCCACCTTTCAAGTCCACAGCAAGATTTACTCTAAACACTTCTGGAGTTCCTTTCCAAAATCCACACATGTGAGTATAAAGCCAAAGGCGCGACTAGTGGAACAACTTTGAAATTATTTAGCCAACACGCAGTATTGTTTTAATGCAGTTTGATTACTTCAGTTATTTGTAGGTTGCTCAAATCTGTCAGTTGGAGTAGAAGAATTTTTTTTTCCCCCCCCTTCCCCCCCC
>NW_008795363.1:953707-997708 GCF_000699145.1 Aptenodytes forsteri | reverse complement strand
TAGATTCCGCCCCCTGCCCCCCTCCCCACCCCAGCACTAAAATCAACAAAGATTGGGTACTGTCATTATACCAACATGGAGATATCGGGGAGTTACGTGGTGATTAGCTCACACTGAGTTTTCTAGATAGCTACAGGATATCCCTATCCAAAGTTTGAGTGCAATTGTGGCACAGAGCTGTTCCTGACGCTAGTAAATAACAGTAGTACATCGTCACAGAAAATACTAGCTTTGTATCCTCAGATCCACCAATCTAGATTGATGGGTGACGCACCCACAGCCTGTACGTGTGGCAGAACGCAGCTAGATGTCCCCAGTTTTTCCTCTCTAAGTTCCCCGGCAGGTCTCGAGAGTTTTGTCAGTGGCAAGTCTCAGGAGCTGCCCCTGCAGCTTCCCCCGCTGCCTGGACTCTCCAGGGTGTCCCTGGTTGTAGGCTGCTTCTGCTTGGCTCTGCATGTCGCTGTCTCTCTCTTTGAGCTCAGTGCCTTCCGCTTCCCCAGGATACACCCTCTGGGATCTGTTCCTATTTCTGGTAGCTTCCTTATGCTGGGGATTTTCAAGCAAGCCTTTATTGAGTTAGAAACATGTTTCTGACGAGTTATCAACGGTAATTACAATATCTAGAAATTTTATAGAGTAGTTTAGGTGATTCTTCTTACCATCCCAAATGACCTTTCCAGCAAGTCCTCTCCTCTCCTTCTCTCTGTTTTCCTCTCTGAAATAGAGTATTCTCACTGGTTATAGAGCTAGCATTTATATATTCGCTTTTTGTGTCTCTCCCTCAGCATCATCAAACCCTTGTAACAATTTTCTGTAGAACCCCATCTGGGACTCTTTCCTCTCTCAAACCTCCCCATGTCCATTAAATGAAGGACTTAGTCTCAGCTAGCGAGTTCCCACCGTCAGCCATCTATTGGGATTTGACTTTTCTGTGTTTATCCACACAGATTTCTGTCTCGGATTCACTGGAAGTCACAGTGGCTCCTGTCTAGCACAGAAGAGCTTCCGTTGTTAGTCAGTGACATCTTAAGTTTCATGTTTGTGCAAGTGACTGTCAACATTGTCCATTAAGAAGGTGCTGCTCTGTCTCCGTGGGAGTTGCAGTTGTTGGCAGGGGTTGGATCCTGGGCTGGTTAATAGTGTAACTGGTTCTGAGGGCTTGGAAGTGTTTTGGGTTGGATATGATAGTCATTCAAGTGTCAAAAATGATGGTGATGTGTCTGCGCTAAAGCTTTCTTGGGATGCTACAAGCTGTAATAGCCATTTCTATTTGAAAGAGGTAGATGCTGTTGGTTGGATTGCTTTCTCTGTGTTGAGGCTGACTAAGCTTGGATACAGCTAATTCATCCTCACGTCCTTTGTGTTGTCTGTAGCGGATGCTGTTCCTCAAAAGCAACGTTCACATCTCTTGGTTGCACGCTTCTCTCAAGTGTTTGTCTTGCAGCTGGTGCATCACGGTGATGTCTCTGCATCTCCCGCCTGCTTCCCAGAGAGGCTGGAATGTCTTTTCCTCTGTTGTCTAGAAACGTTTCTAGACTTCAGACTTTAATTGGATATTCCAGACCTCCTGGCCCAGATGCGTTCCCGATGCAAGGTGTGTTTCGGTTCACTGAATTACTTTTCTTCCCCAGCCTGATGAAGCAGAGTGGCCTCGGCGCCCTCCCGAGATGAGCGCTGGCTCGACGCTGCTGGGGATTTCCCTGTGCAGACCCTGTTGGTCCTGATGGGTGGATCTGAAGATACAGAGAGGTCAATTTCTCACACGAAATTTGGGTTTCTGTGACTTGGATCCACCGATCCGGAGGTGTCCCGTTGCTTCTGCCTCCAGGAGGGCAGAGGGTCCTCTCGTCAAATGCCCGTTGCCTGCGCCAAGCTCTTGCTGGGGCACAAGAGGAGGCAGCCAGCAGCGTCCTGCAGCTGCTATGAGATGTAAATTGTCTATTAGCTGTGTTTTGCTTGATTAACAGGTTTTGGTCGGGGAACTGATCAGGCTGGATTGGTGGATGTTCAGGTAAGAGTGTGGTTTCTTGCTATGTAGACAGAAAGCAAAGGAGCAAATGGGGCTCCTTGTGCCTGTGCGTGTGTTAGGAGGGAGGAAACCTCTGCGTAAACTGCATCACTGGAGCAAAAACACCGCTGCTGAGGAGGAAAGGCATGTTGTGCCAGAGGTGGCCTTGGAAATTTCAGGATATTGGGTGTAGCCATGCTCCTCCTCAGTGCCAAGGCTCCATACCCTGGTAAAATGGGTACGGACCCCGTGTACCCCATCAAGGTGTGATTTGGCTTTCTTTTTAGGGTTTGTTTCTCAGTCTGAGAGGTCTTGGGAGTGTTGGAAAAGAAGTTGGGGAGTGTGGAGGAAAACATTTTGGGAATCACTGTAAGCCAGGGGTGGAGTAAATCTTCTTTGGGCAGGGGTGATGCACACGTGGGCTGGAGGGGACTCAGCGTGGTTTCCACAGGGAGGTTTCCCAGGTGATCCGTGCACAATTTCTGACTCCATTCATTCATGCTATTTCCTTGGTTTTAACGGCATGTTATCTGGAGGAACAGTTTCAAAGGCCGTGGAATCCCAATTGCGAAACGTGACGTTATTAAGACTCTGACCAGTGCTTCCCAGTTGCTTTACATCCCATGGCACAGAATACCCTCTGTAGCTTGGTGAGCATCACGCCTGCTGTGCCTCTGCCCGGAGGCTGTTCCCAGAGCTTTGCTGCTCTTATGGGTAGAGGCTTTTTGTTAGTATATAGGCTGTGCCCTGGAATACTGTTTCCAGGGAGAGAGAGCATAGATTAAACACTACTGAATATAGAAATTCGGGACATGGGGTTCCAAATCTTTCTTCTGTCCCACCTTGTGTTTTCTTTCCCGTCTGCAGTGGTTTTGAGCCACGTCTTACGGTTTGGGTCTCAGGTTGGGGCTGCATCCTTCCAGGATGTATGAGTGTGCTACCGGGGGTGCGCAGGGAGCACAGGAGGTGGGTGCCAGGGCAGGATACAGAGCAACACATAGGAATGCGAGACCATGTGTGGGAGCAGGAGGAGCTGGTGAGTGGTCTGGACCTCTGAGCTTTGCTGTGCCATCTCCATGATGGCCTTGGAGCTGAGAGCTGGTGAGGACTGCAGTGGCCGAGTGGCAGCGGGTGGCATGGCCCTGCTGCTCCTGCCCCATCCCTCCCCAACCCACGGCACCCTGAGCCCCTGCCCAGGACACCTCCATTCTTCACTCTTCCCAGTACATCTGCTACCAGCTGTGTTGGGATGTCTTGAAGGAGGTCACCTTTGTCACAGATGACCAGGAAACCAAGCGAGGCGGAGACTAGCAGAGCAGAGGCTACAACTGCTCAGACTGGAGCCAGTGGCAAAACCCCTTACGTCTCCAGCGCTGCTAGGATTTTGCCCTAAATATTTTCTGAATTAGAACATGTGTTAAAATCAGGGGGCCTTGAAGTGGCTTTTAAATAGGAGACTGACTCAGGGTGGCTTTGAATGAGATTAGAAACTGGAGGTACTTTTCTAGTTGCTAGAATTTGGGCTATGGCTCCCTGAAATCTGCCCTCCTGGTGATGCTGAGGGCTGAGACATCCCTTATTGCAACTAAAAGGCGCTGTTAATGGCTTTCCTGCACAGATCCTGTGGGGCAGGTGGGCAGAGCCCCGGTATGATGTTTTGAGCAACAGGGAGCGAGGCAGGGGGTTGGAAGGAAGGTCCGTGCTGGTTCTGAGGCGGCTGTGACTGATGGAGCTACGGAGGACGTGCATCTTGTTCAGTTCAGCCATGACTGCTACCACCAAATCTACTTTGTAAGTGCAGAGAGAGGTTTTGTCTAGTTATGGCATACTACCCCGCCTGTCCATAGGGTATCTAGCACAGTGATATACATAATTTTACACGTGACCTATACAGGGTAAAGGCAGAATAGACCCTGAATTACAGAGAGTAGTTGCGGAGTAAAATTCTTACTTGAAAGGATGCAGTCTAGAGAAGATGTAAGTGTTGTACTGACAGCTGATGCCCCAGTCCAGGGAAGTGTATGATCCTGCTTGTGCCTGGTCAAAGTCAGCAAGGCTTGTGTGTGTGATTGCCGTGCTCTGCAGGCTGGCTAACAGTGGAGACTATGGAGAACTGCCAGTTGAGACCACTGTTCTCATTAGTTCAGAGTGTATTTTTGACTGAGACCAGATTAACAAATCTGTTAATTTGTTTTCTCTGCAGCAGACATTGCAGAGGCTGGAGGACACAAGCCATGGTTAGGGTGAGCTCTTAAACTTCCGACCCATTGTTTTTCAATTGCTATTTCCAACCGACTGTGTCCAAGTAGGATTTAGGTCACAAACAAAATTAGATTACTCAATTATCTATGTGTAAGCTCTATAAGAGCTACTTGCAGCTGGTGGCCTTTGCTGAAAGGAGGTTCAAATAACACTAACACGGGAATGATGTGGTGAGATGTGTCTCTATAACTGTGCACGGCAGGTTTGCCTGGCAGCTGTCTGTGTTGTGCTGGCCATTGCTGGCATCCATTGAACCAAGTTGTTCGGTTGGCTGTAGATGAGTTTTTCGGTTTTCTGGAAAGCGTTGTACTCTTCTCAAGCAGCAATGCCTTGATCTTGACTTCAGGCTACAGAATTTAGATCCACCTGCTAAGAAATGAGCACGCACAAAGAATTTTTTGTCATGTGGTTCACAGCATGTTGCTGCTCGAGTATCCTGTCTGCTAGCTGGGCAGTCTCTTGACTGTCAGAGGCGCCACCTCTCTAGAACTTGAACACCAGAGCATTGCAGTCTCATCTGGAAAGGTGACAAAATGAGCTGACCCCTTTTAATGCTCACAAACCCAGCTTCTGAACTGTCTGGTGGCCTGTCGGACTCCGTAGCCTCCCTGTAGCTTGTGGGTGTCTTCATGGATTCATTGTGACTTAAGCTTCCAGAGGTGCCCCGTGTGGACCTTCGTCTCCTTGTGACACTTGGGAGAGTCACACACTTTCCAGATAGATGCCCCAAGAGTGTGTTGGCAGATGTTTGTTTAACAGACCTTCAGGGTTGGATTCCTCAGAAGCAAATGGAGGTCCAGTTGCACGTCAGACTCTGCTGTTTCCTTTTTTTCTGTATCGTTCAGGGACTGTCATTATTCCTGGAATGGATTTTTCTGGCTGTCCCAAAGTCTCTCTCAAGTGTCTGCTTCTCTTTTAATCTCCTCTTATGCTTTTCCAAACCTTTTTGGGCATGTGGTTTCAGGCTCTCCAGCTGCACAGCCTTACAGCTGGCTGAGTTCATGAGGAAATAACCTGTGAGAGTTACTACCATTTGTCTAAAAAAATATTAAAAACCAGAGTGGAATATCCTAAATTGGCATGTTCACAATTACTTGTGTGAATTTTCCTGTATATATTTCTCTGTTTGTTCCCCATTTCTATCACAGTCGTTTCACATCTTCATTGTTACTAATTTCTGATACCTTTCTGCCGCATGATACCTTCCCATCGCAGGGTGTGATACCTGCGATAGCCTTTGAAATAGTTTGTAATGTAAAAGGTACCAGTTAAGAATTTGAATTTTTTTCTGTGACTGTTCCGCAACATTTCCTGAAAGTTGTGGTATCTGAATGTAATCACTGGGAAACTTGCTTGTCTCTTCAAATAAGCACAAGTAAAATGGAGACCTACAAGGACTCAGCAAAATATATTTAAATGTTTGAGTGAGCCTATGGAAAACAGGCTTTCACTTTTAATACAAACATCACTGTAGTTTAAGTGCTAGAGCAGTGTTTCTTAAACGTCATTTTTTTTTCAGGAGCTTTCTTGACAAATCGATGAGTTTTGTCTTGTATTTAACCTTCCTGTTTCTTCCAGAAGTTTACAAGTTCGTTTGGCCAGTGATCTCTGTGGCCTAGATGACAAAGAGGTGATATGTTTTGTAAAGCGCACATGCTCAGTATCTCAGACTTCAAATAGATTGCCTCTTCAGAGAAGGTGCTACCAAAGTTAGCGTGAGATTTTGACTGAACATGCTGCATTAAGGTTTTTTTTTTTTTTTTTTTTTCTTTTTTTGCTTCTAAGGTTTGGTATTTCTCTAAGGTGCTAATCCCTGGAAGGCAGCTGACACAACATCCACCTAAAGACAGACTCACTGGAACCTATTTACAAAGCACTGTAAACAAAGTAAATATGGAAACATTGCTGTCCATCTGGCATGGCTTCTTTTCCTTTTTTTTTTTTTTTTTTTTCTTTTTTTGCTTCTAAGGTTTGGTATTTCTCTAAGGTGCTAATCCTGCTCTGCAGAGGAGATTTTTGTTGCCTGCTGCTTCCAAAATAAATTTCTCTAGCAACTTCCATGTCCCTTGGAGCATTAGTGCCCTAGTAGAACTGTTCTTTCTGCAAGGGTTTTGACATCTCAGCACTCTGCTTCTGAATTTAGGCCTTCCATGACTGGGACCAAAATTTGGAGCTTGTATATCTCCATTAAGCTAATTCACATTGATTTTTTTCAAAGGTGCTGAGCATCTAGCTTCCTGCCACAGTATTGGGACCTGGGCTCCTCAGAACTTCTGGAAACCTAATCACCTACGTTTGAGTGTCTAAATCAAATACAACCCCATGTTACATACTAATCTGGCTCCCGTGGGTTCCGAGTGCTTCACACGTGCCGAGTGATTTAGCTTTGCAAACCTAAATGGTTGCACAAAACTGTGTTCCCTGTTTGCAGATGGGAAGCTGGGGCATGCTGTAATTTGGAAGAGGTAAAGATTAGGCCAGGAGCTTGTGATGGGGTAGGGAGTTGAACAGGGATCTCCTGATAACCTGTGGTCCACAGGTTAGCTCTGTGTTACCTGTCCCATCACCGGCACAGTTAGGAGCTGTTGTCCTGGCTCTTGCACGCACACAGCTGTGGTCAGAGCTGCTCATTTGGGAGCAGCATTTCGACCTTGCAGCCATGACCCACCTCGGTGTGAAACAGGTCCCCTTCCTGGTGCGCGAGGGAGGCCTGTCCCTCCCGCGGTGGGGAAGAGCAACTGACAGGTGAGAGGATGTAAGAAGATGGCAATGCTGGCAGTTAACCTTCCAGAGCGCCAAGACCTGGCCCGTCCTGCCCAGCAGGGACAGCAGCCTGGGTGGTGGGAGTGGAGGAAGAGCCTGTGGTGGCAGTGGGGGTTATCCGGAGGCAGGGGAGGCTGGAGGCTGCTGCGCCTGCCCGGAGCCACCCGGGGCACCCCCTGCCTCTGTGAGCCCCCGTGGGGACGCGGCCGTCCTCGGTCACTCGCAGGCCCTGGCAGCTGGCACTCAGATGTCTGAGGCACACCGAGACATGAATGACAATATTTTCTAATTCAAGGCGTGATGTCTGACACTTAGGCTGCCTCCTGGGGCCTGTTTTCACTGGCACGTTGGGCAAAGGAAGGTGGTAAGGGAGAGAGGCAGAGCTGCTGTCCTGTGTTGCCTGTGAAGGTGTTTTTAGTGATGCTGTCCACTCCATGGTTTTCCTGCTCCAGGGACACTGAGATGGTGTCTGAGAAGAGTCTCTGAAGACTAGCAGTTTTGAGTTGACCACTGTATTTTTTTCTGCTGAGTTGAATGGTGTGTGGAGGGAGGTGAAGCATTCTGGTTTGATGGAAATTGGAAAGTTATCAGATAGAGCAATGAGGTGGAAATATTCATTTTCAGACTGAACCCGACTTCATTCGCCATCAAACCTGCATCAGTGTGGCTGCATGTTGGTCCACACAGAGGCTGTACAGAAGAGCAAAGCTGGGCAATGTCTCCCTTGGATGGAAGTATCCTGTAGACTTTCCTTCTAGTGCCTGGCTTTTAGGGAGATGTGCTGCCTACTCTTTATCTAGTAACATGGCTCCATGGGTGACCTGTGGCTGGCCAGATCCTCCCCTGAGACACAAGTTAGGAGTCATCATCCTTGACTCCATCCATGCTCATGGCAAAAGCCAGGTGCCTGCAGCCTGCTCAGGACGGCACTCCTGCTTTGGAGGTGCCTGGAGAAGAGCCGGGGGGTGACTGTGTTCCTTGCTTAGTCAGCTTGGTTTAAAAAGCCCAGGTTTATAAACCTGGGTACAAGGTCAACACTTTAGTAATAATTTGCGTGGTCTAATGAGGAAGACTGTGAGAAACGTCTGTTGTCCTGACCGTTGGAGAGTTGGAAATTTCCCCCAGTCTCCTTGCTGTGTTTGAGATGGGGGATGGTGCTGCCTTTGTTTGAAAGCAGTTCAAGGTTGCAGACTGTGGAGTGTTTGGTGTGGTTTAAGAATTTTGGTTTTATTTAATTTTGTTGCTTGTGTCCCAGTGGTTCAGAGGTGGTGCTGGGTCTGGCAGGAGCAGAACTGTCGCGTTAGTGTTCAGTAGACCCCAGGGATTCCTGAGTTACAGCCCTCTTCACACACCAGGAGAGACACATCTGGTCCTGGCATAGCTGCGTAATTCACACAAAGATGTAACTGCTGCAATGCTTATTTAAGAGAAGTGAAAGTAGGTCAAGTGGTTTCAGAGTCGGTATCTATTCTGTTCCCTTCATACCGTTGTGATAACAGAAGCACCATTTTCTCTCCTTTTTTTTTCTTTTTTCCTTTCCTTTATTTCTAGGTGCTGCATCCCCTAGCAAGGACAGCAGTGTACATGTTTATATGCAAACTGGTTCTAAATCTTGGTGCGTGAAGGTTTTAAAAGCATTCAGGACACCAAAATACCCTAATCTTCTCTGGAGGGTTAGAGAGAAAATTGGAGAGAGCAGCTCCATTCATGTTGGACTTTTCAATAACATTTGAATCTATCGGTGTATTTTGCAGAGTATTTTAAGACCTATGTGTCTGTGCTTTACCATTTTATCTGGTAAATGCTGTAAACCATTCTAAAACTCATATTTCACACTTTATAGAGAAGGTGTGATGCATTGCCGTCTCTGAGCCTTCAAATGGTCTGATTATCTACATTCAACAGTAACTTTTTATGATTAAGAAGTACAGGTGAGATCCAGAATTCCATTTGAGAACTGGGAGCTGCCACATTTTCTCCCTTCCTCCCTCCAGCGATGAGCAGTCTTTGGGACTTGAGCTCTTTGATGAAAAATACCCTGTGACACCTGCGTGTTGTCTGCATCCCAAGGTGCTCCAGGGGTCTGAGCTGTGCACATCGCTGCTGTCCTGCCTAAGAGGGGAAACTGAGCATCCCCATATCTGAACTCACCAGTTTGTAAGGCACGCTCTGAAAACATATCAGACGATACTGATTTCAGTTAAAATTTATTCAGGGAGCAGGAGATGCTGTTGCTGATCTTTATATAACATCTGAGAGCATGGACTGCCCTCTTGGGGCTTCTTTTCTTCTAGACCCATGTATCTGGCTTTCTGAGCTGGGGATGGATCCAAGGTCAACAGGGGCAATAGGTGTCTCATCCTGTATGTCTTAGGGACCGGTGTCCTGGAACATGGATGGAGTCCTGAGGCTGAAGAGAGCCTATATCCCCACGTTCCCTCCTCCTTGGGCAAATACAGTCACTGAAAGCTTAATATGCAAAACCTGCTGGTGTTTGGCAAGGAAAATGGGATGAAGCAGGTTATTATATGTAACGTCTCTGAATATATATGTATATATGTGCACACATATATACAGGTTTGGTCTCTACCCATTTTTTGGATAAATATATTGTTCAATAATCATTTACAAAGTAGGACATCGCTTACACATTGACCTGAGCTTGGTGCCTGTGTATAGGAGTGGTCTCCGCTGTATTGTACAGATGGCGTATCTGGTTTCTGACCCTAAGTGGTTGTCACTGTTGGACTCCAATTAATCTGAGATGGTCAGGCACAGACTTTTTTTTCTGGTTGTGTGACATACAGAAATGTCAGAAAGGATTTTATATATGGACCACCAGTATTCATATCTGTGATTTAAGTTGGACTCGAACCCTAACGTTTCCAGATGTGGACCTTGCAAACCGCATTCCTGCAGGAAACCCCAATAAACAACTGCCATTGCTAGCTGTAGGAATAAACTTTGCTCATTGCTATTCTGCGTACTCGGGATCACACCACATTTCATCAGAGCTAGAGTATATTCTTTATCTCTTCAGACATTAATCACCACCTTGTAGTAAAATATCTTGCATTTTATCCTGGCTATGGAGAAATGAGCCGACTCTTCTGCTTTGTGGGTTCAAACTGAAGGAATCTCTCATCCCTTTTGTCTTCTGTACACGAAAATCAAGAAATGGAGAATAAAGAGAGGAGAGTCTGCAGATTCGGAGACTGCTTTGACCCCACACGTCATCGTCAACAACTTCTGTTTTTGTCCTTTGCATAAATGAGTGACTTTCAGTGTGTACCGTGGAGGACATCTGGACTGAATGAACAGGATGCACCCAGGAAAAACAGCTGCTGTACAAAGAGCTCATGGAAAGGACATTGTGGTGGATTGAATGGACGTGATGGAGGTGGGGGTTGGCCTGCAGGGCTGAACTGGTTTTGCCATTCTGCTTGTTTGAGGAACTGACTTCTGAAAAGAACTTAGATTAATTGGGTTCATGGTATATTATGTCAGTGAAAACTACAGACCTCATCTTTGAGATTCAGGTGGATGTTCTTGCCTCTCACCGTGAAGGTCCCACCATTTTGGGAAACCTCAGAAAAGTGCGAGCCAAGCCAGTCTACAGTGGATTATGGCGACCCTAAACAGTCTTCTCTTTGAGCCTGTTTTAATTCCCTCCTTTGTAAAATATGCTTGGAGTAAATCTGGATGAGCAATTGGTCCTTCATGCTCAACATAACTGATGCCTTTGCAGAGACAAGTGCGGATCAGTTGAAAGTGATTGTTTCAAATCTCTCTTGCTACAGCAGCGTGAAGGCGGTTGTCCTCTCTGAGGAGTGTAGGGGCTTCTCTATAATCCAACTGGGTTTGTTTTGTCTCTCTGATGTTCTAGGTGGGTATTTCATACCAGTGAAAGATGGGAAAGGTGATTCTCTAGGACCACTGGCCTAACTCCTTTACAGCATCCTTAATTTTCTGTAGGCATCTTTAAAGAGCTTACAGAAAACTACCTCTTGGCTCCTGAGAGTCAGTGGAGAAAACTGTGCCCCATGCAGCTGTCTCGGAGGAGGCCAACATTTTAAGTCTCACCATACTACTAGACCGTTGGAGCATGGGGACTTTCAACACGCAATTGCTTTCACTCGTCTGTAGGAGTCTATGTCTTAGAGGAGGGGCACTTTTAAAATACAAGTCACATTTGGTCTACTTAGTCTTGTTATGAGCTCTCTTTTGGTTATCACATGGTAGCTGCATCTCTCTGAAAAAGCAATCGCTGTCTTGCAGTTAGGTGATTTCTTTGTCTCTCATCTGTCCTTGTCTGCCACAGAAAGAAAAATACTGCCAGGTACATTCTTGGCACTGAATTTCAGGTTATTTCAGTCTGTGATGCAGCCCAAAGTGTTGGGTTTTTTTTTTTAATCCTAAATAGAAAAATCCTGACAGAGAAGTTGGAGAGCTTTTAGCTTTCCCAGACTAGGGTTGGAATCTTATGACATACAGAAGTTTAAATTAGAAAAATCACTTGTTAGAGTAGTTGAAACAGAAACGTTTCACGTAGTTGAAATAATGGTGCTCGTTATCTACCTCTCTCAAGTGTTTCCAACAAGGAGCTGAGCAAAGCCATAAGTTTGTGTTGCTGGGCGTTTGTAGATAGCTGCATTGGTCATTTGTACAAGTACTTGAGTGCTTGTTTTCCGTGTGCCCTCCACAAAGTGCTTAGCAGGAGCGCATCTTGCCTGAGCTACTCAAACCGTTCTGAGATAACAGGTCCTTGTATTGCGAAAGGAGATTTCCAAAGCTGGACAGCTTGAGGGACTCAGAGATCCAGAACCTGATTTTTGTTCTTAGAGAAGTGTCGTAATACAGAGTGGTAATTAACCTTCATTTATCTGTCAGTTGTGTGGCTCTGGAGGTAATAAGAAAGGACGTCATGCAAACTTACTCAGTAAGAGAGGGGTAAGATGGACAACAAGCCCACCTGGGAGAGACCACCAGTCCTAGATTGGTGGATTCAGGATGGAAGCTAGATTTTATATAAAAAAGTAATTTTTTAGTTAAGTCCTGCTTTAGAGACCACAAGAAAAACAGAGCAGTGATGGTCAATGTGCCTCGAGGAAACAGCATGTCAGTAATATATAGGTATTTGGATAGTAAGTTGAATGCAATTATTCATGTTTCTAATCATAGTAATAATACAGTTGGAAATAATAATTGCCATTGCTGTAAGAAAACAAATTGCTTATGATTTAACATGTTAAAATGCAGTTCAAATCATCAGGTGCTGCATTGCTCCCAGTAAGGGGAGGTTGCTGAGGTGAAATTTGGAAGAAAAATATATAGCTCACTGATTTCTTATGTTAAGTGCTCCGTGGGTAGTGTGACTAGCTGAGTATTGTGTTATACGTTATTGTGTCATGTGATAACAGCACCATGTTTTCCTGTCATTTTCACAACTTTTCCTGGCTGAAGTGATACACAAGCAACCCTGGGTAGTAATCACATTGTCCCGTTCAGTTTCAAAAGGAGAGAAGCGGACCTCATCCAGAAACTTTCCAGCAGGCTACAGTAAGCTTAACTGTCTGTTAGCCATTGTCAAATATTTTCCATACCTGCAAAAATGGCATCTATTAAAGTAATGGAATTTGTCTCAGAAATAGTGTCATTCCATTGAGTGATTTTTTTGGGTAATGGTAATGATATTGCATCTTAGTATCATTTTGCAAACTATTTAAAGTATATATTCGTGTTCTTTTGTTGATTCTTATGGATGTGCTCGTGTCTCTGTTTCCTGTTCTTTCTCGGGTAGCTGACCATGGCTCAGGAGATGTAATCTTTCAGAAGAGGAGTCAGCATTCTCAGAAGGGTTATTTAAATTAATTAGCTCAGGTTTTTCCAGTATTATTCTGAAATGCTTGAATCCAGTGTAAACTTTGAATACCTGGCCGTGGTGGGTTCAGCAAATGTGCTGCAGTCTGGCTCATGTCCAAATCAAAATGAGTTTGAGTTTAATGTCCCCGGTTAAATTCGGTACAGGCTTCACCATGATAAATTGAGAGGTTTCATCCATGTCAAGGGCAGGGTTAATCAAAATCCATTGTAACTCAGTAGTTTACCAGGGGAGCTTAATACAAAATATTGACATTTTAAAAGCCTCAGCCAAACCCCACTGAACTCAGGGAGACTCCCTGCAGCCTTGACAGTGTGCTGGACCGAGTCTGGAGGGCTGTGGAAGGGGCTGTGCAATCTTCCACACTTTCTTAATATCTTTATTTTAAAGTTTAGGAGGAGCATAGGAAGCCAGAGCAATGCTAGGGAGAATTTCTGCCACGTGGTCATGACGAAAGGGAGCAAGTGTGCTTTTGCTTTTAGTCTGAGTAGGTAAGAGGTGCAAAATTAAATAATTTCCTTCCTTTGACACATTTACTGTATCTCTTCTTCACGTCTAGGAATCTGTCATTAAATATAACTAAGCCTCAGGACAGCTTACATGGGTCAGAGCAAAACCAATTTAGTTCTGCGCCTCTTGCAAGGACGCCGTTGCCCATCAGCTTACTGGAAACAGAAATTTCTTCCTGCAAGAATCCGAAAGATTTGTGAGAGCACCAACATTTTCAGCCCTCTAGAAAAAAATGGAACACTTCTTTTGGAGACTTTCTCCAGTGAAATTTAAACTAGAGTTGCTATTTTATTAGTGTTAGCCTGCGGGGTCTGAAAACTGTTTTATAAGTAACACAGACGTTGAAATAGAAGCATAACAACCTCTCTAGGCTATTTGAGAGACTTGGTAGAAAAGTGTTAGCCAAAGTCATAAGCCGTGTTTTTACTCTGAAGTTACGAAGAATGCACAGTGTTATTAAAACCCTGCAGTTTGCATGGTAGCTTTTTTGTTAGGATTTACATCTTAGCATTCCTTTGGCCGATTGACCACAAATCAGTTTCTGAAGTCCCATTGTGTCGAGCAGCTTTTACCAAACTTGTGGAGAAGTAGAATATATTCTCATTAATCGTAGTGTAAATAGGAGCTTTAATGAGAGACTTCCTAGAAAAATCCAGCACTAGGCAGGCTTGCGAAGCACAGCTGGTTTGCTTGGATCTTTTTGGCTCTGCAGATTTGTTTTATTCATGTCAACTGTAATGTTGAATACCTCAACTTTTAGCCGCCTTTGAGTCCTGCAGAACTCTTAGGTAGCTACTTACAGCATCTTTCCGGCCTTGCTTTATGTCTGATAACTTTCAATTTTGCTTAAAAAAATCCGCCAACTTTTCTCTGCTTCTCCCCACAGTCCTTCTTTTTCATGCCAAGGAAATGCTTGTTTTAAAAGGTTTTGGCATCCCTGCAGTTCGGTGCTAACAGCAGGGCTCGGGGAACTAACACAGCCTGTCCGAGAGCTTCCCAATGTCTCCGTGGTTCTTCCCAGGAGGTTTTGTGGGCCTCTAGCCGTGGCAGACCTTCCCACGTGGGTCTAGCTCGCCAAGCTTGCAGTGAGCAACCTCCCGTCCCGAATGCGTGTGACCCTGTCCTTGGCCCGGCTGCGGTGCCTGGCGCCAGCCGTCCGCCTGCCTCCTGCCAAGCTGGACCCACAAACGTTTTCATTTCTGACAAAGGGCAACTGTTTGGAGGAGTTGTTGTCTTGCTTGGTGCTCCTAATCCCTGGAATAACTGCTGTGACAAGCATAGTAAACCATCTGCAGTAAGACCAATACATTGGTGCCTTTCAAGTGCAGTAATCGCAACGACCTCCTGAGCCTATCATCTTTGAGCCTATCATCTTTTTTTTTTTTTTTTTTTTTTTTTTTTTTTTTTTTTTTTTTTTCCTCTTTTAAAACTTTTGAAAAGCAAGACAGGGAGTTGGAAGCTGAAGTCCTGGACAAGTCAACAGGAGCTATAGTCCCTAAGATGCATTTGAAAATCCTACTTTTAACTGTTTGAGGAGTATCTCACCCTCTTTAGCTATTTAATTTATTTTTTTAAGTCATGCATTAAGCCCCACAAGTCCATTTTAGACATCCTGATCATTTGGAGAGTATAAGCCCAATTTTGCCCAACATTCCCAGCCTTAGAGATTCGGATTGCACAGCTTAAAAACGAAATGGTAAGAGGAGGCATCTGTCTGACCACATCTGTGCAAACTCTAATGAGCACTAAACACAGGGGCTGAAATCTGATCGGCTGCAGGAGCAGGGACTGGGCATTAATTACTTTTCACCTTCACTAGACACTGTTCTGTGTGGTTACCCTTCTATTTTCTGAAGCAAGCTGTTGTAGTATCCAGTGCACTAGGAAGTAGTGCAGGGTTTAGGCAGGCTTTTTTGTATTTTAGGGGCATGTCTGCCCTGTGGATTTATGTTCTCATATATCTGCAGCAGTGCAAATCTAGTAATAGACGTACTGCATTGATTGATTTGTTCTTATTGCCTCACTTTGTTTTACATCAGAAAATTTCCATTTGCTAATAATGCAGAGAATCTATGTTATAGATTTGCATTTTTTTGAGCTGCTTTCTTGGCATGGAAATCCCTTGGGATTTTGATTTACATTGAAAAACCCCTGATATCAAGTGTAGGTTTTTGATGCTAAAAGTAATCATTGTGTTCCAGTTACTGACTCTTAAGATAGGCCATGCTGCTTAAAGGAAAACTGCATTGTTTACGTGTGACAAATTCGCTAAATGAGCAAAATCTATATTAAAGTGTCTGTCACTCTGTCAAACTTGTCATTTGGTTATTTGACCATTTCCCTGGGTATTTGAAAAAAGATAAGCAGGAACTGTGATTGCAGTACAGGCAGATGGCATCATAAATACATAATGGAAGTTAAGCCAAGCTCCAACACATGAGGTTTTGTGGGTGGACAGTGACGGTACATCTTGATCCAAACCCCTGGAGCTCCGCTGCTCCACACCAGAGTACAGCTGCAGAGGGCACTTGGTGCAGACCCGCGGAGGGGGTATTTCCTAGCTCACATCTTCTTCCCGGTTGCTCGAACCACCCATCCTGCAGCTGCGGGAACAATGGCACAGATCTGCTTTCACGCTACAGCTGGGGAGAAACAGGCTTCTTGTGTAACAGGGAAATAATGAATTCAAATTTGCTTTCTCTTCTGATATAGGGTAAGAAAAGCAAAGTTTCCCGGGCAGAAAACCAGGCAGAGGGAAGAGTGGAGATGGTTTTAATTGCTTTATTTGAATAAACCATGTCAATATTTAAAGTTTTTAACTCTATGAGAACATCAATGTAAAATGTTGTTTTGAAACAAGGGATGGAAAGGGTTTGCTCAGAAAATCAAATCTCACATTTCACCCTCCTGGTATCACCTCTCTGCCTTTTCCTCCCCTGCCTTTTTGAACAAGATTTAGCTCTCAATGGTCGTGCTCCTGCCTGCCTGCCAGCTGGCAGGAGGTAGGCAGGAAATGCCCGTTTGCTGGTGCCTCCTTGGCATGATGCTTCTCACCTACCTTCTTCCATCAAAAGAAGAACTGTTTTTATGATACTGACAAAATAGGATGGTTGAGCAGTTAGATAGTAACTGGTTCATGCAGCTTCCAATGTAAGGTCCCTCAAGACAGCTGGCAAGTCTGGAGGTCACGTTTCTTTTCATTTTTTTTTTTTCTTTTCTTTTTTTCTTCTGTTCTTTTTTTTTGGTCATTTTACTGCCTTATTTTCATTTCTTGCTTTTTAGTAAGCAAATTCCATGGAGAACCCCACTCAATGCAGTGTTTCATTATGCACAGAAGCTCAATGATATGTAAATAGTGCTAACGAAGGGGTGCCACCTCTGCCTCCGCGGGCTGCTGTGTCCGTCACATCTGTGCTGTATTGTAGCACTATCGGTAGGTTTCCCGAATTATTCCCAAGGGCAGTGGAGGGACACTGTGGAGAGCGGCAGATTGAAAATCTCAAGCTAGGCAGGTTAGAGAGCAGGGAAGACCAGGGCAGGCACAGCACAGAAGCGGTGAGAGGAGCTGTTCAGCAACGCTTTTCACCGAATGGGTCAAGGGTTCAGGACGTGCAGCTGCTCAAACCCCGGGAAGTGCTAAACGAAAGCGTCGCAGCGAAGCTGGAGTGCAGCAGATGAAGCCATTTGAACCGTAGCTGCTCCAGTCAATTGACCTTTGGACCTGACCTCACTGCCCTCACAAAACCTGGGTTCCAAATAAAACCCGCTGGAGGTCATGGTTGGGTCTACCATCGCATCCAGCTGGGTAGTGTTTGCAGCTGCTGGTTGACAAACAGTTGCGTTTATCAGCGTGGAATCGGCCGTAATGTGTTTATTCCTCTGACTGATAAATTCAGTAAGCTTTATGCGTTTGGTCGGATACCTTATGTGTGTTCTGCTCATTTGGCCGGACCCTGGAGAAGTGAGTGGTGGCTTGATCAAATGCCCAGGAGAAGTGATCAGAGTCCGAGGGATGAGTTTGACAGAATCTCCCTTGTACACAAGGTGGTCAGAAGTACCTGTGTGCTTTAATATCTGTGCGAGATCGGTGTGCCCTGCAGTGGGAACTGTCTTTAATGCTGTTAATGCTACTTGAAAGTGGGAAACTCAGGCTTTTGGCTTCCTTTATGGCCCAAGAAGTGCAAATCAGCTAATTAATTAATGAAAAACTGAAAATTTGCATGGCATTTTAAGCTGAAAATTGTTGAAAATACTTGTGCATTTCCTACTAATTCAGTGATAGCATTGCTGCATTTGAATGAGTAATTGGGGGCACCTTAAAACAACCCTTGAACTCTTCTGTCCTACAAATTTTGGGTAGTGTTCTGCTCCTTACCTAGACAAATCCTGGTGGCTTCAGTAGGAGCAATGTTTGCCCGAGAACGTTAATTTAGGTGTTTGGTAAAGACACACTTGAACAGGCAGGTTTTGTTTTCATATGTCTCAAACAACTTGTTTTTTATAAATATAAATTATTGGCTCTTTATTTGTTTTTTTTAATAAATTAAATGATTACCTAAAATGTTTTTTTTTTTAAATTGATTGCAGTTTTCCATTAAGAGCAAACTCTCTCTAAAGTCCCCTTGATTCACACAGAAGATCTTGCCCATGTTGCATAGAAACCCAACTAAAAGGGAGACAGTTGCTGGGAGTGTGGTGGTGTAGAGCAGCAGAAGCTTTGGGGAGATGGGGCCGGGGAGTGCTCTTCAGACTCTTGGTTCTGCATGTTACCAGATCCTGCTTGAAGCCTGATGTATTTTGTGCAAAGTAGAAAGAACTGTGTAAATGAGTGATTAGAATGACTCTACTATATGAGACACGTTGAATTTTACGCCACAGCTGGAGAAACTTATCCTTGATTGAAGCTGTGGGCAAGTGTATGTCATTTTTGATTTAACATTTTCCCTCACCCCTGCACCCCCCACCCCAACCAAAATCCTTCGTGGAGTCAGATTATTGCTGTAGCCTTTGTGAACCCCTCTCTTCTAATGTTTAATCAAGTGCTGAAAAGAGACATTTACAGACTATTTAAAATGTGGAAAAATTGCTTCCCAATATTTTTGACAGAGAGAGACTGAGAACACACAGCATTGAATCATCAGGAAAATTGAAGATTTCCCCTGAACAACATTGGGATTTTACAGCAGAGGACTTGAAAGACCTTGGAGAAATTGGACGAGGCGCTTATGGTTCTGTCAACAAAATGGTCCACAAACCAAGTGGGCAAATTATGGCAGTTAAAGTAGGTGATGCCCATACTTACGTTTGTACTTCAGTCCATTAGGGATGAAATGTGATGGAGAATTAATATTCTTCCATCTAGCACCCATCTACTGCTCTTTTCTATTTATTTCCAGTGTAAAGGCTGCTATTTGCTGAAAATGCGTTGTATAATGGGCATATCATCACGTGATTTGTGAAGCTCTCATAATTGCTTGTGCCCTTTTGAAAATGCCTATCAGGAACCTACTGTTTTGAGGGGATCACATGTCTCTGGAGACTGATAATGGGGCATGGGCCTTTCACCTCTGGGTCACTGGTTCAGATACAGCCTAGGTTGGTGGTAGGCACAAGTTGACATCTAATAGCTTCTTGGTGTTTTTTGTGAAATAAGGTAGTGACTTAAAATTTGCTTTTTATGTCAGCATGTGCCATGCTGTAGCCTCACCAGGAGGAGCTGGAATGGAGTGGATGTCTTCTAGGGAGTGTTTTGCTCTTGCTGATGTATGGTGGAGTGTCTTTGCTCTGTGCTTACTGTGCCGGACTGGCTGTGGAGATGGAAAGCATAGCAGTTTTCTGAACTGTCCATTTTCTACCTTATGCTACCCAAAAACTCACCTTAAAACCAGAAACAATATGCAACCTCATTTCCCAGCTGGGCAGTACAGAGTAATCTTTGTCTTGCCGCAGCAGTGCTGCCCACTGGGCATTTTTGAGGAGCTGCTCGTCCATTGAGCTGGGTGAGGTGGGCAGCAGCCATTCTCTCTCTCTCTCTCGTCCTTTTCTTTGCTTGCTGCTGGCTGCTAGCTAATGACATCAATCTTTTAACTCTGATATCAACTGTAAGTGCTCCCATGAAAGAGTAGAAGTGAGCTATGTAGGGGTCTGTGTTGCTCTGTTTTCCAACTTTCTCTGTCTTCTTTGGAATATTCCCTGATCTGATCTGGAAACGTTCACTCCTGCTGGTCTCGAGTGCCAGGTAGACATGTCTCAGCCCCAGCTCTAGCTGCTGTGAACATAGTTCATGCTTGTCTCTAGTGTGTCAGGTTACTGGAGTAACCACCATCCTTTGATTTTCTTCAGTAAATATTGACTTCCTCACAGCGGTGGGATCACTGGCCAGGTCTCTGAGTGTTTTGGATCACCACCCAGTGGTGTTTCAACCTGTTTTTGAATCCCTAAAAGTCTCCAATGGAGCTAGAGGCTGCCTGTAGCTAAAGGCTTGTTTCTCTTAGGTGCTTTTGGTGGAACTTGTAGACGGAGTTTGCAGATGACAGGTTGAAAACCTGATGGAGTGAAATGATGCCTGGGCACCCCCAGCTTCTCAAACCCAGGGTGTGTGACCTGGGTAACTATAGTTTTGCTACTATAATCATGATACCTGTGGGTAAGAAAAAGGCATACCTACAGCTGAGTGGCTTTGTTATCCAAAGCTCTGCAGCGGGTACAGCTGTGCTGAGAAGAGCGCTTTGTTGGATTAGCTAACGTCACCACAAGAAGGAGATGTGTCTGCTGGCACAGAAATTCTGTTGTCCCAGACTGTGTTTGCACAAGGGATGTTCAGAATCATAGGATAATCTTGTCAGCCTCGAGGGTCTGTGATGAAGGTACAGCTCCCATCTGGGAGGCAGAAGGCACCAGTGCCGTGCTTTTGAAGCACACAGTTGGAGATGACATTGCACAGCCTGTTGAGCTGGCTTTCCCAAGGGAAGAGAGGTGGTCTGAGCCCCATGGGGGTGCTGGGCTTGGGGGCTCACTTTTAAACAAATAAAACCTGATAGGTTCACAGTGTCTAAACTTTGAAATGTCAAAGTTGTGGGCTGGGATGGTGCAACCTTCTTTTCTCTGAACCCACTCCCCTTTGGCCTGCACGGCTAGGCCTGCAGGAGAAGGGAGATTGGAGGGTCTGGGCAACCGCATAATTCCTAAAATGTTAGTGGCAAGGGGCTGTTCTGTCTGTCCCAGTGGGGATAAAACACGAAATTGAGCAAAGGAAGACCTGTGGGTAGGAACTTTAAGTAAGGTCTCCAAGGCAGCAGCAGCTATTCCACAGTTTGGACGGTGCAGTTATTGGAGATGAGATTTCAGGACAGGGCTGATCCTGGACTAGTGACTAGTTCATCCCACACTACTGAGCCTTTCCTTTCTCAGATTGCCGTTGCTTTTGGGGCAGCCAAGGTTGTGCATTAATCTCCCTGCTCCTGCTCTATCTAAATCTGCCCTGTGGGCCATCCATGTTTGGGGCTGTCCACCTCCTGCTCTCTCTGTCTCCCGCAAGCCTGTGGTGTCCTGACAGCTTGCAGAGCTGTTGCCTTGTGAAGCCCCAGCTCCCCGCCTGCGTTCAGGGAAACCAGCGGCTCTCCACGGTCTCTCCTTGCTCTACAGGCAGGAACTTGACTTCTCTTCTCCTTCACCATAATGCCATTCTGTAAGAGAAGGTTGAGAACGTTTAGAAGGGGGGATGGTGGTTTGAGAAGAAAACATGTGAGTCTAGTGATTTGAGGTCTTGGCTATGATCTCAATGACACCTGCTTGCAACTCCGTGGTGTGGCACCATGCTGTGTGCAGGGCATCAGGAATGCTGCCCTGCAACTAGCTGGATTGTGAAGCCAGTGTCTCTGGTTATTTTGGGGTGCTGCTGTCCCTCTCTGGTGCTTCCCCAAGAGCAACATCAGTGCAGCAGGCACATCATTCTTGGAAGGACATTCAGCAGTAGGAAATAGCTTTGTGGAGGCCACAAGCCAGAAGTTGTTGGCTGTTCTGTACTGATGAGTGAAACACAGAGATGGCTCCAGAAGCTGCTAATTAGATGCAGAGAAAGTTGGTACGGAGGCCTTCCCCAGCTGCTCCTCCATCCTTCGCCACCACTACCCAAATTTCCATTACCACTGCTGCAAATTTCCAGTGCAGTCAGGTATCTTCCTCCCCCACTTCTGGAAGGGCCAAGTCCTGTTTGCAGCTACCATGACCAGGTTGCATCCCTTGTGGCTTTGTCAGCCCCTTCTGCCACGGACAGATTCAAATCCTCCTTGTTCTACAAGCATGCTGCAGTTATATTGTAAAGAGTGGGTGAAACCTTGTTCTTTGCCCCGTGATGGAGTCTTCCTCTGGCTGACGGCAGCTCCTGCTGTGCCGAGGCAGCCTGGTGCCTCTAGGCACTCATCCTGGTCACCTCTCAGCCTACGCAGATGCAGCTGTCGGAGCGTGCCCTCAAATCCTGTTTCCAGCTCCTTCCTCTGGCTTTTTCTCGCCTGTCATGCCTTTGCACAAGGAACAGTCTTTGGTTCCTTGAAGCGTGGTTTAGCTTAGCCTTCTGATTTCTCCCTGCTTGGTGTGTGTGGCACCGGTGCCGCAGAGCACGCCGGCTCCTGCTGCCCCCAGGGGCTCCCCGAGCTCCCCGAGCACAGCCTTTTTGCTACACTTCCTGTCTACATTTCTTACCGCTGCAGGAAAATAATTCCTGAGTGCTGAAATATCACCAAAATAACTTGAGATCTGCAGGTGGAGGCACCATTTTCTTTCATTTTTCCCTTTTATGCATTTTGGCCTGATCAGCCAATGTATAGATCCTGGCAGATGTAATCCTGGCACCTTTAATGAGGGCGTCTAGCTGCTCACACGGGTAGGGCTGCCAGGCCCCTGGATGAGTCAGAAAGCTTTCATCTGTGCTCGAGCATCAGTGGCAAAAGATGAAAACGAGCCTTGTCGTGTCGCTGGTGTGAAACCACTGCAGCAAAGCTTCAGCTGGTGGAGCATTGCTGGGGAGATACTCGGGTGATGAGCTCTTGTCCCCAGTCCTGCTCCACCCTCTCCTTCAGCTTTGTCATCCTGTGCCTCCTTGAATACCTATTTAAATAACAAAAAGCCATCATGTGCCTCTTCAGGAACAGGCTGGAGCGGCTGCAGGAGCAGGGGCCTCACGCCCTGAGAGGCTGCTGGCTGCAGCAGGTTGGTTTCAAAGGCAGACAGTTCCAGTCTTTGGTGCGATGCTTTTGCATCCCTTACCCTTTCTGCCATAGAGTGCCTCTTCCTAGAGCCATCGGGAAGAGAGGGAGAAGATAAAGGAAAGAGGAATCCAACTCAGAGGATTTGTATGCAAACCTTTCTCATTTTTGCCCCTGGAAAATGTTGTATTATGTTTTCCAAATCTTAATAAAAGACAATCCTCCTATTCATTAGGTCCCTTCCTCTCTCAGATCTTCCTAGAGATGCAAATTCCCTGTTTGCTCTGGGTCAGCTGGCATTGCGGATTTCCTCTCACTGAAGAAAAACCTATTCATTTTCTTGAGGATTTATTGGCGTATGAGGTCAAGACTCTTCCAGGTGGGAAAGAGAACAGCCCAATTTTGTCCAGTGCCAGCTCTGTCTCTCTAAATTCACAATTGCAAGGCCAGTTTGTATGTTAACTCCTCACCTCCTTGACAGGTTTCTCTTCTGGGCTCCTCGTTTTCCTTGAAGAAGTCCCTGCCCTGGCCGGCATTTGCCTGCAGCACCAGCTCTCTGCGATATTGCCTGGTCCGGCTTCCAATTCTACCCAGTGTCCTTTGACTTTGCTTCTGGTCTCTTGTTTTCTCTTTAGTCTGTTTTTGCCCAGTCTGTGGCAGTTCATAAATAACTTGTGAATAATCTCCCCGGCTTCTTTGCTCTGCAGAGAGCTCTGGTTCCTTCTCAGGATCTGCTCCGCTGCCATCACTCCTGGTTTTATCCCAGAGGCTTCACAGTATGTGCTGTTCCCCAGCCCCCTTTTGTATTTGCCCTCCAGCATCACCACGTGTTGTTGTCCCAGCTGCTCTGGGGGGTTGTGCATCTTGTTTCATGAGGGTACCACAAATTCGAGGAACAGGACTGTCTGCCACATTGGAGGAACTGTAGAGAAGCCCCATTTTATTTGTGTGAAATGGTTTTCTTGGGAAGCTCACCCAGCAGCTGGGGGGTTTCTTTCTGTCCTGAGGTTTCCCTCTGTCACTGGTGATAGTTCACACAAAAAAAAGTGCTTTAAAAGATCTTTGGCATACTTGGTTTTTCCAGACTGGTATAAAAATATATAAATGAAAAAAAGCCCAAACTGGAACGAAAGCTGGGGAGTGTTTTCCCTGTTGGAGCAGGATGCTCTGCTTTTTACTTGAATACTGTAATACCTGGTGTGGGTTTTATTAGCCAGTATACTTAAAAAGGCCTCTTGAAGGCCAGGAAAGTTTCTTGTTTGAAGAGTTCACAAGATAAATAAACGAGTATTTAAAATAGCCAACTTTTAATCTGTTAGGTGGCGCCTGTGCGGATCAGGAGCCCGAGCACGGCAGTGGTGTCCTGAGCCCGCAGGCGGCTGGCAGGAGCCCTCCACCTCCCGCTCCTCTCCTCTTCAGTCCCCTAGCCCCGGGGGGCCAGGCAGGCCCGTTCTGCCCCGCAGCAGGGAGCGCCTCTGGCATTTGGGGTTCAGTATTAGCAGCTTCTGCCAGTTTCTTTTCAGCCAGTTCAACTGGCTGAAAAATACACCATGATGAGACAAGTAGAGTGGTTTGTGCTTCGGTTGACCTTCAAGCTTCTTGTCGTGGCCCCATGGAAACGTCTTGCACCTCTTTTTAATTGAATTATTTTTCTCTCAGAAGTAGTTACACCTAGGAAAGTAAGGCAACTGGGGAGAGGGCATTTTTGTCCACAATCCTCGTGTTCCGTTTTCCCCCACCCCGAAAGATGTAGTGATTTTCAGCCCTATACTAGAATGTTCTGTATCTTCCAATATCTATTGTATAAATCAGCCTAGCTGATTTAGTCCCGCTCTGCAATATTGCCTAGTCTAGTCTCCAGTTCCAACCAATGTCCTCAGATATTGTTGCTGGTTTCTTGTTTTCTCTTTAGTCTAGCAGTATTTTTCACCAGACTACAGGTGGTCTTGCACTTCTTCGCCTATGAGATGTCCATAAAAGATCCCCGTTCTTCCTGGAGAAGCCAGTAAGCTGTGGAGCCATTTCTTGTTCAGAGCACAGTGCCTCTTTGTCATCATTTTGCCTTGTAGTCAGTGCTTACTCTCTCATCCATAGCTTTAAAACAGATGTTCATGTCTTTGGCTTTCACAGGTTTTCTCTGATGGCAGTCTCACAGCTGAAATAGGTTGCCAAGTATCAGATATCCCTGAGAGCAGAAATTTAACATTTATTTATACCTCCGTCATCTCTCCATCGTTACCTGGATGCCTGATAGCCCATAAAAGCCCACCAAAATGACACATTAGCGTATTAAGCTCAGTCAAGGGGCAAATTTCTGTCTTTCCAATTTCCCATATGACTTCTGAAGAGAAGTCTTGGGGCTTTTTGCAAGCTGGCTTTATTGCAAATCACCATTTCCATTCTTCGCACAATTAGGTACCCTCTCCCAAGTTGACTTCTCATGGTTTATTGAGCAGAATTTTCTGTTTCACCCATTCGTTTGGGTAGCTGGCTGAGAGTTAGGGAAAGCACTGCTCCAAGCCCTGCTGATGGTACACTGGGAAAGGAGTGAGTAAGTAAGGGCTAAAAGGAAATGGTGAGAGGGAGTGAGAACCTTGTTATAGGAGGTGGGAAGCTAGTTGTGATCAGTGGAAGACCTGATGTACTTCTGTCAGCAGTAAATGTGTTTCAGATGCGTAGATAAATACTCTCGTCTTCAGCAGCGAGTGGGTAAACCCCCTTCTTCCTGCTGGTTTGGTGTCCTCGGTCCCTGCCATCCCCAGGGAGCACCAGCCCTCTGGTGAGACTGTCAAACACTGCTGTGCTGTGCTTTCTGCTGAGGACACGTGTGACCCCTGTACGCAGGACAGCACTGTGTCGTCTCACAACTCAAGGAGTTCGTTTTCAGTTTGGTGTTTATAGCTTTTTTTTTTCTTTTTCTTTTCTTTCCTTTTCTTTTTTTAACTGGTCGCTACCCGCTGCACCTGAATCCTTTCGTGTGTGTATTGGGGCTGGGTGATGTCTTTTCTGTTTTGGGTCCAGTTTCTGGGATCTGTCTGGTTTTAGGTTTGAGAGTGGTCCAATCCACAGCATAGCTTATCCTTTTGCTGTTGATGCTGCCCAGGACATAGCTTTCAGAGCTCTTGTTCCTGATATCAGAAGGCTTTGTCCTAACCTGTGTTTGTATTAAACGGGCTGGAAAATTTTCTCCTGGAGGATTTGATGCAGTTTAAGTTTGAGGCCATCAAGGAACCATTAAAAAAAGAGATTTTCCGTAAGCCTCTACTTCAAAAACCGCTTTTTCCATATGTGGCTTGTTTGGTCATGTCAGTGACTACATGCAGTAGAGTGACCAGGCTGAGAGGTGTAAGGCCTGAAGCTAAGTCAGACCTGTCCATCCCTGTCTTAAATGGTGTCTTCAGGCTGTTGCCTCACCTTGTGTCTTCCTTCCGTGCCATCTCCCATGTTCTTGGGAGACCCTGTCTGTGGTAGCTGCTGCCGTGTCTTACACTCTGCCTTGGAGTTAGGTAGCAGATCGTCATTACGGCTCGTGCTATTTGGGTAGTGGCTGCTGTTGACTTCAGTCACCTTTTCTGTTTCTTCCTTGTTTTGCTAGTGAATGCTTGTTCCTTAGCTGATGAATTGGGACCACTGGCCTGCAGTAGACTCCCTAGTGTGCTCCAGCTAAACAAAGCCATCTTTTCCAGCCTGGGCTGACCCCAGCTCAGCACTGTGCTGCATGCTGCTCCTGGTAGTTTTCCCCTCCTCTTGAATTTGCCAATCTCCAGTCTCCAGCACTCTTATATGAGACCTCCCAACCTTGTATCGTGTCATTACCTTCACTCCCTGAAGCAGTGTTTGTTGGGGAGTCCATGCTGGCTTCTAAAGGTGTCGTTTGGCTCCCGTGTCTGTCTGGACGCTCTGCCCTGTAGCCGACCCACTGTCTGTCCTCTGGGTCCTCTGCCTGCCCTTTCTTTTTCTCCCTGGGGAGACTGTGTTTGGGAAAAGGAAGAATCTTTGGGTTCAGTGTTGTTCTGGGGTGCTGTTAAAATAGCCTCCTCCATACAACATATATTTCACATGCTTTCCAGAGTTGGAGAAGTAACAGCAGAGAAGGAAATGTCAGAGGTGGGAGGAGATGCTTTCACGGGAAGTTGTGGAGTTTGAGGAGCACACTGCGGGGATGGCTGTGACAGGATTGTGCAGATGCAAGGGGAATGCAGAGGGGGGCTGGGGAGACTCCCAGATGACCAGGAAAGAGGCTTTTTGGAGACAAATGTGGAGTTGGCACAGAAGGGAGGTGTCAGTTACAGTATGGAGAAAAGCTCCTTTTGGTATTGCTCCTCACCGAAGAGGTGAACTTTTTAGAGGAGTGGGTAGCATCTCAGTGAGAGACTAAACTATTCCTCATAGGTCCCACCGTGGTGGCTTTGGCATCCATTGTCTTCTATCGAGGTCAGAGCAATGGCATTATCATTTCACACAGTGCTGATGGTGTGCCACCTAGAAAGAGAAATTCAATCTGCTCAGCCTTTGATATCTCAGCAGGGGGTTGTAGAGCTTTATATGGTGTAGATGCAAGACAAAGAAATAATCAAACTCATCAGGCTTTCTTCAGTGACGTGTCTGAACTTCTGTAAAACAGACTTGAACCAGTGACCTAGAGGTGAAGCTTTTTAGTTTCGTTACTAGTCTGTTGAGCCATCTTCTTGCTGTGTTTGTGACTACAAAACCCCACCTGCTCAGTGACATTGCAGGGTGTGGATGTTGCAGATTGTGGGTGTGCTGGGCAAGTCTCTTGCCAGTTTTCGCAAGCACTCACTGGGAGGGAAAAGGGCAATATGAACATGACAATTACTGGTCTAGACCAAACTAGAGCTACTAGAACATTAAGAACGAGTGGTGAAATACCAAAATACCAGGATACACCAAAGGTAAGGAAAATTACAGTGTCGATGCTGTCCTCATTTTGTGTGTGTCATCACAAAATAGCCTTAAGGTACATAATCATGCACTGTTTCTCAAATGGTGCTATATGAATGGCCAACCTTGAAAGCACCTTCACATACTTAGCCTTGTGCTTGCTAATGTGTGTGGTCTTGATGCCACCAGCAGCTGCTCACAGGGCAGTAGTGTCAGTGGGAGTGGGTGCTGGTGTCTTTCAGATTTTTCCCACAGCCTTGAATAATTTTTTTTTCTTGGATAGCCAAGTAGTTTTTCTCCTCAAGGAGGGTCCAGGCTACCTCTGTTGCTTTGGACTTCTTGCCAAATATTTTTTACTTGTTTTTTAAATGATTTTTCAACATGAGTCACACCTTCAGGATCACGATTTTCCTCACCTGTGATTCAGGGAATGCATTAAGTAGTGCAAGATGTTAAATGTGTCTGTAAAATCACATGAAAAACTGTGGATGGTCTTCTCCATCCTTCATTTAACAAGCTTCATGTTTGAAAATGTACAGTTTTCTATTTTCAAACTTGCCTTGTTCTTTCAAGTCCAAATGAGACTGTAGTGTATATATAAAGTATAGTGTGTGCATACACATATATCTTTATATACACATAGTATATTTTTTTATACATATAGATATAGTATCTTCTATATAGTATTAATATTCCCTAGGCCAGTACTAGGTAAAGAATTGTTAGTTTTATAAGAGCAGCTCATGGAACTGTTGCCCACCATTAGCATTACCAGAGCAATGTGTTCTCTTGGTTATGTGGTGGTCCCTTTTCACCATGCCAGCCATGGTGGAGGCATGCTGGAAGGAGCCTTTTTGTCTTCTATGCTTGTCTTAGAAATTTTAAACATGATGTTCCTTGGTTAAATTTCAAAACAGCCTTCGAGCCCCATTCAACATGGCTAAGAACTGTGTGGGCATTTGTTTTGAAATGAAAGCCTGAATATGTTGTTTTGCTGTAGTTTTCAATGAAATCTCTGCTCTTTAATTTCATTCTGACATTTAATCTGAAAATGTTGATGCTCATGAGAGGACTGGGGATTTTATAGTCTGAGTTAAATGGCTTTAGGGGTTTTCAGTTATATTTCTTATTTGAGAACACAGCTTAATTCTCTAGAGCGTGTTTGAGCATGCCTTGGGGATTGCCTGCTCAGCCTTGGGTTTGGGGTCCCTGGCATGATTCTCCGCAAGCGGGTCTGAGGATACAGTAATGGCATGTAAGTGATAAAGTCTCTGCCACTCTTCCTCTTTCAGAGAATTCGGTCGACAGTGGATGAAAAAGAACAGAAGCAACTTCTGATGGACCTTGATGTAGTAATGCGAAGCAGTGACTGCCCGTATATTGTTCAGTTTTATGGCGCGCTCTTCAGAGAGGTGGGCACTCCAAACTTGCTTCATTCATAGCAGAGTTTGGTTTTTACCTTTTTTTTTTCTTTGCAGTTTCCAACTTGCAATAAGGAGGAGAAAGTTAATTTATGTTAGGTTTCTTAGCTCTCCACTTTTAATCAAGGATATTTAACCAGACCCAGATGTCTGGGTGCTGCTGAGCACATACACGCTATTCCCATTTGTTGTTATGTCTCTCTGCGTATTTCAGTCTCTCCTTCCTTCCTGCTTTTCTTCTCTCTTGATGAGCTCCGGGCTTGTGGCTCCCCCACGCAGTGTGTGTCCTGCCAGGGCGCAGCTCTGCGGCACAGCGCTTGGACACAAATGTGATTTATGTCAGTGGTTGTGAGATGCGACCATGTGGAGGACCTGTATCCCTGTAATGAAGGTGACTGCTGTCATAGTAGTCACAGTTCCCCATAAGGTTACCTGATGTATGTATGTATGTACGTAGCCAGGTTGTGTCAGAGCCCGGATTGACATGCATCTGCCTTGAAGTGCTTTGTACCTGCAGATACATATGAAAACAAGGGCAACCATGCTGGGTCAGACCAAAACTCCTAGCGCGATGTTCTGTCTCTGGCAATGGCCCACAGGATCTGCTTGCAGAAGCGTATGTGATACTTCGCCATAGCCTTCAGTTGTACGCAGCTGAGGTCTTCTGAGCTAGATGTGCTGTCTTTGTGCTGAGTGATTCTTACTGGATTTCTTTTCCATAAAAGTGTTCAGTTTCCCCTTGAATACATGCACATTTTTGCATCCATGGTGCTCCCTGAGAGGCACTTCCCTTGGTTGTCCACCCCTTGTTTGAAGGCCCATCAACTTGATTTGTTTTGAATTTTTATCCTGCTGTTTTGAGTGGTGCCCCTAGTGGTTCCCCTTGTTTTTGTATTTGAAGAGGCGGTAAACAGTTGATCTTTATCCATCCTTTCCAGGCCACTGAGGATTTTATGGACAGTTGCCATATTCCCCCTCTGTCATGTTTTACCTCGCCTGATAAGCGCCGGCCTGTGTCATACACAGAACCCCTTCCAGACCTTTGATCATTTTTCTTGCTGTTCTCTGCATCTTTTCCGGTTCTACTCTGTCCTTTTGGGACAGAGATCAAAATTGCATGACTGTTCTTGAAAGAAGCAATATCTGCAATAGCTAGCCTAGGGGCTGTAATTTTGCTTTGCCCTTTTTTGCACATAGATATCGTGTGCTGTGGAGTGGGTTATTCAACCTGGTGCTTCCATGAGTGCTTCCAAGTGAAAACAGAATTAGAGCATTGAAGGCTATGTCAGCTGACCACAGTTAATGCTGACATACTTTAGCTGTTCATGGCCAGGAATATGATGTTAATCACTGCATGTTTTTGACTGTTTTAGCATCTACTTACTGTAACTTCAGGTAGGTATTATGCTGCAGGGCCACAGAAGGTATCCTTCTATCTCCTTGTGCTTTGCCCAGGCACTCCCATTGCTATCCAGCTTTGAATGACCAATAAAAACAGTTGGGAAGCTGGCCTCCTCCATGCAGCCTGGACAGCCTTATGCCGTGGTTGGAGGCCAGTCATCAGTCTGAGCTGAGTCTGTTCAGTACAGGCACAAGAAGAGGAATATAGCACAGGTGAGCAGCATGGGTTTGCGAGCGTTTGGTCCATTTGCAAGAACAAGAGTTTTGGAGAAGATGAATGTCAAAACCTGACTTCTGCATCCCCTTCCTCCAGAGAGCAGCAGCTCCTGCAGCTCTTCCGCAGGTGTGGATTATTCCTCCTCCTGTAATTGCTCTGGTGTTGAAGCTGGCACAGTATTGGGGGATAGACATGTAGCCTTGCCTGTTTTCCACTACTTCAGCACAAATCCAATACATCTACTCAAAGGAAGAAGGAAAATAGAGACCTACTGGCCGCTAATCATCTTTGCATATTATCAGGCATAGCAGCCTGTGCAGAGTCTGGGGAACTGTTAGGGAAAGAAGGTCAATGTTGTAGTTAAAGCCCAAAACTGGGACTGAATAGTCAATTCCTGGTTCTACAGAGTCTGCCTCTAATTTTGCCAGGTCACTCCTCTGGCTTTAAATCTCAGTCCTTAAAATAAGGATAATAATCCTTCCTTTTCCCATGCTCTGCTTTTTCTTATCCGTTTAAACACGAAGCCATTTTGGGCCAGGAGGCGTTGTCCATGTTCACACAGTACAAGCTCCTACGAAGTGTGGAGCCTCAGCCTTGGCTGAAAATTTCCAGCTTTGCTGAAATACGAATGATAAGGATGTCAGCTGGTGTGAAGAAAAGTCTCTAGGCAAGACAGTGTCTTGCTGATGAGCAACATGTTCAGAGCTGTGCAAGCCTGTCACTTCTCTGCAGCTCTAGGCACATCCCAGGATGTAGGTATAAATACATAAATAGTATAAAAACCTACCTTGATGAGCACCCACATGACGGCCTAGCTTCTGCTGCACCCTTTGTGTTGCGCAAAAATCCTGTCATTCTGCAGCCAGGCAGGGCTCCTTGCATGCTCCATCTGGGAAAGGCTTCAGTAAGGTCACTCTGGGTTATATCGTGTTGGTCCCTGGAATCTCTTTTTGCCCCCACCCTCAGCATCAGTGGTATTTGCTTCTGAGATGAAAGCAACCTTCCCCTCTCCTCGGTATGTTACTGCCAAGGTGATGTTCCAAGTCACGTACCTCAAAGATACACTGGTGAGCTGGTATGCTTGGATAAGGTTTTCTGTCTTGTCATATTAATTACATGTTCTAATATTAATTACATCTTTTAAAGCTAGGAAACTATGACAGCAGAGAAGCACAGAAAGGGAAAAAAAAGAATTTCACCAGTATGTTTGAACCTGTCTCACCCCCCCACTCTGCTTAACAGATCTGTTCCCAAATAACTATGAACGATCCAGGTCACTGCTGAACCATCCCCTGGAGTATAAGAGCTCATGGGACATTGTTAAAGGCTGAACCTCTCTCAGGAAGTCCTACAGCAAAGCTTGTACAAACAAAGCTCTTTGTTCCAGCATTTCAAGGTGAAAAGTAAGGAAATAAGTTCCAAAAGGCAGATCCTCTTGGGACTGCCTGCTCTGAGCAAGGATTCAGATTCTCCAGGGATGGATGGAGCTACAGATGGGAAGTCTTCTTCTGCCTGCTCCTAAAGATGAAAGACTTCAATTTGAGCATCTTTAGAGGAGTTTAAATGTTGAGTAGAGGAGCTTAAATGTTGAGTAGGTGGCTCTCACGATAAGATGACTGGCAAGAAGATTATAGCAGTTTCAGGAACAGCAGCAGGGCAGCTGGGCTGTTTTGAAAGGCAGGTAGCCTTTCCAGAAGAGTGAGCTGTTGATGCGGAGAAGCAGAGCTAAGCTCTTGAATCCTGACGGTTTGGGGAGTGGGAGTACTAAACCAAATTGGACAAAGCTGTTCAAGGTCTTATCCTGAAGACAGACTAGTATCCCAGCTTGCAGTCAGGAAAGTAACTGTAAACAGGCAGGTTACTGTGGCAGCCTCTATGAGTATGAAAAGTTTGATTTGGAAAGGCAAAAAATACTACACAAATATTTTTCCCTAGTATGCTGTCTCACTTGTTCAGCAAGCATTTTCTGATAGGGAAAGTCTTCTCTGGGAACTGGTCCTGCTTGTCCCTCAGTTGGCAGCATCTTGACACATATTATTTGCTTCTTGTTCTTTTATCATATGAGACATCCTTCTGTTGTTATGTATGTCTGTGTATATGATGTAATGTGTAACAGCGCAAAAACTGCAAGTTCATTGCTGGGTACAGGACTTCGCTTGAGTTTATCAGCACCCGTTAGATGAGATTAAATTGCCTGTTTAGTGAAACAGGAACAAAGCTGAAAAAGTAGAAGACGGCATTTTCAGCCTTTGCATGGAGTAGGGGGCTTCACTGCCAGATAGTGCACGTGCTGGAGTCAGGTCCTCCATGGGACAGCGCTTTGCTCACTCCTGCTTTTGATGAAGCTGTGACCTTCACATCACCGTGTTGCACCTCCCCGTGGTGTTACAGCATCCTACATTCTGCTAGTGCTAGCTGTTGAGTGGACTGCTCTATTACTTGGTTCTCTAACAATCCTAAGTAGAAAAAATCAACCTTTTTTTCAATAACAGAAAGAATCCCTGAGCACTGACGTTGTAATGTGTGGCAGTTGAAATGGTTTTCATGTCCGCAGCCTGACTGCTTAACAGAATAGAGAAGAAAGTTGCACCTAGTAAAGGCTGGAGGATGAAGAGAATCAGAAAGAGTAAGGCCTGGAGGAAAGTGCAGAAGGGGTAGTTATACCACTGGCTATATTCCTGGTTACACTGGCTACAGAAGGGATTCAGTAGCTGACGAATCATAAAATCATCGGATCATGGAATGGTTTGGGTTGGAAGGGACCTTTAAAGATCATCAAGCCCAACCCCCCTGCTGTGGGCAGGGACATCTTTCACTAGATCAGATTGTCCAAAGCTCCATCCAACCTGACCTTGGTCACTTCCAGGAATGGGACATCCACAGCTTCTCTGGACAACCTGTTCCAGTATCTCACCAGCCTCATTGTAAAAGATGTCTTTTTTATGTCCAAGCTAAATCTACCCTCTTTCAGTTTAAAGCCGTTGCCCCTTGTCCTGTCACTACAGGCCCTGGTAAAAAGCTTTTCTCTGTCTTTCTTACAAGCCCCCTTTATATATTGAAAGGCTGCAATAAGGTCTCCCCGGAGCCTTCTCTTCTCCAGGCTGAACAACCCCAACTCTCTCAGCCTTCCTTCATAGGAGAGGTGTTCCATCCCCCTGATCATTTTTGTGGCCCTCCTCTGAACCCGCTCTAACAGGTCCATGTCTTTCCTGTGCTGGGGACGCCAGAGCTGGATGCAGTACTCCAGGTGGGGTCTCACCAGAGTAGAGTAGAGGGGCAGAATCACCTCCCTCGACCTGCTGGCCACGCTTCTTGTTATGCAGCCCAGGATACGGTTGGCTTTCTGGGCTGCAAGCGCACGTTACTAGCTCATGTCTAATTTTTCTTCCACCAGTATCCTCAAGTCCTTCTCTGCAGGGCTGCTCTCAATCCCTTCATCCCCCAGTCCTTACTTGTACTGGTGAGTGCCCTGACCCAGGTGCAGTATCTTGCACTTGGCCTTGTTGAGCTTCGTGAGGTTCACCCTGGCCCCATGAAGCCAGTTGGTTTCTCCGTACTGCGCCATTGAGAGCCCCGACTCCTGTAATGCACACAGAGCTTTCCACGTCAGTCATCAGAGATGCTGTATTGAAGAAGGTCTGGTTATTCGTGTCCGTTTGTTACCTCTCAAGGTAGTACTTGCTAGGTAGGGGAGAAAAAAAGATGATTGCTAGGGTTTCTGCAAGGGTTTCTGCAAAGATTTCACTTGAGTCACTTTCTAGTGAGAAGAGAGGAGTGTTGGGCTGAGCCATGGGACTGCACTGGGCAACCCTGAGACTTTTGCCCTGAGTGTTGCTGTTTGGAGGGTTTTTAGGTCTGAGGGGAAAAAAAAAAAAAAAAAATCTTCTTTTCTTGCATGTCTGCCGGAAGCTTCACAGCTAATCTAGTTTGAGACAGTACCTGTAAGGCTGGGAATGTTTCGTTAGTTATCATGACCACACTAATTGCTCTTTCAGAGTAACCGTTCCTGTTACTTTTCCTCTCACGAGGGGAAGAGGAAAAAAGCCTTGTCTGACTTGGGATCTCAACAGTGACTCTTATGCAGTGCGAGTGTAGCCGAGCCAAGTTTAAACCCACAAGCTCAATAGTTGATAAAATTATTCAATGAAAAATTCATTGCAAGTTGCAAAACATGCCTGGGAAGCCAGGTAAATTAGCCCGTGGGGAGCTTCTGCTGGTATGAGAGAAGAGCTAGTATGGATGTGCCAGTAGCACAGTGCTGACGTTGGTGTGAATTGTGGACATATCCTTGGTCAGTTGATACAAGGTTTTTGCTCTCTTTGCTGTTGATGCACAACACCCTATTTCTGTGGAAATCTTTGGCTGTGTTGGCGTTACTCAAGACATCTGTCCCCATGATCAGTCCCTGGTCCACAGGAAAAGTGTCACATAAGGATATGTGAGGGTGATGACATTCTCTCTCACTAGTGTAGATGCAACCTGCATAAAAAGTTGGCCACTCCCTGCATTGCACTAATGTGATAAGCCTTCAGTATTGGTATCACAGAATGGTGGATGTTGGAAGGGACCTCTGGAGGTCACCTTGTCCAAATCCCATGCTCAAGCAGGGCCACCTAGGGCCACTTGCCCAGGACCGTGTCCAAATAGCTTTTGAATATCTCCAAGGATGGAGACTCCACAGCATCCCTGGGCAACCTGTGCCAGTGCTCAGTCACCCTCACAGTGAAAAAGTGTTTCCTGATGTTCAGAGGGAACCCCCTGTGTTTCCGTTTGTGCCAACTGCCTCTGGTCCTGTCACTGGGCACCACTGAAAAGAGCCTGGCTTCATCCTCTATGCGCTCTCCCCTCAGGTATTTATATACATTGACGAGATCCCCCTGAGCCTTCTCTTTTCCAGGCTGAACATTCCCGGCTCTCTCAGCCTTTCCTCATGGGAGAGATGCTCCAGTCCCTCAGTCATCTTAGTGGCCTTTTACTGGAGTCTCTCCAGTATGACCATGTCCCTCTTGTACTGGGGAGCCCAGAACTGGACACAGCACTCCAGGTGTGGCCTCACCAGTGCCAAGTCAAGGGGAAGGATCACCTCCCCCGACCTGCTGGCAATGCTTTGCCTAATGCAGCCCAGAGTACTGTTAGCCTTCTTTGCCCCACAAGGGCACATTGCTGGCTCATGGTCAACTTGGTGTCCACCAGGACTCCCAGGTCCTTTTTTTGCCAAGCTGTGTTCCAGCTGGGTGGCATCTTTGTGACATGCTTGGTTGTCGTCTGGGAACTCAGGACTCTGCATTGAGAAGTTGAAGCATCCCAGTTGCTGGTTAAGCAGTTTTTGTGTATGTCCTGGAGATGGGCAGCGATATTTTGAATGAAATGCACAGGGTGTTCCTGGACATTTTTTGGAATGCCTACAAGATGTGCATTAGCATCTGGTAATTTAATACCCAATAAGGACTAAAATATATTCTTTGGAAGTATAGCTCTAACGGGAAGAGAAAATTAAAATGCTTCTTTCGTCATTTTATAATCGGAAATCAACCTGACCTAAGAGCATAAATTAAAGAGAAACTTTAATGAAGGTGGTTTTGTCCTCACAATTCACAATGAAGCAGAACTTTCCCATGCACATCAGCACTTTTTTGTGTTTGATCAGAAAGGGGGCTGGGTGACCGGTACCCAGTCGTCCCTGTCAGTCTTCCTTTTTGTTCCCAGTAAAATTCATCAACTTTGCCAATAAGTCCTTTCAAGTCCCAGAAAGAGATAAGAACCTGTAGAGTTTTGAATCTCGTCACAGCCTTCATGAAGCTGCATGATTGCAAAGGTCTGTCATCTTTTTTCATTGATCTTGCTGACATGAATTCACGTTGATCAGGTAGATTTTTATATTACCAGATCAATAAATGCCCACATCCAGGATTTCTATATGGCATATACTTCAGGAGACCAAGTAAACCAAGTCTTTCTGGGTGCTTTTGATCATGTACATTTTTCTTTTATGCTTAAATTAACATTGGATAACAATTTATTGTACTTGTTTGAGTGTTCAGTCACACACATCCCAACTCCGCAGATGCACAAAGTATATTGTGAAGCTTTTGTTATGATAATGGCTCTAATAAGGTTGCCTGTTGCTTCACTTCAGTTTGCTTTTGCTGTACAAACACCAGCCGTTGTAACCTGGGCGACTGAAGACACTCACAATATTGGTGCAATTGGACATAAATACAAGGCTGCAGGTGGTCAGTAGTATTCTGGTATTCTTGAACAGATCCAATCCCCAGCAATCCCAGTACAATAACACGGGAATACAGCGCAGTACCAATTTTTTATATAAAGCTGGTCAAAACAGAAGCAATGTTTTGAATGATCCTGCAGCCAGTAGAACAAGTCCATGTTTGCTTTCACTACAGATAGCTTGCAAGGGTCTGGTGTGGTTCCAGTTTACTTGATTTATGCACATCACTAGCGCTGGATCCACGTTGCTTTCTCTGAGCCACTCTCGATAATATGAAAGTGCCTTAACTGTACTTTGCATTTGTTGCCAGTGCTGAAAAGGGAAATTTTTTGCATGTGTTGCCTAATTTTATTTCTGCAGTTTAAATCTGAACAGGTCCTCAGCCAACTTCATCCATAGCCAATCTTTCGTTCTCTAGCAGCCTGAGATCACCTTTCTCCATGCCTTCTGAAATGCTGGTCGTGTCCTCTTCCCGCTGCACTGCACTTGCCTCTTTCACCATGGTGTCTCTGCTTCTGTGTCCAGCACAGCACCTTTTTGATCAGTCCCTTTTGCTTAGAATCATAGACTCATAGAGGTCTTTTCCAACCTTAATGATTCTAAGATCATCGAGTCCAACCGTCAACCCAACACCACCATGCCCACTAAACCATGTCCCTCAGCGCCTCATCTACACGTCTTTTAAATACCTCCAGGGATGGGGACTCCACCACTTCCCTGGGCAGCCTGTTCCAATGTTTAACCACTCTTTCAGTAAAGAAATTTTTCCTCGTGTCCAATCTAAACCTCCCCTGGCGCAACTTGAGGCCATTTCCTTTTGGAAATGGAATTTCATTTTGGGTGAAATGCGTGTTTTCTGGGCTCAGGCTTGTAGCAGCCGTTTCCCTTGGGTGAGTGACATTAGCTCCTGCTTTGCCTTGTGCTGATGTAAAAATCCTGGTGCCAAATGAGCAGCGTAAAATGGGGCTGCCCATGGCTCTGAACCCGCAGTCGTCTTCCCCACTGGAGGCTCAGCCCTTCCTCGGAAAGCAGATCCTCCCTTCTCAGAAGGGAGATGTTCTCTCTATTATAAGCAGCCAGTCAAAAGAGGTGATTATCCCTCTGTATTCGGTGTTGGTGTGGCCTCACCTTGAATACTGTGTGCCATTTTGGGCCCCACTGTTTAAGAAGGATGTGAAAGTCCTTGAATGTGTCCAGAGGAGGGCAACAAAGCTGGTGAAAGGGCTGGAAGGCATGTCCTATGAGCGGCTAGGGACATTGGGCTTGTCTAGTTTGGAGAAAAGGAGGCTGAGGGGCGACCTCATTGCTCTCTACAGCTTCCTGAGGAAGCAATTGGAGAGGGAGGTGCTGAGCTCTTCTCCCTGGCACCTGGCATCCAGGGGCAGGAGAATGGTTCAAAGCTGCACCAGGGGAGTTTCAGACTTGTCATGAGGAAGCATTTCTTTACCAAGAGGGTGTTCAAACCCTGGAACAGGCTTCCTAGAGAGGTGATCGATGCCCCAAGCCTGTCAGTGTTTAAGAGGTGTTTGGACAATGCCCTTAACAACATGCTTTAACTTTTGGCCAGCCCTGAATTGGTCAGGCAGTTGGACTAGATGATCGCTGTAGGTCCCTTCCAACTGAAATATTCCATTCCATTCCATTCCATTCCATTCCCCTCAGAGGCAGCATCCCTCCTTTGGCAGGAGTCAGTGATGGATTCGCTGTCACTGAAGCAGCAACATCTATAACGCTGGTGGCATGTGGAACGCGTCCTGGCAGTTTGCTGTCTGTATTGCTGAAAACAGCCTTGCATGCGTGTGAGCAGCCCAAGACCAAGCTGGGTAGCACCTCTGCCTCTGCTGATACCAGCGTGCAGTTTGACACCACCTTTGCTGGGCACTTCTGTTCCTGCTAAACCAAGCATTTGGACTGGAGACATCTTGGCAGATGCAGTTCCTTGGCTTGTGTTTCACAGGAGGTCGTTCTGAGTGGCAGAAAAGCCCTTTTGGCCTTAGAACCTGTGGCTCTACAAGCTTTTCCATCATCTAAATATAACTCAAGAATTGCTCCTGGCTCTCATGAGCACCGGGAGATTGCTTCAAACAGAAGTGACTTAGGTGTGCGGGATGGGAGCACAGGGCTTTGCCACACTTCCAGCATGTCTATGCCCTAGGTTTTTTTCCTAATTTCATTTCCATGTATTAACATAGAGTTTGGTTGGTTTGTGTTTTGTCTGGTCAGGAAAAATCTGCCTTCTGTAGGATAATTACTTGGGGAAGTTTCTCCTCTATTTGTTGCTGCTTATATCACAGGATTGTGCAGCTTAGTCATAACCGGATAAGCATCCCGTGCTCTGAACCACCCAGGCAGCCCAGGGCAGCACTACCTGCACAAGCTGCTGCTCTTTACACAAGTGTTTTGGGTGGTATTTAGCTAGGATGAGACATCCAGACTAATCAACTCCGTTCTACACTTAGCTTTTGACAGCTAATGCAGTTTTAACACTCATTGTGATGCAGCCTGTAGAAGATAGGTATGAGTATGTCGCTTCTGGTGAGGACAGGTCTACTTCTAGTGTTTTAGTATTTCTAGCAATGAAGAGTTGCCTGAAGTGCATGAGAGTCTACAGAAATAACTCATGCAAAGCCTTCTGTCGTCCTCAACTGGAGATAAAATGTTCAAAAAAGTTGAAATAACTAAGATCTATCCATGGCTAAGCTGTCCATCACCATATGGTAGATACATACTAAAACAAAAGATGAAGTCCTTCTAGATTGTGGGGATCCATTTCTCATCCCCAGCAAATTCATTGTGAGCAGGTCGATTTACATATCTCAGGAGACAGTTTGATAAAAAGACATGTTATTCTCCTATGATAGTTAAGCTTAGCTTGGTTAAACACAGATACTAGTATGTTTTACAATTTTCTGCGTTTAAATTGTTTAACTGTAAGATGCAAATCAACAAAATCCCCCACACACTTGGGTTTATTTTCATTTTCTCTTGCTTAGATGCCATCTCCAAATGTTGTGTGAAATGTCTCTGTCCTCTGCAGGTTTGTCATAAACTGAAGGGATTTTTTTTAGTCTTACTGTGCATGCCCATGTCTCACTGTGCCTGCAGCCGTCGGGAGAGCCAAACAGTTTTTGAGATGTGGATTCATCTAGGTTCAGGCATCTAAAATGTAATGTCAGGTCTGAGCTGGTCAGCTAGATTCCTCTGCTGGTGAATGGAATGGAGGAGAGGTGCGTATAGGTGCGAGTCTTCCGTTCCTAAAATTAATCAAGACCAATTCCAGCCTTCCTGTCAAATACATCTTGCTGTTAGTGTATTTTATTGGATTCAAGGGATCTCTTTATGCTCTCTGGATTTTTGTTTCCTGTTTTAGCTTGACAGTAACACAGATTCTTTTCTCTTTCCAGGGTGACTGTTGGATCTGTATGGAGCTCATGTCTACCTCGTTTGATAAGTTTTACAAATATGTATATAGTGTATTAGATGATGTTATTCCAGAAGAAATCCTAGGCAAAATCACTTTAGCTGTGAGTATTTTGTTAAACTTCTTTGTGTGTGTTTTTGAAGCTAATGTGAAAAATTCTGATCTCTTTCACTCATTCATGAGGGAAGTGGTTGATCTGCGTGCAGCAGAACTGCTGCTGTTGTATTTCACCACGGTTTTAATGATCCTTGAGTATATTCTGACTTTCCCATAGCATGTTGCATGACGGAAAAGCAGGTCCTGGGGCCTGTAATCAGTTCATAAAGAGACCCCAGGACCAGCCTCTTGCTCTGTCTGCTTGAACGTCGGCACTGACAGCATAGGCACCAGCCCCCTCCTCTGGGATCACTTCATATGCACTGGTGGTGGCATCGGTGGAAGCCAGGCACAGATCATCTCATCCCAAGGAAGGTGCCTAAAATAGATGATCCTGTCTCCCCTTCCCTTGTTTGTAAAGGGAACAAGGGATGGGGCATTTATAGCCAGGACATGTGAACACCACCAAACTCTTTAAGAGTAAGGGCCTGGTCTCAGTAAGTCGCCTACCCTCTCTTTCAAGTCAGTGGGGAGAGGTTGGTGCCTCTGTACAGGAGCTAAGTTCCCATCTCGTGGTGCCTTAGGTGGTGTAGTGAAGTGAGATGAATCCCACCCAGGGTATCTGAGTGCAGCCCTGCTACACGGAGCCCACTGTCTCCCTTTAAGGAGCCCTGTAAAATTATCCTTGGCTGTGCCAAAATGAACCCTTAGTTGTCTAAACACAAAGGCAAGTTTTGGTCCTGCAAAACAAACTTTTGGTTTTGGGCTGTGGAGGAAGGGGTGTTGAAAAGTATCCCAAAACGTCTGTCCTGCTGCTGCCCATAAAGATCTGTCAGGTCCGTTGGCTTTCTGCAGAGATGCTGAACCACTCCGGTCCAGAGAAACCTCTGGTAGGCTCCCAAAAGCATAAGTGGGTCTTCAGCAGGTGGAGAACCTCATTGATGTTTTCTTGACTTAACCTGGAAGTCTTGGCCCAATGAAAAATCAAGGCCGAGCCAAACGAATTAGTTCAGTGAGGCTGCTGGAGGATGAAAGGCTGCAGAAGTGAAGCACTGTTCAGGAGTAATGGGGGAAATGTGAGCGAACGTTGGAGTCGTGCCATGTTGGTGACAGACGGGCAAACTGCCTCTGTATTGGCTTCAGCACGTGAATGCCGCAGTAAGCTGGTGTCCTGAGCTGTCAGAGTGATGGGGAGGTGCTCAGCAAGTTGCAAACTGTGACGTCTTGAACGGATATGGGCAAATTCTGCTCCGTGCCTGATTTTGGGAGAAAACCATCTTCGCTCTTCTTAGGGGCATCTTTATAAAATGTTGAGCCTACCTGGACCTGCTGCCACTTCTCACAGCTAACAGGCTGTCTTGACAGCTGAGGCACTGTCACGTATTTAGATGTTTATAGCCAAGACTGAAAATCCTATCAAAGGCAGCCAGTGGCTGTTCTGCAGCCCATGGAATGCATCGTCTGACCACCAACCAACTAAATGTATTACTGGCCTGAGACATAGACAAGAGATGGCTGGGTAAGGTCTGTCCTTCCAGGGTAGTCTGCTTGGAGTTATATGTAATTCTGTGGGGGAAAGAAAAGGAGATCCTTTCTTCTGGGTTTGCAGGGTATTAGAGACACACTGGCCCACATTTTGGCTCAGACAGACCTTGCAAGGTGTTTGCCTGATGAAGATAGTTTGGACAGAGACTTGTTGAGTTTTGAAGCTCTCAAAGGGAGTTTCTCTACTTACCCTGTGCAGACAGCATGCTGTGAAAGTGCACCAAAGCTTTAACTCCTAGCCAGGGAAATGACCACCTTGGATGTTTCTGACCTGGGGATGAGGGATGGACTGAGTAAGCTAAAATTTTCCATACCTGATCTATGACGCACAACAGATCCGGGGATGTGAAGCCCAGCTGCGCTATGTGGGAGGTGGTGGGCTGCTTGTTGAACACCACTCTCCTTCCTTCACATTGCACCTGAAGGCAGCCCAGCCCCAGCAGCTCCCGAGGGACGTCCTCTGCACAGACTGGTTTTAGGAACTGAGACAGGTTCTGACTAGATCTTGTGGTCTGAGGTTTGTTTCTGTCCACCTTTTTCTAGAAAACAAATGAAGAACAGCATTTAATAACTCTGGTATGAGAAAACTGGCCCTGAGTATCTTAGACCTTGAGGGCTTCCAGGTCCAGAAGGTCTACATGTGCACTGCCCTGGTTGCCCCATCATGTTCAGGTGGGGTATGTGCTGCAGCCCACAGCTCGGTGTGCTCCTCCAACCACCCTTCATGTTAGAGCTCTTTTACTTCAGGTTGAAGAGCTGTGAGCTTCTGCTTCACCCACCTGAGGGTGGGGGCAGAAGCTTCTGGCAGGGTCAGCTGGGATTTAAACCAACATTCAGTCACTAAGTCCAGCAGGCTTTCTTTTGCTGAAGCTCAGGTCCAAGGAGGCCATCCAGTCTCATTCCACTATGGGCCTGTCTAAAAATCAGTTGATGCTTTGCTGTTCAGAGAGATGTTGTAGCTTCTGCTGCCAGAGCAGAAACATGCACTGGAGGAGCGAGGTGGGTGGCGAGGAGGAGACAGCACTTCAGCTGCCCCAGAGCCCGCCAGAGCTTTTAATTACCTAAGCACTTGAGCACGCGGTTGTGTGAGCAGGAAGGACCAGTCTTCTGGGAGTTGTTCCTCGGTGCTAGACTTCATCCTTACAGTCGCACAGCTTCAGAGCGCTTTGCAGCACAACACGAGTACCCTTTTACCATCATCTTCAAGGCAGTCTTTTGGCTGTTGGTTTCAATGATCTTTTCAGCAGAAGCGAAATGAATTAAAAAGGTGAACTTTCAGGGTTTTTTTTAATTGTCCTGTGAAATCAGGCTCCCTAAGTGTCTCTTCCGTTTAATGGTGAATGGTTAAATCGGAACAGCCTCCTCTGCTGCTCCCCACACTGCTGCTGCTCAGCCAGTGGAATGGGAACAGTTGTTACCTACTGAAAAAGTACAGCATAGGGCTTGAAATAAGTTATTACTTAAGATAATTAACATCAGAAATTGCTTGACTTCACCCCTTGCTTCCCTCTTGCAGAGTGTGATCTTTCCAGGTTACAACAAGTGGTATGTGTTTACTTAAGCACATGCCCTCTCTTATATCACCTTCTGTTTGCAGGAAAGATTGGGAGAAAAATGCTTTTATTACATGGCATATTACAGCATTGATGTCTTAACATAATAGATGTTTTTTTCCTCCTTCTTGGAGCTCCAAAAGTTTGATAATCACAAGAATCTTATGACATTTGCTTACTTTTCATCTGTTTTTCTTTCCTAGACTGTGAAAGCACTAAACCACTTAAAAGAAAACTTGAAAATCATTCACAGAGGTGAGTTCATGCCTTTTCTTCTTGCCCACAAAAATAATCACAAGGTTTTTAAGTGGCCTTTGCTTCAGGTCAAAGTGTGATTAAATTAGCACGTGTACCTCAGCGAGTGTGAGTACAAGTCTTGCACAAGTATGTCCCCAGTGGCTGTTTCATTGCCCCTTCGGTCTGTGGTTTTCCATAAAAGCATGATTTCAAGGTGGTTGGGTGTCTGCCCCTGCCTCTGGGCACACGGCATCTTTGGGGCTGGCTCCATCTCCTCTTGCTCCCGCTCAGGATCCTCAGTGGCGGCGAGTGCATCCAGTCGCCGCCTGCCCTCCCCATTCCAAGGGGCGAA